>NC_133663.1:225424546-225757464 GCF_037893015.1 Macrotis lagotis
AGATATAATTCCATTGCATCCATATATCATCATTTCTTCAGTCATACCATAATTGTTGGGCAAAATTTTCTTTCCATTGTTTTCTTGTAAAAAATAATAACAGTTATGAATTTTTGTGTGTATATATACATATATGTACATATATGTATGCATGTATGTAGTTTTAAAGTACCAGATTTTAAAATTATATCAAGAAACTTGACATAATACATAAATATAAATATATTTTACTTACATTTTTTTTGATATCATAATTTCTTTGGAATAGAGAAGAAATTCTTAGTCTAAAGAATATCAAGTATAAATAACTATGTGGTGACTTTTTTTGATCTGATCCTGTGTATATGATCCAGTTTTATTCCTGCAATATAGCCACCCAATTTTGTGAGAAAAAACAAATCTGGTTTTTATAAAAAAAGCATTAAAAATTTAGTAATTTTTATTCCATCATTTCAAATTGCTTTCCTATATGGTTATAGGAAACTTGGTGGAGTAGTGAATATCACCTAGTTTTGGAGTTAGGAAGAATTTATCCTCATGAGTTCATATCTGACCTTAGATACTTATTACATGTATGACTTGGGGAAGCCATTTAATCCTTTTTGCCTTAGTTTTCTCATCTATGAAAAGAACTGGAGAAGGAAATGGCAAACCATTCCAGTATTTTTCCCAAAAAAACCCCAATAAGGTCACAAAGGTTTGGATGCAATTGAAACAACTGGAAAAAATATTTTTTATTTTATTAAATTTTATTTTTATATAGTTTATATAATTTTTTTTATTTTATTTCAGTTAGCCATGAAAAGAAACAGTATATTGCATTGAAAAATACCAGAGTTCAAATCCTGGTTCTACTAATTAATATCTATGTGACCTTGGACAAGTCACTTAATGTCTCTTGACTTGTGTTCTTATCTATAAAATGAGTAAGAACATTTTCATGGACTGCCCCCTTCCCTAGAATTCTCTCCTTTCTTATGTCCCTCTCCTGGCCTCCCTTGCTTTCTTCAAGTCATAACTGAAATTCCTCCTTTTACACGAAAATTTTCCTTTTCTCCATTAGTGTTGGTACCTTTTCTCTGTTTATTACATTCAATTTGTGCTTTTAGAGCTTGTCCTCACATATAACTTGTCATGTCATATTTGTAAATGTGTTGTTTCCTTGAGAATAGGGACTATTTTTTGCATTTTTCCCCCCAATACCTGCTGCTTAATTGTTTGTCGATCAAATGACCTTTAACATCACCCATCAAATCATAAAATGACAAACTTTTTACATAAAGACATAGATAGTAAATATTTTATTCTTTGCAAAGCCTAAATTTACAAAGACAAGAGGTAACAAGAGAGGAAAATAATTTTCTTGAAAAAATTCTAAATATAATCATAATAAAATATATCTTTATAAATATAAGTTTATGGGGCGGCTAGGTGGCATAGTGGATAAAGCACCGGCCCTGGAGTCAGGAGTACCTGGTTCAAATTTGGTCTCAGACACTTAATAATTACCTAGCTGTGTGGCCTTGGGCAAGCCACTTAACCCCCTTGGCCTTGCAAAAACCTAAAAATAAACAAACAAACAAACAAACAAATAAATAAAAGTTTACTTATGAGAATGGAAATTTGCCTAATTAAGGGATCAAAATTAGCTTCAAATGTTCATCTCTTAATACTGATCTACAATAGGATTTTACACATATTATCTTTGCAAATGTCTTCACCTAGATAGATACTACCAAATACTGCTATCAGTACACAAGCATATCCTTCTCTTGGAAGGAATTTCAAAAATTCTTTTGAATGTTTAACTTTGTACTTGTCTTTTGACATTCATTACATTGCAGGTTAATAACTTTCAATTGAAGGTTAGGTGGAATTAAATGAATTTTGAAATAGAGATTTCTCTTACTCATATTGTCTTAAAAAACTATAGTTTAAGCTCAGGACATATATCTACTGTAAATTTTAGGAATGGAGAATTGCTTATTATTTTATCTTTTTAAATTACTTATTGTTTTGCTTTTTTAAAATTTATTTTGTTACATTTAAAGTTTTGAGCTATCTACCTTCTTTCCACATCCCACTGTGTGTATATAAAACCATACTGTGCATATTTCTATTTTTCAGTTCTTTCTCTGGAGTTGGATAGTTTCCTTTATAGGCTCTATTGAATATGATTTGAATTCACATGCATATGTCAGATTAACTTAATTGTTAACAGTTAATTTTTGATCAGTGTTAACAGTTTCTGTATACAACATCTCCTGGTTCTGCTCATTTCACTCTTCATTATTTCATGCTGTCATTTTTGTTTTTCTAAAATTGGCTCACTCATCATTTCTTATATACAGTAAAGTAGTATTCTATTATGATCATATACCACATCTTGTTCAGTCATTCCCCAATTGATGTGTATATATACAATATCCAGTTCTTTGTCACCACAAAGAGTATTGCTATAAATATTTTATAGCTTTCCTTTTGTCTGATCATTTCAGGGAAATACCTATTAGCAGTATTGCTTGATCAAAGTTTTATATCTCTGGATATAATTCCAGATTGCTTTCCAAAATGTTTGGGTCAGTTCACAGTTCTATCAACAAAATTAAAATTTTTCTATATCCTCTCCTGTCATTTTCCCCTTTAATCATTTTAACTAGTCTGGCATGTGTGAGATAATATCTCAAAATTGTTTTAATTTGTATTCCTCTAATCAATAATGATTTTTGAGCACTTTTTCATATGACTATATAAAGATCATATCCTTTGAACATTTATCAATTGGGTAAAGACATATAAATTTGTCAAAATTTTCCATTTGAGTTAAGAGATCTTTATCTTTATCTAAAGAACTGTCTATAAGTTTCCCCAGTCCTAATTTCCTACTTTTCTTTTGATCTTGGCTACATTGATTTTATTGTTACATAAACTTTTTTATTTAATGTGATCAAAATTATCCATTTTTATTACATAATGCTATCCATCTCTTGTTTATTCATATATTCTTTTCTTATTCATAATTCTGAGAGGCAAAAGGTTTCATATTATTCTAATTTAATTATGTCTCCCTTTATATACATTTTGAACTTATTTTAGTAAATGCTATAAAATAATTGGTCTATACCTAGTTTTTGCCTCCAGATTGCTTTCTAGTTTTCCCAACAATATTTTTTTTACCAGAAGTGAATTCTTATTTCCAAAGTTTAAATTTTTCTGTTCAAAAAAGATATTATTCATTTACTACTGTGTATTGTATGTCTATTTTGTTCCACAGTATTACTTTTTATTTCTTAGTATTACAGTTTAAGTTCCAGCACTACTAAAGCCCTATTTTTTTTTTTTTAGATTTTTTCGCAAGGCAAATGGGGTTAAGTGGCTTGCCCAAGGCCACACAGCTAGGTAATTATTAAGTGTCTGAGACCAGATTTGAACCCAGGTACTCCTGACTCCAGGGCCGGTGCTTTATCCACTACGCCACCTAGCGGCCCCTAAAGCCCTATTTTTTACATTTTTTCCCATTAATTCCTTTGATATTCTAGACTTTTTTTTAAATTAATTTTGTCTTTTTTTCTAGTTCAATAAATTTTTGTTTTGGTAATTAAATTGGGGTGGCATTGTACATATATATATATATATATTATATGTTTATATAAAGATATCATTTATATTTAATTAATTCTGCCCTTCTATGAACAATATTTCTCTAGTTATTTAAATCTGACTTTATTTTCCTCTATAAAGGAAAATAAAATGAGTATGACAATAGTGGGGTTCTCTATGAGTTAAGATTCTTGCCAAAGTCTTCCTTAATCCTCTGATCCTTCATCTAGAAAATGGTTATCTCCCCAAGAGCTAGCATGACTTCGGAAAAGACTGAGTAATAGCTGATATACTATTTGCTGTTCAGCAGCAGAATAGAGGTTCATATATGATGACTGTCTGTCTAACAAGTCTGATATTATCAGTCACAAAGGGTTGTGGAAAATAATGGCAAAATTTGGTTGCCTGAAAAAGTTCATGAATGTTGTATGTCAGCTTCATGATGGCATGCTAGTCCAGGTTCTAGGTAATGCTTCTGTATTTTTCACTCACCAGTGGAATGAATGAAGCAAGGCTATGTGTTTATTCCCTGATTTTTTTTAGCAAGATATTTTAAGTGATATTGCTGAATACCTTCAACTAGTATGAAAACAGCATCAAGGTTAGCTTCTACATTCATGATAAATTATTTTACATGAAAATAATATAAGCTAAGACTAAAGTGGAAAGAAAATTGGTAATGACTGTGAACTCAACGCATCTGAGGCTGAGATGCAACAAAATATGAATCAGTTCTCTGTAGTTTGTATTAATTTTGATCTAACCTGGATCAGCAAGAAAATGGAAGTTATTAACAGTTAACACTGAAAATTAACTACATGCAGAACCACTAGTTGTGTAGAAAATTTGAAGGCTGTAGATAAGTAAACTTATCTTGCCATTATATTTTTCAAGGATGTATATATAGATGGTGAGATTTATGCATACATTGCCAGAGCTAATTTGATGTTTGGAAGACTGAAGGAAAGTGTAGAACAGAAATATTAGGCTCCCTAACAAACTGAAGGTCTACAGAGCCATTGTGTTGACTTCATTGTTGTATGTCTGTGAAAGCTGGACCGTCTACCTGTGCAGTGCCAGAAAAACAAACCATTCCACTCTAATTCTTGGAAAGATTTTAAAACTCACCTGGCAAGACAAGATCCTGGCCACTGAGGTCCTTTCTTGAACTGAACTGTCAAGCATTCAATTTCTACCACAATGTGGTAGTCCAGTGGACCTGGTTATGTTTTTGAATGCCAAATTAATGTTTACCTAAAGGATTATTTTATGGAGAATTTACACAAGGCAAATGTTTACCTGAAATGTAGAAGAAACAACTCAAGTTCTCTCTGAAGTACTTTGGGATAGATTGTGATATATGAGAGACATTGGCATAGAGCAGTCCAACATGGCATGCCAACATCAAATATAATCAAATATTATAAGAATATAATATAATAAGATATAATATAAGAATGTAATAATATTGCAGAATTGCAATAGTTCAAAAAAAAAGATGGGGTATGCGAATTTAGAGAAATCTCCTGTTCAAATGTTCACACGGATTATTTGTGCCTAATCTATGGTAAAGCCTTCTGAATTCATATTCATCTCATAAGCCACAGTTGGACATATTATTCTTTGACTCCAACATATCAGTGTCATTTTGGTCCTCACTCAACAGGGAAGGGGAAAGGCCAACCAATTTGTATAAAAAGCATATTATTATTATTATTATTATTATTATTATTATTATTATTATTATTATTATTATGTTCATGTAGTTCCTGGGTTTATCTTGTCATCTATACTACCAGATATTTTATGCTGTTTACAGTGAATTATCTACTATTTCCTTTTTTTGCACAGTTTTATTGGTAATATTTATGGAAATGTTGAGGATTTATGTGGATTTATTTATATCCTGCTACTTTACTAAAATTATTGTTTCAACTAGATTTTTAGTTGATTTTCTAGGATTTTTCAAGTATGTGATCAGATCATTGACAAACATAGCTTTATGACCTCCTTGGTCTTTCTGATCATTTTAATTTCTTTTTCTTTTTATTACTATTGCTAGCATTTCTAATATAGTATTGAATGGTACTGGTGATAATGGGCATGCTTGTTTCACTAGCTTATCCCCATTACCAATAATACTTAATGATTATTTTAAGAAGATTCTTTTTATCATAGGAAAAATCCATTTACACCTATGCTTTCAAATGTTTTAATTGGAATGGGTGTTGTATTTTATCAAAATATTTTTTTTGCATTTTTCTTCACATCTACATATTTTTACTGATATAATCATCTGACTTGTTATTTTCATTATTGATATAATCATTTCCCCTGTAGTAAAGCATTCCTACATTCCAGTAATAAAATCCAACTTGGTCACAATGTATAATCTTTGTGATAAATCGTTGTAGTTTTCTAGCTAGTATTTTATTTACCAATTTTGCATCCATATTAATTAGTGAAATTAGTCTATAATTTTGTTTTTACTTTTTTATGATTTTCTTTCTCTGTTTTTGTTTTTCTTGATTTTGTGATTAAGGTAGCAGTACCATATTTGTTTTGTAAAAGAACTTAAGTAGGATTCCTTCATTGTCTCTTACTCAAATAATTAATTTAATATTGGAATTTGTTGATAATTAAATATTTGGTAGAATTCACTTGTAAATTCAACTGGTTCTGATGTTTTATTAGGAAGCTGATTTATGATGTGTTCGATTTTTTTCTTATTTAAATACTCTTTTTTATCTGCTAAACTAGGGAGTTTATTTTTTGTAGTTTTTCCATTTCACTTAAGTTATTAAATTTGTTGCCATGCAATTAAACAAATAACTCCTAATAATTGCTTTGATTTCATCTTTATTAGTGGTATATTCCCTTTTTTCATTTTTGATTCTAGTGATTGGTTTTCTTTTCTCCCTTTTTAAAAATCATATTGGTCGGTGGTTTGTCTTATTTTATTCCATAATACACCTCCTATTTTTATTTATTAATTCAATGGTTATCCTACATTCAATTTTGTTAATCACAGCTTAAAATTCTAGGATCTCTAATTTGTTATTCAATAGGGAATTTTTAAATTTTTAAAATTTATATACTCATGTCATTGATCTACTCTTCATTTTATTGATGTAAATAATAGGACATAAATTTTTCTCTGATTAATGCTTTTGCTGTATCACATAATTTCATTAAGATCCTTCTCTTTAATAAAATTAGTTATTGTTTCTGTGTTTTGTTCTTTAAGCTACTAGTCCTTTAAGATTATGTTATTCCAGGGCAGTTAGGTGGCTCAGTGGATAGAGCACCAGCCCTGGAGTTAGGAGTACCTGAGTTCAAATCTGGCCTCAGACACTTAATAATTACTTAGCTGTGTGGCTTTGGGCAAGCCACTTAACCCCATTGCCTTGTAAAAGCCTAAAAACAAAAAACAAAACAAAAAAAAATAAGCAAAAAGTTTAGGTTGTTCCATCTCTAATTCAATTTTAATCTATGTTTCCATGATCCTTTATTAAATATAATTTTATTGCATTATGGTCTAAAAAGGATGTGTTTAATATATTCCCTTGTCTCCATTTTTCTATAAAATATTTCTGTCATGATATATAGTCAATTTTTGTAAAGGTACCTTGTCCTTCTGTGAAAAAAATATATTCCTTTCTATTCCCATTCAATTCTCTCTAAATATCTAAATCATCTAAGATTCTATTCACCTCATTGACTTCTTTCTCATTTACTTTTGGCTACATTTATCTAGTTCTGAGAGAGGAATGTTTAAGTCCCCCACCCTTATAGAGTTGTCTTCTATTGCCACCTGAAATTCACCTAGCTTTTTCTTTAAAAATTTATACACTATAAATTGGAAATTGAGTGAATGTCCATCAATTGGAGAATGGCTGAACAAGTTGTGGTATAAGTACATTATGGGACACTATTGTTCTATTAGAAATCAGGAGGGATGGGAATTCAGAGAAGCTTGAAAGGATTTGCATGAACTGATTCTGAGCGAGGTGAGCAGAACCAGAACACTGTACATCTTAACAGCAACATGGGGATTATGATCAACCTTAATGAACTTACTCATTCCATCAAAGCAACAATCAGGCATAATTTGGGGGTGTCTGTGATGGAGAATACCATCTCTGTATTCAGAGAAAGAATTGTGGAATTTAAACAAAGACCAAACACTATTACCTTTAATTTTTTTAAAAAAATATCTTATTCTGTTATTTTGCTATCTCTTATATTTTATTTTTTTCCCTTAAGGATATGATTTCTCTCTCATCACATGCAACTTAGATCAATGTATACCATGGAAACAATGTAAAGACTAACAGACTGCCTTCTCTTGGGGGTGGGAAGAGGGAAGTGAGATTAGGGGAAAAATTGTAAAATTCAAAATAAATAAATACATTTTTTAAAAAGAAAAATTATATACTAGCATTTGGTGTGTGAGTTTTGTATCCATGTGTGTGTGTGTGTGTGTGTGTGTGTGTGTGTGTGTGTGTGTGTGTATGTATATACATACACATATATATGTGCACATATACAAATATAGTTAATATTAATATGACTTCATTATCTATGTTACCTTTAAATATTTTATCTTTTTAAATTCAATCTAATTTACCTTTGACATTGTCTGAGATCATGATTGCCACTTCTGCTTTTTTTTTGCATCAACTGAGGTAAAATAAATTCCATCCCAGCCCTTTATTTTACTCTATATGCATCTCTTCTTTTGAAATATGTTTCATCAGTTATATTTTAAAAGGCAACATTTTTAGAATTTCTCTTTGAATGTACCTGAAATTCTCCAAAAGAAAACTTTGCTGTTATATCTTTGCATCTTTGGGAGTTTAAAGAGAAGATTTTATTCTTTTGACAGTGTAAAGAACTGTTTTTAAAAACCCAAGTTGGAAACTCTACAATTATATATAAAACTGCAATAAAGCAGCATAGTTTCAGCACTGTGCTGAAAAAAAAAGTATAATCTGTTTCTTGTAAATGATTGTTGGATTCTCGTTTTTAACACATTTTATTATTCATTCACGGGTGATTTCATCCCATACACATTCAAAATTATAATTACTAGTTGGGTATTTCCCTCCATTCTATTTTTCCTCATTGTTTATTCTCCTCTCCCTTTCTTTTTACCCCTACCTCAGTTATTTATTTTACATCTCACTATTGCTTTCCTAATCTTCACCCTTTCTAAGAATTTCTTTCAAGTTTCTGGAATATCATATTCCAAGACCTACAGTATTTTAATGTAGAAGTTGCTAAATTTGGGGTTGTTTTGACTATGGCTACACAGTATTTAAATTGGTACTTTCTAATTGCTTGTAGTATTTTCCCTTGACCTGGAAACTTCAAAACTTGCCTGGTGTTCCTGTGATTTTTTACATCTTGGGATCTCTTTCAGGTGATGACAGATGTATTTTTAAAATTTCTATTTAATACTCCAGTCCCAAAACTCCTGGAAATTTTCCTCAATAATTTCTTTAAGTGTAGTTTCTACACTTTTTTTGATCACAAATTTCAAGTATTCCAGCAATACTTATATTATCTCTTCTTGATCTTTTTTCCAGATTTGTTTTTGTAACGAGATATTTTACATTCTCTTCTATTTTCTAATTCTTTTGATTTTAGTATTTCTTGGTGTCTTATGAAGGCATTAGCTTCCCTTTGTTCGATTCTAAAGTTTAAAGAGTTATTTTCATCTGTAAGTTTTTGGATCTTTTTTCTTCCAGTTGACTAACTTTCTTTTAATATTTTTTGAGATTTTCTTGGATTGCTTTTATTTTTTTCCCTAAATTTTTCCTCAATCACTCCTAACATCCTTTAAAGCTTTTCTGAGAACTCATTTTGGGCTTGGGACCATTTTATATTTTTCTTTGAAGCTGAAGAAATAGCTGTTTTGACTTCACTGCCTTCTGAGTTTGAACCCTGATTTCCTCTAGCATCATAGGAGTTTCATGTAATGGAATTTCTTCTCTTTTGCTTACTCATTTTTAGTGGTTTGTTTCTTGATTGCGAACTTTATGCTAGAGTCCAACTTTAGTCCCAAGGTGTGGATAAAAACATCTCAGGCTTCAGGTTTTTCATGCTGCTATTTTCTGAGTGTCTTGGAGCCTGACCTCAGATACTTCTTTCCGCTGTTAAGTTCCAACAAACTCCCTGCAGGTTGCAAGCTTCAGCTCACTCCTCTGTCTTGGAAGCAAAATCAGGTCTCTGAAGTCCCATGTCAGCACAGTCAGTAAGACTTCTTCCCCTTTGCACTCCTCACTCCTCCTTGCCCAAGCCACAGCCACTGCTTTGGTATAAATTCTTGGGCCCCACATCCAGTTCCAGCTGTTGGAACTGCAATCTTTCCCTAATCAGTTGCCTCATCTCTGCGATGTCTATGGGCCAGAAATTTCTGAATCTGAGGATGCCACATACACGCTTGCCCCCAGAGCTTGTTGTCTGTGGGAAGTCAGGTCTTTCCTAACATCCTCCAAGTCTTCAACTGGATAACTACTTTAACCCAACTTTTAATTATTTCTGCAACTCTAAAGTACACTATAAGGCATTATTTTAAATTATTTGCGGGGGAATTTGGGAGAGCCAGGTAATTTTCTTCCTTATTCTGCCATCTTCTCATATTGTTTTATCTTTTAACAGCATGCAAAGTATATAAAACAGCTTGACTACTTTTGATTCAAACAATGGTAATTGTCATTGAATTGATTTACCACAGTGTAAGTTTCACACAGAAGTGATGTTTTGCTTTGTAATTTTAGATTGAATTCATTAAGAAACATTATCAAGTCTGAAGTGAAAACTAATCTTGAAAGTCATTTAGTGTTTGATAATAGTGGTTGAGGACTGTTCTTCTGGTTCAGAAAAAACTTCCATTTCATCCCAGATGTTCAAATGGACTGTTTATGCTTGGCCTCTGGTAGAGTCCTCTGGGCTTGTTTTGACAGATTAACATAGTGATATGATTGGTCCTCTTAAAATACAAAAGAATGAATACCTAGATGTTCATTCATTATGAATCTGCTAGGTTTAGTTTGTATAAAAAAATGGGTGTGAAAAGTTTAATGACTTTTCTCCCATGGTTCCAACTGTTTTCCAGAATATTTGAGTCAATTTATAACTCAACCAAGGATATATTAGTGTATCTATCTTCTTATTTCCACCCTGTTTCTATCTTCTCATATTTTCCAACTTAAATGATATGAAATGAATCATCAGACTTATTTTAATTAGCATATTTCATATTATAGTGATTTGGAATATTTTTGGTCACTTGATATTTCTTCTAAAAAATTCTTATCTAATGAAAAGAAAGCCATTCTTGTGGTCAAGACCTGTGTTCAAATCTTTCTTCCCACATACGAGTTAGGTGACCCAAAGCAAATTGCTTAACTTTTGTGAAGGAAAGATACCTTTGTTATGGAAATGTGCAATTTGACCAAATTATCCCCTTGAAGACCAAATAGTAAAACCCATCTGAACTGCCTTCATTCTTTTTAGCCTAAATACAGAGCTTCATTCATTCTTTAGCTGTAAATGACCTCACAAATGTCACACTCAAGATACAACTAGAAACTTTCCTGACCAAATTCTTACAGAGAAGGACTATATCTTATTGATCCATTCAAATACCACAAAATATGCTGATTGGTTGTGTACTTTAAGTCAGTCATAAATACTTTTACATGTCACATCTATAACTCAGAATCCATGAGCTTCCCTTTCTTAATGTTCTAATCAAGATCTCCTTTCTTTTTTCGACTACCCATTCTATTTGATCCACAGATGTACAAAATTACCTGTATATGACTTTCCATTGGGTAATCAAGGAATCCAAGCTGAGAAAAATCATTCAACACCTTTCAGGACTTCAGGCAACTCTCTAAGAACATAAGTTTCAAAAGAAGTGCTGACATATTGGTAAAGTGAGTTTTCTTAGTTCTCTTTACCAATGAAATCACAACACTAGTCTTGTATAAAAACTGTTAACAACTTTTCAGGAAAGGACAGGTGAGCAATATTTGATAAAAAGATTCTTTCTCCAGATAATGGTTTATCTTCTTTGTCTTATGCTTGTGCTTGTGTTTGTGTAAAAGTATTTTAGATTTATATAACTAATGCTATTGTGATTTTTATAATACTCTGCCTCTTGTTTGGTTAAATATTGGATGAGTTTAAAAAGAATAGATTGCATTTATTATTTTTAATAATAATAAATACTTTATCTAGATTTTTTTTTTGTTGTTCAATCAATTCAGGCATGTACAGCTTTTCATGACCCCATTTGGGGTTTTCTTGACAAAAATACTAGAGTGGTTTGTCATTTCCTTCTCCAGCTCATTTTATGAGGAAACTGTGGCAAACAAGATTAAGTGACTTGCCCTGGGTCACACTGAGTGTCTAAGGAAAGACTTGAAGTTAGGAAGGTGAATCTTTGATATACTTTGTTACATCTTAACTTTTCTTGAGTTTCCCCACTTTCCACATTTTAATGAACATTTATAAAATTACTACTATATGTGATACCTATATGGGGATTGCAAGTTGAAAATAGCATGATATAAGTAGTCTATGTGTGTTTGAAAACTCATTACATGCTGGTTAATCAGACTTCTGTTTCTTTGTTCTTTTATTTTATTCTATATAATTTGCAACTCATACAGAGGCATGTACAGAAGTGCAGACCAAGCTTAATCTCCAAAAAGGGAGATAGCATGGATATAAGCAGGGATGTGCTGGAGTCAGCTCAAACTTGCTCAAAGTAGCTGATAGTTAAATTTTTAACATTGTAAACTTAAAAAAATGATGAAGAAAATGTTAAAAATACAAATGTTAAAAGTATATTGTAGATCATTTTTTCTGGAATGTTAGTTGTTATAATATTTGGGTGACTGAGTACTGAGCTCATCTTTTTGAATTTAAATCTTGCCTCAGACATTTTCTAGCTGTGTGATCCTGTTTTGCCCCAGTTTTCTTAACTGCAAAATAAATTGGAGAAGGAAATGGCAAACCACTCCAATATCATTGCAAAGAAAATGCCAAATCATGTCAAGAAGAGTTGGATAAAATTTAAATGACTTCACGGAAAGAAGCACATGCTTGGACACAAATTACCATCATACAATCTGTATATAATAAATGCTCTAAGAAAAGTCCCTTTAAAACTGTGTTTTCATAGAGAATGTGGAGGAATTAACAGTTAAATTAGCAAAATTAAAAAGAGAGTATAAGAACTCTACAAGTAAAACTGAGAAAGCAGATTCTGCACAAGCAAAACCAAAGTAGCCAATTTTCACAGGTAGTGTTTCTAATAAAAATTCTCATTTCTAAAGTATTTGGAGAAATGAGACAAATTTATAAGGGCACAATTGATAGATGGTCAAAGGATATGAAAAGGTATATTTAAGATAAAGACATTAAAGTTATCTAGAATCAGGGCTGCTAGGTGGCAAAGTGGATAAAGCACCGGCCCTGGGGTCAGGAGTACCTGGGTTCAAATCCGGTCTCAGACACTTAATAATTACCTAGCTGTGTGGCCTTGGGCAAGCCACTTAACCCCGTTTGCCTTGCAAAAACCTAAAAAAAAAGTTATCTAGAGTCAAATGAAAAAATTCTCTAAATCATTATTGATTAGAGAAATGCAAATTAAAACAACTCTGAGGTACTACTTCACACCTATCAGATTGACTAAAATTTTTTTTTTAAGAAGATCAATAATGAAGAGCATGTGGGAAAACTGGGATGCTAATGCACTATTGGTGGAATTGTAAACTGATCTATACATTCTGGAGAGCATTTGTTGCCCAAATGGCAACAAATTTCATCTATCAATGCTACTATAGGTTGGCATCTCAAGGAGATCAAAGGGAAAAAGACCCACATGTATAATAAAATATTTATAGCAGCTCTTTTGTGGTGGCAAACAATTAGAAATTGACAGCCTATCCATCAATTGGGGAATACTGAACAAGTTATGGTAAATGAATGTTATGGAGTACCATTGTTGTATGAGGAATCATGAGTGGCTAGACTTCAGAAAAGCCTGGAAAGACTTGAAAGAATGATGTTAAGTGAAAAGAGCAGAATTGGGAAAACATTGTACACATTAACATTGTGAGATGATCAACTAAGATCAATTCACCTCCTCTCAGAAGTTCAGTGATAAAGGACAGCTCTGAGAGACTTGCTATGGGAAAAATTATGGAGTCTGAATGCTTAACTAAGCATACTATATTCACTTTTTAAAACTTCTTTTATGTTTTTTCTTTCTTTCTAATGGTTCCCCCCTTGATTTCTAATTCTTTTGGCACAATATGTCTAATTTGGAAATATGTTAAACATGATTGTGCATATAACAACCTATATCAGATTTGTCACTGGCATGGGTAAGGGAAGAGAAAGGGGGGACATAAAAATGTGGAACTCAAGCTAGAACAAGGATGAATGTAGAAAACTATCTTTGCATGTAATAGGAAAAAGTAAAATAAAATAATATTAAGAAAAATAGTCCAATGTGCCTGAAAATAACTGAACAATCACATCAGAGCTTTTTTCATAATGAAATTATTATTTCATGTAGAATGATTAAATTTACTCTTTAAAACTGAGCAATCAAATAATACCACACAGGGGGAACAAACAGAGAAACAAGAAAAAAATTCAAGATCAGGGGATATATTGTGTTACTTAAATGGGAACCATTTATATTTCTAATCAGTTTATCCTGCCCCATAGTGGTTTTTTCAGGTCCTCTTTCCTATTTATTTCCCTCTAATATATTCTCTATTTAACAAAATTTCAACTGGCTTTTCTAAACCTGCCTTCTTCATTAACTGTGTTTTTTCCCCATTTGTCCTTTTTTTTTATAAGTTTCCTTTTAGATAAGAGGCACTTTGGTAACAGTAAGGTCCAGTGGGAGAACTGCAAGATTTGGAGGTTGGGGAAATCTGACTTCAATTACTGTGGTGCTATTTATTATCTATTTGACTTTGGATGTCCTCACTTGAAAATGAGAGAAGTTGGACTATATTAATCCTTTTTTTGTTTGTTTTTGTAGGCAATGGGGTTAAGTAACTTGCCCAAGGTCACACAGTAAGTATCAAGAGCTCAGATCCTCCTAATTAAAGGACCACTTAGCTTCCCCTGCTAGATTAATCTTAAGGTTATTCCCACCTAAAAATCTTGAGTCCTTTTCACTTCACAGTTGTTTAACATTTCTGTGATTTACCACCTGCTGTGTGTGTGTGTGTGTGTGTGTGTGTGTGTGTGTGTGTGTGTGTGTTGTGTGTGTGTGTGTTCTCTCTAAGGTCCCTGAGTGATGTGCTGTGACTTACACATTTTACAGTCTGACTCCTTGAAGGAGCCAGAACATTTCACAACATTATCAAGGAAATTTAGGGCAAACATAAAATCCACTTTCCCCCCAAAGGAATTATGTTATCTTGAGAAGCTAAGCCACTCAAGCTTTCAGTCTCTGGGTCCATCTCTACATAGCCCATTGCACCCAGTTAGTCCTAGACCCTTCATTATTCATCTCCCCTGGGGTATCTTCAGGCCACACTATTGATTCCATAAAATGTGATGCTTTATAATCCCTCCACTTTCTTTCTAGTTCTTGTGCTTGAAAGTCATCAAATCTTCCTCTTTGTCCTCTTCCCTTCTCCCAGATGTAACATTCAAGGAAAAAGAAGTAATGAATCAATTTAAAATATTTTATTTCTCAAAAATCTATCTTTTGCCTGTTGAAATATTCAGGAATCTTTTTAATTGAAAGGGAGAGACTTCCAGCCAAAATGGTGGAGAGAAAACAGGCACTGTGCTAAGGTCTCCTGGTTTTCCCTCAAAAATAATATGAAAGAAACCTCTTAACAGAAATTCAATTGACAAAACCCAGAAAGAGACGCTAGGAGAAGAACATCTATCAAAAAGTCTATCTCAAGGGACTGTGGGAGGAACTTGGAGTGAAGAGCAGAGAGCCAGCGGGGACTGGGTAAAGCCAGAGAACCAGCCTTAACCATGGAGATTTTAGTGAGTGGTGGGTCTGAGGACCAACTTTAGCCATGGAATCTTTGGCTGTTGAGTCCCAGCCAGGCTGAAGAGCTTGTTCTAGCACACAGTTGCAAAGCACGGATGAACATTGACCCCTAGGGCTTGGGGCCCCTGAGCTCCATACTTTTAGAGGAGACTTCTTCTGAGAACAAACACAGTAACAGCGCCCCCCATCCCCTCATGTTCAGGTGTGGGCAGCAGGGCTTCCTCAGATGAAAGGGAGATTAACTACCACCCCCAGGGGCCCAGCCCACATTGTTCAAGGAAAATTCAGACTCTGCTTCAACCCCTCACCCCCTCCAGGGTGAGGGAGAAGGTCTCAAACACTAAAGAGAAAGCAACCAATGCCCCCTACTGGCTGGCCCTCTTGGAGTTACCAAGCCAGATGAACAAAGCCTCTAGTATTTTCAAAAGCAAACCTATGAGAGCCAGCCCTTCCTCAAACAGAAGATCCTAGGAAAATTGTTAGATTCCTGATGACTGACTTATCCTTTCCCAGGCAAACATGGAAGAGGTGGGAGACAAGAATGGAAAGTTCTCCAAGTTCTCCATTTATTTACCAGAATACAAGTGCTTAAATATCCTCCCCAGTCCCTGGTCCACTCCCACTCCCGTGACACTCTCCAATCAACCAGTAAAACAATGCTTTGGTGCAGGTGATGAAACTTTACAGTACTACTACATGCAACAGTCTCTTAAAGAAAATGAAGGCCAGCAGAAAGTAGGGCCCATTGAGAAATACTTTGAAAGCGCAGATCTTAACCCAGAGAGATCTAGAATTTCCAAGGAGAATATGAATTGGCCTCCAGTCCAGAAAGACTTCTTTGAAGAAATCAGGAAGGAGTTTAAATATCAATTGGAAAAATTGGGAAAAGAAACTCAAGAGAAAATTAACACCTTGCAAGAGAAAATTAACATCTCACAACAAGAAAACAAATCCTTGTAAAATACAATTGGACAAATACAAAATGAGAATAATTCGCTCAGACCCTCAAATGGACAAATGCAAAAAGAAAACAATCCTCTCAAAACTAACAGTCAAATGGAAAACTCCTTCAAAAATGAAATTGACCAATGGGAAAAGAAGTTGCAAAAGGTAAAGGAAGAAAATTCTTCTCTAAAAAAAGGAACGGAATCTGTGGAAACTAATGATTCATAAGACAACATTCTGTTAAAAAAAACCAAAAGATTGAAAAATTAGAAGAAAATGTATAATATTTCATCAGCAAAATGACTGACCTTGAGAATAGATCTAGGAGAGACAACCTAAGAATTATAGGTCTTCCTGAAAGCATTGAAAAGTAAAAAAGCCTAGATTTAATATTGCAGCATTTATTGATGGAAAACTGCCCGGATATCATGGAACCAGAGGGCAAAATAGTTATTGAAAGAATACATTGATCCTCTCTAGGAAAGAATCATAAAATGAATACACTAAGGAATATTGTGGTCAAATTCCAGACCTATCAAATTAAAGAGAAAATCCTTCAAGCAGCCAGAATGAAACAATTTAAATACCAAGGAGCCTCAGTAAGGTTTACACAGGACTTGGCTGCATCAAAATTAAGGGATCGAAGGGCCTGAAATGAGATATTCTGAAGAACAAAGGAGCTTGGAATGCAGCCAAAAATTCACTATCTGGCAAAACTGAGCCTTCTCTTTGAGGGGAAAAGATGGGCATTTAACGAAATGGGAGACTGTCAATATTTCCTGATGAAAAGAACAGAGCTAAATATAAAATTTGGACATCAAACAGGAGGCTCAAGAGACACATGAAAAGGTTTAAAAAAAAGGGTAAAGAAAAAACTGCTATCCAATAAGATGAAACTAGCTATATCCCCACCTGGGAGAAAGATTCTCATAACTCTTGAGAATTGTAACTCTATTAGAATATACTAAGCTAGAAGTGATGGATACTTGTAACTTTTCTATAACTCAGATAGAATGACTTAAAACAATACCTCCTTAAAAGGGGCGACAGTAAGGAGATGGGAGGAGGGAGGAAATTGAATGGGATAAATCTCATTACATTAAGAGGTAAATAGAACCTATTGCAATAGAGGGGAAGAAGGGAGCAGGTAAGAAACACCTAAATATTACTCTCATCAGATTTGGCTTAAAGTTAACATACATACAATCATTTAAGAAATGTATCTTACCTTTCAAGTATTAAAAGGGGAAAAGGAGTGGGGATGGGGAGGTGGGAAAAGGGGAATTATCAGAAGGAAGGGAAGGAAGAAGGGGGGGAGAGAAAGGGGAAAGAAAGGAGAAGGGGTTGATATAGGAGGGCAAACACACTGAACGTGACAGTATTTAGAAACAAAATATTGGGGAATATGGATAAAGTGGAAAAAGGGGGAAATACAGAGGGAAGATAACATGGAGGGCAATAAAGAGTTAATAATTATAACTTTGAATGTGAATGGGATAACTCTACCTTAAAATATGTGAATAGCAGAATGGATTAAAAAACAGAATCCTACAATACACTGCTTACAAGAAACACATTTGAAGCAGAGAGATACATATAGAGTAAAGGTAAAGGGTTGGAGCACAATATATTTTACTTCAGTTGAAGTGAAAAAAGCAGGGATAGTGATCCTTATCTCAGACAAAGCAGCAGCAAAAATAGATATCGTTTAAAAGAGATTAGGAAGGAAATCATATCCTCCTAAAAAGTACCATAGACAATAAAGTAATTTCATCAGACTGACTTCTGGGTGGTGGGGTGGAGGGAAGCAAGATTGGGGGGAAATTGTAAAATTCAAAATAAATAAAATATTTCTTTTATTAAAAAAATTACAATATAAAAGAAAGGGAGAGACAGGTATTCACCTGAACTTAGTTGGGAAAGTTATTTAAAATAAATTAAAATAAAAGGGATACTCTGCTTTTAAGCAAATGACATAACCCCATACATTTGCCACTTCTGGAAAGGACCTATCCATTGACTGCCCAATAGTTCTACTCTGCTATAAGCATTGCCTCCTATTAGAAGGTGTTCTTTTATAAGATAGTGTTTGGTTATATTTTATGTTTATAAATCTTTTTTTGCAAGACAAACAGGGTTAAGTAACTTGCCCAAGGCCAAACAGCTAGATAATTATTGTGTCTGAGGCTGGATTTGAACTCAGGTACTCCTGACTCCAGGGCCAGTGCTCTATCCACTGCACCACCTAGCCGTCCAAGGAGTAAATCTTAATAAATGTATTTTTCTCTCTCATTCAAAAGAGGACTTCTTGTTGCTCAGTCATGTTCTTTATGTGACCTCATTTAGGGTTTTATTGGCAGAGTATTGTAATAATTTCTCATTTCTTTCACCAGTTCATTTCATAGAAGAGAAAAGTGAGGCAAGCAGGGTTAAAGGACTTGCCAGGATCATACCCTTAATAAGCGTCTGGCACCACCCAGCTGCCCCATTATTAGTAGCTAAGAGGTTATCAACACAAAATGATTAATCAGTCAATAACTTTTTTAGATTAGGATCTTAAGGAAGTAAGATGAACTGCCATTTTTTTTCAATATTTTATGGTGTGCAAAGCATTTTATACATATTATCTTATTTACAACTGAGTCAGGGAAGCAAGTTATAAAATGACAAAACTAAAAAAGATAACTAATACTGTTCATTAGTCAAGGTATAGATTGGATGTTGGTGAGTACAAAGTTCAGAGACTCACACACAGATTAAGAGGAGGTATAGTGTGAATATACCCCTAGACATACAGGGCTGGATGCAGCCAGAATAGCAGGATGTCATCTCATAAAGGTCTGGAAACATCCCCAAAGCCCTTTTCCAGTTATTGGGCTGGTCCTTCTTTTCTCCCTCCTGCTCTCTCTCTCTCATTTCTCTTCTCTCCTCCAAGGAAAAGGCAATGCATGATTTTGTTGATGGCAGTCAGACCAGAGGAATGAGTATCTGGTACTTCTAAGATGTTCAACAACAACTTCCAGAACTAAGGAGACACTCTTGTTTTGGGCATTAGGTTCATTGGGATACTTTTCTTCTTTGCTACATTCTTCTTTGTTTTAATATGTCCCTATATGATAAAGATAACATTTTAGAGAATGCAGAAACTTACTTAAATGTTAAAATGATTATTTAGTCATCTTTAATCTTTCAAAAAGATGTTTAGAGCTCAACCTAATTGCAGATTATGAAAGTAATCATATTAATAAATGCATCCTTAGTCTTTTGTGGTGTTTTTCATGTCTATTTGTGAAGCAAATAAATATATGTTTCATATCAGATTCATATCATATACATAGAGTACCTTTCTATATGGCCTTTTGGAAAGATCCATCAGTAGAATTTTAGGTTAAAACCTAAGCCTTAAGCAATCTCTCCTCTCGGAACTGGAGAAATTAACATAACTAGGCAACGTGGACCCAATCTCTATCATTAAAGATCAAACTCCCTCAGCACTGAACCCATTCTAACCACATGAGTGAGTTCAGAGCAGAGGATCTATGTAAACAGGAGAGGAAGAAGATTACCCTAGACTCCTACTCCCAGTAGTAATTATCTTTATTAAACAGAAGAAACAAAAAGGTCAAATTCCCGATAAATTATATGACTTACTTGTAGTCACACAGATACTCAGATCACTCAATAATCTTTTGTTGTATTTTAACATCATGGTTCTACCCCCAAATGTTTTGGCCTATTTATGCCCAACCTGTAGTAGTCTTCCAAGCTCATATTGGTTTGATCAATCACAGTTGGACACAATGTACCTTGACCCCAACATCATGATGTCATTTAGTACTCTTCAAGAATGAAGGATAACAACTAACCAACCAATGAGCATTGTGATCAGCAGAAGATCCAGAATTAAAATATCCTGATTCAGCCCAGTTTGCTTTCCACCATGTTGCCTCCAAAAGATAGAGAGGCAACCTGAGAAGACAGTGACCTGAGTAAGCATAATTTGATTATACACTTCAAGGGATTTGGGAGGGGAAAAATACAACAGAAATATGAACTTTGCCAAATCTGCATCTCAGACCAATTTAAAACATTTAGATACATTTGTAACACCTGATTTCAGGTCTGCATTCCCTGTGATTATGTGATGAGAGGAAAAGAATTTCTCTTTTGTGAATATATTCTCATTTATTTCTAGAGCTTTCATAGACAAAAAAGTATACAGTATACTCAAAAAGTAGCTTCTAAGAATCATTTCTCCCCTAAGATCCAGTCCAAAGCTATTAAAATACATTATGTAGGTTACTTTAAAATCCAAGTAGGACATATTCAAGTAGTAAGTCAGGAAATACTTGGAAGGTGGAATATAGTTTTCTAATAATGCATTTCAAGTATTACAGAGAAAATGTTCAAAACTCGTGAGTTAGGAATGGGATGGAAGGCTGATATATGCCTAATCTAATAAAGCAAAAGCTAGAATCACAGTAATATGGCCATTGATAATTTATCATGTTCTCATTCTGGCAGATGTTAAGGTGTTTTCAGATTTCCTGTGTTAAAGAAAAATCCTTCAAAGCAAAAGTGATATCATGGTGCAGACATTTACCAGATTCATAGTCTTTGTCAAAATTAATTTATATACCTAATATTATCTTTTCTTTTCCTATAGAAAATATTCAGTAATTTAATTAGATTAAATGTTAGAAACTAAATATTCACTAATTGCTAGGTTCTGAGAAATATTTATTTTCTAATTCAAATATATAAACAATTCCTTCCTTCCATCCTTCCCACTCTTCCCTCCAGCCCTTCTGATATTTCCATTTACTGGTAGAAAAAGAGTGGGACATGTGAATACTATGATATGACAGGAACAAAGTTAATAATCATGAAAGAGATTCTCCTCATTTCTAGAATAATTTCTTAAGGATTTAGAAGCATATTTTAATATCTTTCCATATTTTGTACATGGTTCTCCTCCTAGATCCATTTCTTCATCTTCCAATGTAACAGCAACAAGTCTCCAGAGGAAGCCTGAGGGTTGGTGGGAAGATTATACATCCTGAAACTATTGGTGGAGATATTATACTCCCCTTAGAATCTATGTAACAAAGCATGGATAAATTCTTTGCTGCTTGTGCTAATTCTGACCTAATACTAAAAAGAACAGACTCTCCATCAGTCAACATCACACCACTTATAACCATTGGTTCAGTAAATGAAGAAATGTTGAATGCAATGGACAAATTCATTTGCCTTGGTAGTGTACTTTCCAAGGATGTACACATGACAAATCTGAACAAAACACTAAAAATCAGAGCTATGGCCTTAATGACAAAGAACCATGTAGTCAAAGCTATGATTTTTCCAGTAGTAATTCATGGCTGTGATAGTTCTATTGTAAGAAAAGCCAAGTACTACAGAATTGATACTTTGCAATTGTGGTACTGGAGAAAACTTCTGAGAATTTTTTGGGCAGAAAGAAGATCAAATTAATCACTCCTTAAAGAAATTAATTCAGGTTCAAATACTGAAGTTGAAGCTTAAATATTTTTGTCATATGAGAAGATGGGTTTCATTGAAAAAGACTGTGGTGTTGGAGAAGATTGAAGGCGAAAAGAAAAGGGGATGATAGAGGATGAAATGGATAAATAGACTGACTTTGAGAAATAGTGGAGGATAAAAGGGTGTGGTGTGTTATGATCCATGGGATCATGAAGAGTCAGATATGACTAAGCAACAAGACACATACATGATGAGATTGATGCACACACTGCCAGAGTTAGCACAGCATTTAGGATGCCCCAAAGGAATCTGGAAGAGAAGCAATATTAGGCTGCCTACTAAACTGATGGTCTACAGAACCATTGTGTTGACTTCACTGATGTATGCCTGTGAAACCTGGACAGTGCTATGTCAGGAACCAGATCTATTTCCATTTAAATTATCTTGGGAAGATTCTGAAGATCACCTGGCAAAATAAGGTACTAGACATTGAGCCAAACTGCCAAGCATTTTAAACTCTACTTCAGAGAGCACAACTCTGATGATTTGTCCACATTGTTCCAAATGTACACTCAGCTAAAAGACTATTTTGCAGAGTAATCACATAAGGCAAAATGCTCACATGGAGATCAGAAGAAATGATGAAAAATTACTTTGGAATCAATTATTAGACATGGGAGACACATGGGAGACAGGGACCATACATCATGGTGTGCCCACATCAAAGAAGGTGTTGGGAATTATAAACAAAACAGAATATTAGTAGCTCAGTAGAAATACGAGATGCACAAATTTAGAGACATCTCCAGTCTAGTCATATGGACTATTTGTGCCTCATCTGTGGTAGAGCCTTCCAGGTTCATACTGGTCTGATCATACCATTCATTGATCCAACATGCTAATTCATTTTGTTCCTCTTCAAGAATGAAGGACAAGTAGCAAGAACAACAACATACTAGGAAATTAGTTTAGTAGTAATAAGGCCTTGAGGAAGGCCTTGTGACTGCTATGAAAGTTATTAATGGACCTCATTGCTCAATAGACTACTTTATTAAGGTTCTTGTAACAGCCAGCTGTTATCTTTTCTCCTATAACCATGAATGATGCATTTCTTTTCATTTATTACTCAAATGCATCTGTGATCGAATCTAGGTGATGTTCTTTTTAACAATGTAGAAAATTTTCCATACCTGCCTATCCTGTGCAGTGTTTGATCGTGTCTTTCCAAAATGCTTTGGTTCTTTCTCATTTCTCCTGACATCTCAAGAATTACAATGTAGTAAATGAGATGTCTACCAGTTACTCTTTGCTCTTTCCACTTTGAATAAGTTATCTTCTTTTTTATCATACATTTCTTTGGTGTCATCTTTTACTACAATTCTTCATAATTCTCTTTTTGTTAAACTTTATGGTCTTTTCACTTCCTATCATGTTCCTCCTCATTACTTTCTTAGTGATAATCATTTTCAATTCAGTTGGTGAGGAAGAACTGTATCTTTGGTTTATATAAGGCTTGAGAATTCTACAGATTAGATAAGGACATTTTTTAATCAGGGAAACAACTCTGTTGCTGTTGTTCATTATTTTCAATTGTGTCTGACTCTTATGACTTTGCTTGCAATTTTCTTGACAAAGATAGTGGAGAGCTTTTCTATTTCCCTCTCCAGTTCATTTTACAGATGAGGAACTGAAGCAAATGGGGTTGTGACTTGCCCATAGTCACAAGGGTCTGAGGTCAAATTTGAACTGAGCCTAGATTTAGTACTTTATTGTCTTTTACCACCTCTCTACTCCAGAGATATACTAGCTACACTTTTGACTTCACTTGTTTGCCTCTGATACATTTTATTAAATTACACTAAGATATGTAAGTTTTACATGTGAATTATCTTGATATGGCTATTGGTTTATCACAAAATTACCTCTTTGGAAATACTCATTAGAAAATGGTGGAGGGAAAATAGCTGAGTTGGATTAACTTTGGAAATTTCCAATGAGTCTCTGAATTTCCAAACTAATACAAATGGTATTCAGTTTCAGATTGAATATGTTAATTTGTTTTGCTATATTGTTGAACTGCTATTAGAGACCTGAATCAAAGTTTTCCCAGGTTTTTCTGAAATCATCCTGCATGTTATTTCTTATAGCAAAAAGGTATTACTTCAGACAATGTTTTTTGATTATGAGGAAAATAAACCACTATTGATTAGAGAAATGCAAACTAAATCAACTCTGAGATACTACTTTGTACCCATCAGATTTTCTTTTCTTTTTTTTCAGTTTTTGCAAGGCAATGGGGTTAAGTGGCTTGCCCAAGGCCACACAGCTAGGTAATTGTAATTATTAATGGTCTGGGGTTGGATTTGAACTCAGGTACTCCTGACTCCAGGGTTGGTGCTCTATCCACTGCATCACCTAGCTGCCCCCCAGATTTTCTAGTATTATAGAAAAGGGAAGTGACAAATGCTGGGGGGAATGTGGAAAAACTGGGGCACTAATGCATTGTTGAACTAATTGTGAACTAATCCAATCATTCTAGAGAGCCCTTTGGAACTATGTGCAAAGGGTTATAAAACTGCAGTATATACCCTTTGGCTCAGTAAATATCCCAACTAGTTCTGTATTCCCAAATTTTCAATAAAAGGAATACCTATACATACAAAAATATTTATAGCTACTCTTTTTGTGGTGAAAAAGAGTTGGAAATTGAGGGGATGCTCATCAATTGAGAATAACTAAACAAGTTGTAGCATATGCTTTTGAGATGATGAATGGGGATGTTGAATTTTGGAGAGAACTCTGTGTAAAGTGGGTGTGGATGAGAGAGACAGACAGACAGACAGGGATAGAAAGACTCATACAGAGAGACAGAAATAAGTCTGTCTTATTAAGTCAGAGAATGTGTGTCTGTGTGTGTGTGTGTCTGTGTGTGTGTGTGTGTGTGTGTACATGTGGAGTGGTGTTTGTGTGTACATGTTGGAGTTGGGTGAGAATTAGTCAAATGAACTCTCATCTTTCAGGACTCTCATAACAATTCACCTGAGAAAGTGATGTATTCAGGGACTGAATGGGGGCTATCTCTCAGAGTTATAGTCCTCCCCTTGCAATTATACTATGTAGAATAATATAATCCCCAAAATGAGGGGGGGGACCTTTCTTCAGCAGGGAGAAACAAATGAGCTTAGGAACTAATTAACAAGAATAATTCATTAAAATAGGAAGCTTCTATGTGGGACTTCTTTCAGGCCTCACCCTGTCCAGCCCTGCCTTGTTCTTTTGTTCCACTTTCCTGGGTCAGGTGAACTAGAGGTCAGTATTCCTAGGTTTCTGCCTCCTAACTTCAAGCAGTGTCTTGGTGTCTTGCCACATCCTCCTTTCGTTTCTTGACTGAATTAATCTTTGTGAGAAAAAAATGATTTGAAGGCACATTTTATACCCTTTGCCGTATTGCTTGTTCCAGATGTAAAAAATTGCTAGTTGCATCTCTGATCCTCAGAATATCTTTCCAATAAGTTCACTGTGAAATAAATAAATAGATAGATAGATAGATAAATAAATAAATAAATAGCTGGAGCAGATGCGAAAAGGAATTAATCACATAAAAGGTCATGTCTGAGATGAGAAAGCACCATCACTATGCCCCTCCATCATCTGCATAGCCATAAAAAGAGGGAGCACCCTACAAACCATCTGTCAGTGCAATCAACATAATATCAGTTGGGGATTTTAACTTCACTATAACCTACATTCTAGGGCACTGGAAAACAGACTATGACAGAGAAATACAAAATTTAAGCTCTGTTTCTCCATCCCATTTCCCTCGTCCTTGCCATGAATTTTGTAACCATGTATAGACCATGAACTTTGTAGCCACTTAGCCTCTATTGAACCTTTTAGCTCCTTTCCTGTTTGAAGGTCCAGTTAACCATATTTTCAAATCTGAAGGAGGGATCATAATCTCATAGACTCTGTGTTCCTGTTTAATGCCTGTGAATGCTTCTCAATGAGGTCTTTGTTCATGCCATGCCGAGTTAATTGTTGGTGGTTTTAATTGTATTATTCTTTATATTGTTATATCTTTATTTGTGTCATTATTTATATCAACAACACTGCAAGTGATTTATTGTTTTAGTTGTCTGAAATCATTTATTATATCAGTCAAGTTTTAGTCTCTTGAATTTTCTAGATCTCTTCTTGTCAAAAAATATTCTTCTTTAATAGTTATCCTATCTCTCTCTCTTCTCTCTCTCTCTCTCTCTCTCTCTCTCTCTCTCTCTCTCTCGCTCTCTCTCTCTCTGCCCCCCCTTTCTTTTCTCTCAGTGAGATTATTATTATTTCTAAAGTTACAGTGGTTGAATGTTAAAATATGTGAGTTCAAATCCTGCTTCTGGCAGATATTACTTATATGACTGCAAATCACTTAATCTCTCTCCAAGCCTCAATTGTGTAAGAATAGCAACATGAATGTTATCACTTCAAAGGGCTGTTGGAAAGCTCAAATGTGATTTTATGTGCAAAGTACTTTGCAGATCTTAAAATAATATAATATCCTCAGCAACTTTATCATTAGTATCATCCGTTATTGCAAAACTTGCTGCCTGCCCTTCAGGAGTTTATAATCTAAGTAGGAAGTCAAGACAATCCACATTTAAGTACAATCAGATGTTGTATTCAAAAGTTGATAAAAAAAAATCACCACAGTAATTGCCACTAATAACACTAGCATTTACATAGCACTTGAGGTTTATAAAGCACTTAACAAATATTATTTCATTTTACCCTCACAGCAACCCTGGGGAGGGTTTTATAAATGATGAAACTAAAGCAGGCAAGATTATTAAACTTGCTCACAGAGTTAGCAAGCATCTGAGGATGAATTTTGAATTTATGTCTGTCTGAATCCTGACCTGTGTTCTCTCCACCTAGCCACGTAAACACCAAAGTTTTACTTTGGGATTAATTATTATTATTTTTCTCTTTTTTCTGGAGGCCAAAGTGAGTGACTTGCTTTGTTTTAAATAATGTTATCACTTCACAGGGCTGTTGGGGGTTATGTTAGTTAGGGAACAACTATGTAAATGAGTAAATCTTTGTTTACTTATGAATCGCACTTCTCAGAATACATTTTGGGTTTTTTTTAGTCATTTTTCAGTAGTATCCCATTCTTCTTGATTCCTTTTAGAGTTTTCTTGCTAAACATAGTGGAGTGGTTTACCATATCCTTCTCCAGTTCATTTAATAGAAAAAAGAAAGTGGGGTAAACAAGGTTAAATGATTTGCCTTCCTGACTCCAGGCTAGGCACTCTTATCTACTGAATTCATTTGCAAACATCTGATCTCCATTTATACCCTGGAGTTGGAATTTAATTAGTAAAATTTAGGATGACATAATCATCATAATCATGCAATATGACAATCCAGAGAGAGTTTATTAGGAAAAAAACTCTTTCCTGGAAATAGAACTGCCATTTCCTTCTTTTCTTTTTTCTTCCTCTTCTTTCTCTTCTTCCTTCTTCTTCCTCTTCTGCATGTATCCTTTGGCAATAGTGATACTAGTTGTTGTTGTTTTTATAAGGAAAAGTATCTACATGTACCAAAAGTATTTATAGCAGCTCCTTTTGTGATGGGAAAAAAAACTGGAAATTGAGGAGATGTCCAGTAATTGGGATATAATCAAACAAGTTGTGGTATATGATTTTGATGGAATACTATTAGACTATAAGAAATGACAAGCAAGATGGTTCCTAAAAACCTGGGAAGACTTACATGAAATGATGCAAAGTGATGTGAGCAAAACAGAACACCGTACCACAGTAACAGCAGTATTGTATGATGTAAATGATAGCTATTCTGAGCAACATAATCATCAAAGACAATTTCAAAGAATTTAATGAGAAAAAACGTGATCCATCCTCAGTGAAAAAAAATGGAGTCAGAATAGAACAAAGTATACTATTTTTAATTTTATTTTTCCTTTTTTTCTTTTGGTCCATTTTTTTCTTTTACAACACAGCTAGTATGAGAATATGCCTTGTATGAATACTACACAAATAATCCATATCAAATTGCCTGCCTTTCCTTTTCAAAATTTTGAAAAAACAAATGATGAAAAGTGTTATCACATGTAATTGGAAAATATATATAAAAATTAAGTATGGGGAAAAGAGTCATTTCCCACAACTTATGAAATGACTAATAATTCCATGCCAGGCAGCAGAAAGTATTCTAGCTGATTATGTTCTAGATCTGTTGCAGAGGTGGGGGGGGGGTGTAAAGGAAGGCAGTACTTGCTTAGTCTTCTTGCGACCACACATAAATGGGCATTTTTGTCTATGGCCAACAGGCGAGCAATGGGTTTTTAGGAGGTCAAAGCAAAGATTATAGCTAAAAATTTTTCTTTGAACCTCAACTTAACCAAAGCTGGGAACAACAAATAATTCCCAATGGCTCCAAGTAAGGTTTTGAGATTTAGGAAAATATGGAATCTGAAAAAGTTAAAGAATTTGATGACTTGGATCTGTATGGAAAGAGTGGCATGATAAGCTGCCCCACTGCAACACCCCTCCTCCACACCCCCCCATAAGTAATCCACTTGTGCTCACTATGAATAAGAGCTTCAATAGCATCTTTACAAGTCAGGTCCCAAAGTCACAGATCTATGAAAATAGAAAATCTTTCCTCTTTACCTCCTTTTGAGGGGAAGGAAGGGAGTCATTTCCTTAATATATACATCTAGATCATGTAGCAAAAAGGGTCAGGTTGAAGATGAGGAGACAGGGGACAGGGAAGGGAAGATTTCAACTGGTATTATGGGCACTGATATAAATAAAATGCTCTCCCTTTAAAAAAATTAAAAGTTGGTTAAGCAAAGCATTTTATATTTCTCATTTAAGATCTAAAATTGCTTTGAGTGGGGGGCAGCTAGGTGGCACAGTGGATAGAGCACAGGCCCTGGAATCAGGAGTACCTGAGTTCAAATCCGCCCTCAGACACTTAATAATTACCCAGCTGTCTGGCCTTGGGCAAGCCACTTAACCCCATTGCCTTGCAAAAAATAAAATAAATAAAATAAAATTGCTTTGAGTGGTTGGGGGTGGATTGAATTCAGTTTTTCCCCAAGGCCAGTTATCCTAAATGGAAAAAAAATTCTTATTGCTTGGATATTATCTCATATCATGTACTGAAATAAATAAGAGGTCAATCATTTCAAATACAGTCTTAAAGTCTTTTGCTTACTGCTTGCTTTTGCTCATGCCTGCTGTCTGAAAGTTCTAAAATGTGTTTGTTGATTCTTTTCAATCACAACATCACACTAATACTTTTTCTTTACAGGCATAAAAAATATTTGCTCCTTTTTCCATAAATTGTTCTCATTTAAAATTCTTTAGCTATTGGTTTGAGTCAACCCAATTCTTACTGCTGTAATGAGCAACATAGAATGGCATAGGGCTTGCAATTTTCCTAAATTTCTGTTTGGAAATAGAAAAATGCAAAACCAGCAAAGAGACAGTTCAAATCCCTTATACACACAAGGAAGCAAAGGAATCCTGTCTGAATAATAGTTTTAATATTAAGTATGTTTATATCCTGGGGAACAAGAAAAAAAACCTTAGAAATAGCCTTGCCTTAAATTAAATTACGACATCACAATCAATATCCTTCACTGAAACAGCTAGTATCTGAGATACATGCCTGCAAGAATATTTACGAAGTGGTCACTTGGTTTCATGAATCATACCAATGAAGCTCTAAATTCAATCAAGCTCTGAGCTCCACATAATAGATTATGAAAAGGAGTGAGTTATTGCTTTAAGAAGTTGACTTCTGGGCAATAGTTATTTTTTTCCCCTGACATGTATTAAATGTAATGAAAAATTCTGATAAAAAAGCCATGCTGGTAATAGACACCCCAAATGAATGAATTCTATCCAAACCAAATTTATAAGTTAGTATGAAAGTGACTCAAAATTATAAACATTCTTTTATGCCACAGAATCTTCCATGAAGAAGCAACATTTTAAGAAGATGGGTCTCAACATTAATATTCAAACAATCAACAAGTGTTTATTAGTTCTTAGCCAGGGATTTGTCCTGTAATATAAAGTGATCTTGCTGAAAGTTTAAATACCCTTATAGCAATAGACTGAAATGCTAAAGGGAAAAGAGAGATTATGAACCAAAGAGATTAAATAAACTGGTCAGACAAAATGGAAGGAAGACCCAATGGAGATCTGTATCCTTTTCTAGAAATAAAATAATTTTTTTCTGATATTTTCAAGTAAGTTCAGCAAACATTTCTTCAACATTTCTCCTTGAATACAGCTTAGGTAATAAATGAATAAATAAATAAATAAACAGATGAGGTAATAAATTAATTTGGACCTTTGATTTTAGTGGTTTATGCTAGAATCAGAAAACTCAAATACACAGGGGATCCCATTATACCACCTGTAAGGATCCCTGCAGATCTCATGTGGACCTATGAACCTACCTATTAACATTATCTATATTCTATGCATTTTTATTTCTTTGTGTTAAATATTTCCTAATTACTTTTAACACTAGTTGCTTCAGTTTCCTCATCTGTAAAATGAACTGGAGAAGGAAATGGAAAATTTCTTCTCTATATTTGCCACAAAATCTCCAATTGGGGATACAGAGAATGGGACACAACTGAAACTACTCTATAATAGCAGTAGCCCTTGTAGGGAACTCCTAAAATAGAATTCCTTTCATTGATGCAGAGGAAATTCATTTGAAGATTTAACAAATCATAAGAGGAACCAAAAAAATAAATTATTTGCCTAAAGTTACAAAATCATCATTAGTTAAAGGTAGGACTTTTATTTAACCCAGGCCTTCCTCACTCTAAGGACAGCTTTCTATCCTCTATACCATGCTGTCTATGAGCTCCAAGTACTCTATAATTTAAAGTATTGTCCAGGCATTGAACATTTAGGTGACTTATCAAGAGATATCTAACCAATACATATCAGAAGTGACATTTGAAACTAAATGTTCTTATTATTGTTCTTATTATTATTTTGAATCTAAACATTCTTAGGTTCTTAAGTGGTTTACTGGACAGACCCCTGGATCTGAGTTTAAATCAGTACTGGGTATATGAACCTGAATAGGTCACTGTCTGCCTCAGTTTCCTTTCCTGTAAAATAGTGGTTGTGAAATTGTGATACTGTAAAATTCTTTGCAGACCTCACATTCAAGTACATTATATTTGAATTAATAAACTCATAAGTTTTATTTTAGCATTTTCTTCCTTCCTTTGTCAATACTGAATCTTGTTAAAAAGATTTGACTCAGTCAGATGAACTGAACCCCAAACCAGACTACTACTTCCTATGTGGATACCCTGGGCAAATCGCTAAGCTTCAGTTTCTTCCTAAAAGGATTAAATTACATGATGTCTAAATTCCCTTTGAGTTTAAAATCACCTGAACCCTTCAATAAGTGCTCTAAGATGTTGGAACATTTCTCATAAGGGTTTTTGCCAAGAATTGTGGTTTGACAAATTCCAGTTTCCATTTTTAAAGTGAGGCTTCTTCCAGTAATCTCTCTTGTGGTTTTAGGTTTAATTATTTATTTAGACAATCATTTAGGTAATAGGATTTTAATGTGATTGTAGGCTGCCCTTCATAAGAGATGAGGAGATATTTGGAGATTTAGAAAGGAAGCCTAATATAGTAGAGAGAATACTAACCCAACAGTTAGGGAGTCCACATCTATTATGCTACAGACCTCATAAGATTGTTGTGAGGAGAAATGTTTTGGAAATATTAAAGTGCTGGTCCTTCTTTCCTGACCTTAAGGAAGTCCTCAGAGAATTTTTTGGAACTTTTCCTTAGTTCTTATCATCTTATATTTTATAATATAACTTTTAGTGCACATGTCTGTTTTGGGTAGGCAATTTCATGACACAATCAATGGAATGTTGAACCTATAGCTAAAAAGTTCTGAGTCCCAAATTAAGCTTCATGCATTTAATTAGCAGTATGATTCTGAGCAATTCATTATACATGTGTGACTCAGCTTCCTCATTTTAAAAATGAGGAAAACAATAGCACTTTCCTTACATCTCTCTTCTTGTGTTATAAAAGGAAGTCATAAAGTGCTTTGCAAAACTGAAGTTCTATATAAATATCATATATTATTTTTGTTAATTATTATTGTGCCCCTTATTATTGTGCAAGTTCCTTAAGGAATGACATGAATGCATATCATTCATTTGTGTTTACCCTGTCACAATGCTCTCTCTTATATATATGGCAGGCTTCAGCTAGCCTGAAAAGGCTCAGGAGAACCAATTGTAAAATTTTCAGTGTGAGAGTCTGCATCACTATAAATCTAGGCTTGATTTATTGTTTTGTAAAGAAAATGATGATAAAAATGTTAAAAATGAAGATTAAACTTTGAAGTGTGTTGTGAGCACATTTTTCCCCAGAGACTCTGTTAAATAGTACTAACATACCACTTACTACTTTTGAAAAAAATTATTGAGACAAACACTAATGAAGTGGCCAATTCAGTGGTGCTGCTTATGAAAAAGGTCAGCTAGATGGCTCAGTGGATAAAGTGCTGGGCCAGTAGTCAAGAAGACCTGAGTTCAAATGGAGCTGCAGACACTTACTAGCTAAGTCATGTAACCCTGTATGCCTCAGTTTCCTCATCTGTAAAATTATCTGGAAGCAAGTCATTCCAATAGCTTTGTCAAGAAAACCCCAAATGGGAAAATAGTTAGACATGAACAATAAAAATTTGTGAAAATCCAGTGCATATGGTATTCTTCACAATAATAAAGAATTATAATCATCAATTGATGGTGATAAGCAGGAGTCTACAACTGTAAACTATGTACATGTATATGGCCTAAGGTGAATTTCTGACCCACCAATGTAAGATTCAATTCAATTCAATAAACATTAAACCCCACTAGGGATCAGGAACTGGGCAAAGGGAATACAAAAAAGGCAAAAGACAGTCTTTGACCTCAACGAGGTGATATTCTAATGGGGGAGACAACATGTAAATGCCTATATACAAAGCAAACTATACACATGATAAATAGGAATAATTACAAGAGTGAAGGCACTGGGATTAAAGAAAAGTTAGGGAAAGCTTACTTATCTTTTAAAGATCAATTCAAATGCTACCTCCTTCAGATAATCTCCACTCTGATGGTTAAAAAAAATTCCTCTTGGAGAAGTCTCAACATATTATTAATAAGAATTAAAGATTTCAAAGTGACATAAAAAATAAATGCTTCACTATTTCAGCAGTTATAATAATCTCATCAATCTCAACTGTGCTTATTGAAATCTACCTTGTACCTTCTCCCCTAGAGTATTCTAGTCCAGAGGATATCTCTACTCCTCTGACATAGGTTCTAAAAATATTAGATATATCAAGGTTACACGAGAAAAAAAATGAAAGTTAAGAAGAGGCAAAATGGATGAAACCATTTGCATCCAAAAGTGAAATGATGACGTTCTTTTAAAAAAAATCCAGAGAAAATGAAAATACTCAAGATGTTTAATAGCTTCAGAAAAAATAAATTCATGAAAATATGCATTATTTTAATTCAGTTATTTTAAAGGAAACAATAGAAAAGGGCATTTAATTCAAAGGAAGTAATGCACAAAACATCTGGAAGTTAATTTACTAACACTTATGAAGGTCTTATGTTAAAAAAAAAAGGAAGACAAATGATTTCTGTTCATGGTAGGGTCATGTGAATATAATAAAATAACTATTCTACTCCAATTAATTTCTAGATTTAGTACTTTACCATCAAACATTATCTGATTCATATTATCAAATTAAAATCCATTTGGAGAAAAAAAGTCTAAATTATCACAAAGAAAATAATGAAAAGAATCAGGAATGTAGTTTATTACAGCAGATCTCAAATTACTATAATAGAACAGTTCCAAATTCAATAAATACAGCAATACAAACTTCTGGGGAATGGACTATCATATAGAAATTGCAAGGAAAAGTTAAAAATAGTTTAACAGAAATTAGATTTAAATCAAATAATCATAAAATAATTGACAATAAATAGCAACTATAAAAATTAATAATCAAAAGCTTAAATAGTTCAGTGACTAGATAATATTTTCAATATGATTACACTATCAGTGCATATATACCATATAAACCATATATACCATAAATAAGCTCCAAAATGGTACATGATTTATACAGTAAATATAAAAGTTCATTTCATGAAAATATTGAACTACTAGAAAGTACCATTCACAACTTGGACCAACTAAGGAATGGAAGAGTTCACAAAAGTAAAAAAAAATGTTTTATAAAATTTGAAAAACTTTTTAATGAACAAAATCAAAGCAGCAAGAAAAGGAAGAAAAATGATTTGCATCAAATGCCTCTGATAAGAATCCAATAGTGGAAATATAAGAATATAAAGCAGATCTGTAATTTAACTGCTTTAGGAAAGTGATTTTCAAATATTTTGATTTTAGAACCCCTTTAAAATCTTAAAATATTTGAGAAGAGTTTTTATTTAGACAGGTTGAATCTGTTGATGTTTACTACATTGTATATTTAAACATAAATTTCAAAATACTTATCATTTATTGAAAATTGTAAAAGTAAACCTATTACATTAGCACAAATTACATATTTTATGAAACATAATTTTTGAAAGCAAAAATTAGTAATGAGTGCTTTTGTTTTACATACTTTTGCAAATCTCTTTCAGTCTGATTTCATAGAAAATTGGTGAGTTCACATTTGATTTTTTGTGATGTTTGGGGAAAAGTATATAAAGAAAATCCAGTTTTATACAGATAGCTAGCTGGAAAAAGAAAAAGGATTCTAATAGAAGAATATCTTAGTATCACGAAAAAAACTAAACTGACAGTTCCTCTGAACAGATCTTAAGGACACTCAGAAGTTCAAAGACTGAGAACTTTTGATTCAGGGAATTTCTGACTAAGAAAATTTCCTCTGTCAGTTCAGGTCAGCATTTTCTATGTAAATTTTTAGTTTTCAAGTACTTATTTGCCTAAGGTACTGGAAGGTTGCATGACTTATTTGCCCAGGGTCATTCAGACAATATATACCAGAGATAGGACTTCAATCCAGGACTTCTCAGCTTCAAGATCCACACTATATGCACTATGATGCTATGGTTCAATTGGATATGTATGTACATGTATGTGTGTATGTGTATGAATGTATATATATATATATATATATGTGTGTGTGTGTGTGTGTGTGTGTGTGTGTGTGTGTGCATCCCATAAACTACATTTATACTATGTGAATATGCATATCTGTACACATACACACATTATTTAGATATCTGTGTATATATGTACATGTGTGTGCTTATGTACACATATAAAATAATAACAATCAATATTAGCAACCCTTTGGGATAAAGCAGGTATACTATTGTTCTTTAATAGTATCTTTTTGAAGTCCTTTGTAGCAATGTTAGATGAGTTTCAAAACTCCCTATGTCCAGGAATATCACTACTAAGACTTTTATAAAGATGTAACTAAAAGAAAAATTTAAGACTAATTTGCATAAAGTATCTTCATAGTGGTTTTATTTGTAGTAGCAAAAATGGCCAGAAATAACTTTTACTTCTGGGGAATGATTGAATAACTGCAATATACCAATTGTGTTTCAGTGATCTTGAGATTATTCCATTATAAAAACTGTGGCAAATGAAGTGAAGTTGAGCAGAAAATGGCTAAGATCCAAGGAATTCAAGTTTGAAAAAAAAGCATCTCATCTCATCTTCAATTGTTAGTTGATAAGGAAAATGGCAGGCTCTAACATCTGACTGATTGATATGTGAGAGAAGGATGGATATCTTTCAAAAAGGGAGGAGAGAGAAAGAAGAAAGAGATCATTTTTAAAAGTATGAAAACTACTTGAAATAAAGGCAAATTGGATTTTAAAGGGAAGGGAGCCAATTGCAAGGCAAGTTATAATAATTTTAAGGCTTAATATGCATGTGTAATAAATGCTTTGTCTCTGTACTGTGGCAGGAAGTCTATGGGCAGGGCCCTTTTAATATGTTCTTTTTTGTCAAAATTATATAATAAAATTTAATTTTAACAAAATCTTGTTGGCCTCTTTACTATGATGCATGTTTGCAATGGTACTATCCAATCCCAAATCCTCAATGAAGTTATATAAATTTAGCAAAACAAATCTCCAATAAAATTTGGTTTGATGCTACTTCTTATATATGTTCCTTTCCATCTATCTATCTATCTATCTATGATTTGTAGTTTATGGTTTAATATGTGATTTCATTTTGTTTTTAATATCATTTTTGTTAATTTCCTCATGCACTGTTTTGTAATTCAATCTCATTCATAATCTTTACTATCTTCAATTGTCATATTTTTCAAACAGGTTTATACTAAAAATTATGTTACCCTTGGTTGCCATTTTTCTCTATTTGATAATAAGATATATTAATTGTTGCATAAATCAGACTGAAATGATTTAAGAATATCAAATAAGAGATGGAAGGGATTTTAACAGCCATCTAATCCAATGTTTACACAGGAGGAACAAAGAGATTAAGTAATTTAGGGGTTTGAACCTAGGTCTTCTGACCTAGTAAGCAGCTAGCTTTCATAGTGGATAGAGTTTTGAACTGAGAATCAGGAAGACCTATCTATTCAAATCTAGATGTGTGACCCTAGATCTTTTTTTTTTGCCTAAATTTCCTCATATGTAAAATGAACTAGAGAAGAAAATAACAAACCACTTTAGTAATTTTGCCAAGAAAACCCTAGAGTCACAACTAAAACAACTAAACAACTTCTGATTCTAAATACAACATTTTCCCACACTTTAGTACCATAACTAAATATTCAGATATATTTCCTTGCAGATAGAAAAAAGTTTAAAATATGACTTTGAGTAAATTGTAATCTAGGATAGACAAAAGTTTTCTTCCTTTCTTGTGAGAAATTGAGGCTATTTCAAGTTCTGAATAAAAAGAGTTTTTGAACAAGATGGAAGGTAGTATGCCAAATTTGTATTACTTCTTTATAGATTCTAGACAACTCATTTTTATAAGATATATTTCCAAAAAAGTCTCATTGTTTTACTTTTTTAAAAATTTACTCCTCTTGAATATATTAAGAAAGCCCCTCTAATTTTGGATGGGCAAATAGTTTGCCTCCAATAATTTCTTCAATTTGTTCAATAAGAATTATTTTCTTCTCCCCTAGGTCTATCATCAAAATATGTTCTAGTCTTTTGTATTATATAATGGTATACAGACATTTCTCAGTTTCCTCCCAATGCTTATTAAATAAGATAATTGTATTATCATGTTTCATTCTTTAAATAAGAACTATAAATCTTTCCATTTCAAGCAAAGGACTTCCTTCTTCTTTCTGCCCCAAGTCAGTAATTTTTAACCTAGATTCCGTGAACTTGCTTTTAATTTTTATAAATTATAATTAATATGATTGATTTCCTTTGTAATGCTAAGTATTTTATTCATTCATTTAAAAAAAAACATTATTCTGAGAAGGGATCCATAGACTTCACTGGACTAAAAAGTGTTCATGGCACACACACACACACACACACACACACACACACACACACACAAATTAGGAATCTTTATCAACAAGAAAAGTTCAAGAACATGGAACATAGTATTTATCAGACTTATGGATAGATGAACAATTTATGAAGATACCAGAGATAGAGAGTACTGTGAGGTATAAAATAGATAATTTCAATTACATTAAGTTAAAAAGGTTTTGTACAAATGAAACAAATCAAGATCAGAAAGAAAGCAGAAAATTGGAGGGATATTATTTTTAGACATATTCTCAGATAAGGGTCTCATATTTGAAATATATAATGAACTTTGTTAACTCTATTAGAATATGAATCATTCCACAATTGATAAAAGATCAAAGGATATGAACAGATGGTTTTCCAGTGGAAAAAGTCTAAATAATTTATAGTTATATGAAAAAATACCCTAAATCATCATTGATTAGAGAAAGACAAATTAAAATAAACTTGCAATATCATTTTATAGCTATCAGATTGGCTATAATGAGTGAAGGAAAAGGAAAAAAATGTTGAATGGCTTGTGAAAAAGTTGGGACACTAATTCTTTGTTTGGAACTGTGAATTGATCCAACCATTTTGGAGACCCATCTGGAATGATGCCCAAAGTGTTATTAAACTGCCTATATCCTTTGACCAAGCAATACCACTATGAGGACTGTTTCCCAAGATGATTAAGGGGAAAGGAAATGTTCTAAAATATTTATAGTAGTTCTCTTTGTGGTGATAAAAAAATTGGAAATTGCAAGGATGCCTGTCAGTTAGGGAATAGATGAACAAATTATGATATATGATTGTGATATAATACTACTGCAAAAAGAAATGATAAGCTTGATGATCTTAGAAAAAACAAGGATAATATCCAGAGAAAGAATTATGGAGTCTTAATTCAGGCCAAAGCATATGTTTTTCAATTTTTAAAATCTGTTTTATATGACTTTTTTACCTTTCATTGTTTTTTCCTCCTTTTTTGTTCTTATTCTTTTTTCATAATATAACTAATATGGAAATATGTTTAACTAATTATTCATGTGTAATTTATATCTGAATACTTGAATACTTGTTGTCAAACGGGGAGAGAAGAGAAGAGAGAAAATGTAGAACTCTAAACCTTACAAAAAATGAATGTTGTAACTATCTTTGCATGTAGTTGGAAAAAATAAATTAAATAGAACAAAAGAAAAACAAAGGAAGACTTGCATGAAATAAGGAAGAATGAAATAAGCAGAACCAAAAAAATCTATATACAGTAACAACAATATTGTTTTAAGAACAACTGTGAGAACAAGTATGCTTTACACACACACACACACAGATACAAAAACACAAATTTGTGTCTGATGGAAGCTGTCTCTAGGGGATGGGGAGAAAAGGAAAAAGAAAAAAAATACATTATAACTTTATTGTATAGTTAAAATAGCAAGTTGAACATAACAGATTTGCAAATTATGCAAAATCATCTTTTATTCTTTTCTACTGTTATGGGAATGCTTGTTTTATTTCTTAATTTCAGAATAAAATAAATAAAACCTTCGCCATAGATATTTTGGGAAGTTACTCCAGGTAATTTGAATAGCTCTACTCATCTGTCCAAAGGGGCTGCAATGTTCTGAGAGATAATCAAAAAGAGAATAAGGGGCTCCTTGTATAATAATTAATCACCACAAGCCAACATAGAATTCCAATGAAAATAGCTTGTAAGGACAAAGATAGATGCTTTCTCTAACTACTGGAAGATCTCTTATGTGTGAAGTCTGGGGTAAAAGAAATAGCAGTACAAAAGAATCTACAAAAAGTTATTTTGGACTGGAGATATAGGTTGAGCTATGGACATACTCTTCTGGGACTCTTTACTAGAGAGTTGGTACCCAGAGAAAAAGAATGATTGTCATTTGCAAGAAAACCTGATAGTTACAGCATTCATTTTTTGTAAGATTTTTCTCCCTTCTTCAGCAAGTAATCTGATATAGATTAGGCACATATACATACAGATTATTTCTGGGTTATTTATTTTACTCTTAAAAATAAAATAGCTATGAACATGTATATATATATATGTATATATATATATATATATATATATATATATATATATATATATATATGAATTTATCTGTATATATTCAGACACAATAGGACCTATCAGCCAGTGGTTGCAAAGAACTATACCAAGAATATGCCAGGATTGAAATGGGAAATGGCTTATGACCACCATCAGTTGAAGAAAACTACAAGAAGCAGGATACCTGAAAATGTCTGAAATTCAAAGTGGCATTCTTGTATATCCACTGAGATCAATTAGAGTAGAACTGCAGGAGTAAGTACAACCCAAGAAGACACAAAATTGCAAGGAATAGGAAACCTATGTCCCTTGCCTCCTACCTTGAGTCCCTACCTTGATCAATATTTTAAATTACTAAGGCCATTTAACTATACGGAGAGGAGTGTTTCTCATTTATAGTTCTATTATTTTTCTAGTAAGAGTATTATTGGCTTTCCTTAATCCCTGTTGAGATAAAATCAAATAAAATCAAAAATCCAGTCAGATTCTATCTCATAAATACTGACTTACATCTTGTGCTGCCACATGTATACTTCTCCATCTTGTTGTGTTGCTATAATTCATCCATGGGAAGCTAGATAGTATTATAAATGATCTATTATTCCATAAATGTAAGTGAATTCAACTAATCAGCATCCCTCATTCTGAAATTTACTCATCTTCCTGTCAACAAAATCCAAACCTACCCTTTCCCCCTCCCAACTTGGAAATCCCCTAATCTTTCTTCCAATTAGAAATCAAATTATCTAATTTTGTATTCTGATTTGTATCCTAACTTTTCCTTCTAATTGAATGGACTTGTGTGATTAATTATTTTAATGCATAAAAATCTGTCTCAATCATATTCAGGGTCTTTAGATTGACTAGGGAGTCCATTGACCCATTTATTATGCCTACTTAGCTTAGTAAATTGCTTTTGCTCAAATTGTTTCCTCAATTATTATTAATTAAACAGTCATATCCCTAAATAAACCCATTTACATTTTGAGCCTTGTTGAGTCTGTGTGCTTCTAAAAGGAGATAGTGACTATATCCTGAGGGAAATGATAATCAATACTGAAATTCTCAGGCTATCTGTAGAGCCCACAAAATAAAGAAGCTCCTCTCCTCGAATGTATTTGAGGCTTTGTTAGGTCTGTTATAGGAAGGGTAATACAGGTCTTTTCTTATCTTAGTAAGTCATTACTCAAATTTTTGACTTATTACATCTTTGTTATCAATGTTCCTTCCTTTTAAAAAATCAATTTCTCCAAGTTTTATGTTGTGGATATAAAAAGGTAGATTTTTTTGCAGATTTATCTTATGTCCTATCTTGCTTTAGTCATTTATTAATTCAGTTCATTATTTTGCTAGACTTATATATATATTTTTAAATATTGAATTAGGATATCCCTCAATTAGAAATATTTTTGTTCCTTTCAACAAAAATTAACAGACTCTTAAGCAGAGTTAGGCACTCCTTAGTGTCACAGAAGAATGGAAAAAAAGGACCCAGTAACTGCTCTTCAGTAGGAGGAGAAAACAACATGGCTACATTTAAGCATTATGCAATGTAGAATATAAGAGAACAAGAGGGGATATTATCAATGCTTATTGATGTAAACAAGATTTAAACTAACATGAATTTTATATTAGCTATAATAATAAAATGTTCAGTAAATCATAATCAAGTCAAGTATGGAGTCACAATATATAAAATAATAATAATTTCTGTATCCTCTACCAAATGCATCTGTGATTATAGTTTCCATTTTTGGTTTTATATGGTGGATGTGAATATATTCTTATTCTGCTGACTTCATTTTGTATATATTTTCTCATAACTCTTTGTAGTCTTCATATTTATCAGTTTTATAGCACAATAGTATTCCATTTCAACTATAGAGTAATTTATTGAATTGTCCCTTTGGCATGCAGATTATTTCCAGGTTATTTCTTTTACTCTTAGAAATAAAGTAGCTATGAATATGAATATATATGAATATATCTGTATATATCCTGTTTTCCTTTTAATAATATCCTCAGGGTATTATCCTAGCATTGGAATTACTGACTTAAAAGATATCATCGGTTTTATGACATTGTATAATGTCGAATTGTTCTCCATAAACCTTGCAACAGTCCCATCAATAACACAATAAAATATGTTTCCTAATAGCCTGTCAGTATTTCATTTTCTTCTACTCTCAAGCTATTTTCCCCCAATTTTATAGGTAGAAAGTGACATCATAAGGTTTCTATCTCAGTCATGAATGGGGTACATTTTCTCAATTTTTTCTTGAGAAGCTTGTTTATTATAATTATTCTTCATTCACTTTTTTATGCAAATTCCCTTCTCGTTATTTGATTTATTTTTCATTCTTTCCTCCCCCCCACCCTTTTTGTGTTTTAGGATTTTTTTTTGCAAGGCAATGGGGTTAAGTGTCTTGCCCAAGGTCACACAGCTAGGTAATTACTAAGTGTCTGAAGCTGTATCTGAACTCAGGTACTTCTGACTCCAGGGCCGGTGCTCTATCCACTGAGCCACCTAGCTGCCTCCTTTCTTTTTTTTTTAGGATTTTTTTTCTCCCTCCCTTTTTAAAAAAGAAAGCTAGAGAGTATCTGAGCACACAGCTAGTAAGTATCTGAGGTCACATTTGAGTCCTCCTGACTCCAGGGTCAGTACTGTGCTAACTAGCTGCCCTATTAATATGTGTGTCAGTGTGCAAATGTATATACACACACACCAGAACTGTTCCATTTTGCTTCACCATCACTTGAAACTATTTTCCCACATGTACTATACTTACTCTTGTTGATATTAAAAAGCTAGAGAATTTAGAGTATTTTTTTCTTTGTGGTACATTGGAAAAGCAACTAGATTTGGAGTCAGGGAATCTGGGTTTAAATGTCAGCTCTGTCATTTATTTTTAACTATGATATTGTTCAACTGTTCACTCATGTCTGACTCTTCATGGCTCCATGGACCACAGTACACCTTCTATCCCCCATTACCTCTCAAATAATGTCCACATCCATATACATCATCTCAATGACACTATCTATCCATCTCACCCTCTATCATTGCCATATCCTTTTGTCTTCAATCTTTCCCAAAATCATCGTCTTTTTTCCAGTAAGTAGTATCAAGCAATTTAAGCATCAACTTTAGTATTTGATCTTCCAGTGAATAGCCTGAATCAATTTCTTTAATTATCAATTGATTTGACATCCTTGTTGTCCTAGGGATTCTGAAAAACCTTCTAGAACATCACTATTGTAAAGTGTCAATACTGTGGTATTCAACTTTTCTTATATTCCAATCATACATGCGAATGGTCATGAAGACAACAGCCTTACAATGAAACTGAAAAAAGACAAATAAAAAGAGTCAAATTTAGTATAGGATATACAGGTTCAGTCATGCCAGTATATTTCCATATTTGTCAAGCTGTGAAAGAAAACTCAGTCACACAGACACTCCTCCAAAAAAAACACTCAAGAAAACTAAAGTTTTTAAATTATGCTTCAATCTTCATTCAGACTCAATCAGTTCTTTCTCTGTGTAACATTTTTCATTAAAAGTACTTTGGAGGGGCGGCTAGATGGTGCAGTGGATAAAGCACTGGCCCTGGAGTCAGGAATACCTGGGTTCAAAACCAGTTTCAAACACTTAACAATTGCCTAGCTGTGTGGCCTTGGGCAAACCACTTAACACCATTTGCCTTACAAAACCCTAAAAAAAGTACTTTGGAATTGTCTTAGAGCACTACATTACTCAAAATAGCTAAGTTATTTAACAGCTAATCATTGTACAATATTGTTGTTACTATGTATAATATTTCCCTGGTTCTACTAACTTCATTTTGCATCAGTTCATATGTCTTTTTAGGTTTTTCTGAAAGCATATTTCTCTTCATTTCTCATGGCCCAAGAAGAGTATTCCACCACAATCAGATGCAACAATTTGATCATCCATTCCCCATTTGATAGGCATCTCCTCAATTTTTAATCCTTTGTTATTACAAAAAAAAGCTGCTATATGTTCATGCAAATAGGTTCTTTTTGCTAAAAAAGAAACTCTTTGGGAAAGAGACCTTCTAGTGTATTGCTGGATCAAAGGATATCGAAAGTTTTATAGTTCTTTTATAGATTCCAAAGGGCCCTCTAGAATGGTTAGATCAGTTCACAACTCCACCAATAATGCATTAGTGTTCAAATTTTCCACATTCCCTCCAATATCTGATAGGTGTGATGTGCTATCACATAGTTGTTTGAATCTGCCTTTCTCTAATTAACAGTGATTCCAAGCATTGTTTCATATGACAATAGTTTTGATTTCTTCTTCTCAAAATTACCAGTTCATATCCTTTGACTACTTATCAACTGAGGAATGACATTTTTTTTATAAATTAGGTTAAGTTATAGCTATATATTTAAGAAATTAGCCTTTTATGAAATAAACTTTTTGTAAAGTTTTTCACAGTTATTATTATTGTGTAATTTCATCTATCCCATTTTTCATGTTTATCTTTTCTTCTCTCTCCTTTTACCCTGTCTCTCCTTAAAGGTGTTGCTTCTGACCACTATATCCCACAATTTTCCCTTTTTCTATCAGTTCTCCACTTCTCTTATCTTCTTTCCCTCCTACTTCTCTGTGGAATAAGAGAAATTTCTACACCCAAATGAGTACATATGTCATTCCCTCTTTACACCATTACCAATGAGAGTAAGATTCAAGCTTTGTGTCCCATTCCACCCATCTTTCTCATCATTATAAAAGCTCTTGCTTTTTCAGCAATCCATAGCCATATGAAAAAATGCTCTAAATCATTAATTATTAGATAAATGCAAATTAAAGCTTCTATGAAGTACCACCTCACACCTCTCAGATTGGCCAATATGACCAGGAAGGATAATGATCATTGTTGGAAGGGTTGTGGGAAATCTGGGACACTATTACACTGTTGGTGGAGCTGTGAACTCATCCAACCCTTCTGGAAAGCTATTTGGAACTATGCTCAAAGGGCAACAAAAATGTGCATACCCTTTGACCCAGCAACGCCACTACTGGCTCTGTACCTTGAAGAGATGATGAAAAAAGGGCAAAAACATTACTTGTACAAAAATATTTATAGCAGCCCTGTTTGTGGTGGTAAAGAATTGGAAATCAAGCAAATGTCCTTCAATTGGGGAATGGCTTAGCAAACTGTGGTATATGTATGTCATGGAACACTATTGTTCTATTAGAAACCAGGAGGGATGGGATTTCAGGAAGCCTGAAGGGATTTGCATGAACTGATGCTGAGTGAGATGAGCAGAACCAGAAAAACACTGTGCATCCTAACAGCAACATGGGGGTGATGATCAACCTTGAAGGACTCGCTCATTCCATCAGTGCAACAATCGGGAACAATTTGGGGCTGTCTGCAAAGGAGAGTACCATCTGTGTCCAGATAAGGAGCTGTGGAGTTTGAACAAAGTTCAAGGACTATTCCCTTTAATTTAGAAAAAAAACATATCTTATTGCCTGATCTTGTTACCTCTTAGACTTCTCTTCTCTTCTTTAAGGATATGAGTTCTCTCTCATCACACCCAATTTAGATCAAGGTGCAACATGGAAACAAAGTAAAGACTGACAGATTGCTTTCCATGGGGGTGGGGGGTGGGGGGAGGGAAATAAGTTGGGGGGAAAATTGTAAAACTCAAATAATATCTTTAATAAAAATAAATTTTAAAAAAAGTTCTTGCTTTTACTTAATTTTATTTTCTTAGATACAGTCCCATTATAATTTTCTTAGATACAGTCCCATTATAATCAATTCTCACCCATGCCCTCTATGTATATAACTGCCTAATAATGATAATTTTTAGTTGTTACATGCATTATTTTCCCATGAAGCAATGTAAACAGTTTAGCTTTACTGAATCCTTTATTTCTCTTTCCTGTTTACCTGTTTATGCTTCTCTAGAGTTTCATATTTGAAAGGCAAACTTGCTATTCATTTTTGATCTTGTTTCATCAGTAACATTTGAAAATTCTCTCTTTAATTAAATATATTTTTTTCTTGAAGGATTATACTCAGTTTCACTAAAAGGGTTATTCTTGATTATAATCCTATCTCCTCTGTCCTCAAGAATATTATATTTTAAGCTCTCCAATACTTTTGTGTAGAAGATAATAAATTTTGCATCATGCTGACTGTGGATCCATGATACTTGAACTGTTTCTGGCTGCTTGCAACATTTTCTCTCTGACTTGGGATCTCTGGAATTTGGTTATAATAGATTTGGTTATAATAGATTCAATTCAATAGATGATTAGTAGATTCTTTCAATTTCTATTTTACCCTCTCAATCTAAGATATCAGAGCAATTTTTCTTGATAATTTCTTTTAAGATTATACCTAAACACTTTTTTTGATCATGGATTTTAGATCATCCAATAATTCTTAAATTATCTCTCCTGTATCTATTTTTTATTTAGTTGTGCTGCTGTTTTCAGAACTAATTCCGGGAATCTATAAATTTTCCATTTTTTCAAGGTTGAATGATCTAAAGAGAGGCATGGTCACCGTTCTCCTGGTCTATGCTCTGTTCCATGAGCAACCACAAGCACTCTTTTTTTCCTTCTAATCTTATTACTGTCTGATAGTTGAGAACTCTTAAAGCTGCCACTGCTGATTCAGCAGTTTCCAAAACCCGGCATGCTGGTCTAAACTGTGTTGCACTCCACTGCCATCCTGCATTAATCTTTTTTTTTTGAAAGATGGTGGGGTTAAGTGACTTGCCCAAGGCCACACAGCTAGGTAATTATTAAGCGTCTGAGGTCAAATTTGAACTCAGGTCCTCCTGACTCCAGGGCTGGTGCTCTATCCACTGTGCCACTTTGCTGTTGATCTTCTAAGTTTTCTTGAGCTGGAAATCTGTTTCACCCCATTCTTTTGTTGGTTCTGTTACTTCAGAATTCATTTTGATATTTTATTTTGAAGTTGTTTGGAGGGCAATTTGGGAGAGCTCAGCTTAGCCTCTGCCTTTAATCTGGCATTCTGATTCTGCTCTCCCAAGCTCTTTCCTCTGGATTCAACTCTTTTTTTCTGGACTTTTCCTTCTCAGTAGTATGTCTATGTCACCATGAAAAAAACCTTTGCCCTGACACTGCTTTAGTTGTTCGCAATTACCTTACAGGAGCTACAATTTCATGAAGTTCCAGCCATGATTTAGCTTATTCATGTCTCAACTGACTGTCTAGGCTTTTTTATTTCCTTCTAACAGTTACTTTCTCTCTGCACTCCTTTCTTCCCACCCTTTTTATCTCATTAGAATTGAACTTTGAGTGTAGTGACTTGTTTGTATTTCTATCTCAGTACATAATGCCTAGCACATAGTAATAAATGTTTCATCTATCTCTCTATTGACTCCTCTCTTTTGACTCTATTGACCTCCTCCCCCTTCTCCCCTTTCCCTCCCCCTCCTTCCCTTCCCCCTCCCCCTCCCCTCCTCCTGTTTATCTGGGGTTTTTTCTGTTTTTTTAGGTTTTTGCAAGGCAAATGGGGTTAAGTGGCTTGCCCAAGGCCACACAGCTAGGTTATTATTAAGTGTCTGAGACTGGATTTGAACCCAGGTACTCCTGACTCCAGGGCCGGTGCTTTATCCACTGCCTCCTGTTTATCTGATACAAAACTATCTTTTTTTAACACACTAATACACTTATATTGATTTTAGAAGTCAGTTCTAGACATGAAACTTCACCATCTTGGAAAGATCAAAATTGTAAGCAACTCAAACAACATTAGAAGAACATGGTTATCATCACAAATCAACTTCAGTAAATTATATAACTTGTATGCAAGACTACTATCAAAGATATCAAGGATGTGTATGATGGAAAAGGAGGTGGCACATTTGTGAGATGTTAATGAGAGTTAACAGATGATACCTTGGATATTATGCTAATAGCCATAAAATATTAAGTGACCAAAAGGAAGAGCTCTGGCACACTGAGAAACTCCTCCATGGAAAATTTACCAAGAAACAGAATGAGAAGGTGTAGACAAACTGAAATCTGCACTGTTTTAAAGAATATCCACACTTGGTTGTTGTCCTTCAAACTTGAAGACAATCAAATTGAAATCATTATGTTGGGGTCAATGTACAATGTGTTTGACTGTGGCTGATAAAAAAAAATACAAGCTCAGAAGATTTTACCCCAGGTCAGACACAAGTAGTCTATATATGGGATTTCAGAAAAGCATGAAAAGACTTACATGAGTTGATGCAGAGTGAAATGAGCAGAACCAGAAGAGCACTATACACCTTAACAACAACATGGAGTGATGTTCAACTATGATGAACTTGTTCAATTCAGCATTACAATGTTCAAAATACTTATGGTAGAAAATGTCATCCATATCAGAGAATGAACTATGGAGTTTTAATGAAGACCAGAGTTTATTATCTTCAATTTTTAAAAGTTGTCTTCTGTATCATGCCATTTCTTCCTCTCTAATGTTTTCTTTCTTCATTTGGATTTGATTCTTCTCCCACAATATTATCTATATAAATCTATGGTTTATCATGGTTATAAATGTAGAGCCTATTTAAGATTGCTTTCTATCAGAGGGAGAGGGAAGGAAGGGAGGGAGGGAGAAAAATGTAAAACACAAATTTGCCAAAATAATTGGTTAAAAACTACCATTGCATGTAGTTGGAAAAACAAATAAAATATTAAAACAAACAGTCTGTATGAACATTTGGAGTGGGGATGTCTCTAAATCTGTGCATTTCACATTTCATTTGAACTATTGCAAATCTGCTTTTCTCACAGACCACAGCACCTTCTTGAGGTATGCCATGCTAGGAACTCCTGTGGCAATGTCTTCCATGTCTCACAACATATTAAAAGGTTCTTAGAGAGACTTTGAGAGTGTTCTTGTATAGCTTTTTCTGACCTGATCTCCATATGAACACCTAATTCTGTGAGTGTGGCCTATAAATAATTCTTTTAGGCATTTGTCATTCGAACAATGTGGCCCACTCTGCAGTAGAGTTTAAATGCTTGGCAGTTCAATTCAAGTACCTTATCCTTCCAGGTGATCTTCAGAATCTTCCTAAGATAATTCAAATGGAAGCAATTCAGTTTCCTGGCATGATCTGGTAGACTGTCCAGGTTTCACAGGCATACAACAATGAGGTCAGCACAATGGCTCTGTAGACCTTCAGTTAGATAGGCAGGCTAATACCTCTTCACTTCCACACTTTCATTTGGAACCTCTCAAATAGTGAGCTAGCTCTGGCAATGCATGCTTCGTCCTCTTTTTGTATATCCCTGGGGACCATATTTCAAAGTAAGTGAATTTATCCACAGCATTCAAAATGTCCCCATTTACTATAATAAATAATTTCATGTATGATGCTGGCTGGTGAACTTTTTTCTTGGTGTTATATAAAACACAAACTCTGGATAGAATGGAAAGTACAATCACCTTTATATGTATGTTTCATTTTCCTTTAATGACTATCCAATGCATGATCAGTCAGGTGACACAGTGAAGAGAGCACTGGCCAGGAGGACCTGAGTTCTTGACCAACTTGAACTTGAGCAAGTTACTTAACTTCATTGTCTTGAAAAAAACAAAAAAAACAAAGAAAAAACAAAAATATGTTTGATCCATATGGACAAGAACCTTAAGGAGCTTTGATACTGGTGTACTAAATGAATAAAGTGTACCTGATAGCTTAAAAGAATTCCAGTGAGCCATGATTTATGGTTTTGCAATACCCAATCATGCATTACCATGGGAGTAATTGGAAAGTAATTCCCATATTAATCAACTTAGAGATCAGTGATAGAATTGCAAATCCAAATCTACTTCTGATTCTGGGGGAGACAAACTGTCATTAGCAATGGAGTAAAGAACTCTAAGATTGGACAGTGGGGGAAGAAATTAAGAGGAAAAAATAAATAGAATTTTTAATCCATTACCTATTTTTCCAAAGATCTTCTGAAGTTTTCTACTGTCTACCTTTAGATTTTCAAATGACTAAAACAATGTTTTATGAAGTAAGGGAAAGAAGGATTCAGTCTGAGAGATAAACCTACAAGCTCTGTGATTCTTAAACTATTTTGAGACATCAAATCAACACCTTAAGTAATGACAGAGTATGGAAGTAATAATGGGTGCTGAAATCAATGGATCCAAGATTAGGGTGTTAGGGGAACAGCAGCTGACAATAGGCAGTAGTCACAGGACATTCATGGGCACACAGAAGAGACTCAAAGTCAAAGCAATAGACTGTTTCCACATAGACAGGTAAGACTTGAGAGGACTGGGACTGAGGAGCAGAGCAGGTGAACTGTCAGTGAGCTGAAAAGGTTGTCACAAGTGCAGGAAGTTAAATAGCAGTGAAAAAATAGAAGTCAGAACAAAGCAGTGGGTTACACATTCAGTCAGATGAGTCTAATGATTAGGAAATTGATGTGATCTGGGGACCTGCTATGTAAGCATAAAAAGTATTCTACATTGTGGTCTATCATTAGGTATTCAAGAAGTACTACCACCTTTAGTGTGGGGACTTGCTGAGTCCTTTTCAGGTCAGCTTATCTACCACCTTTGGTGTTCACTCTCGCACTGCAACTCCAAGAAGCTACAGCATTTGCAGTGATTATATCCAGATAAATAGTCCCACAGACAGATTAAATCAGGTTGATATAGGTAACCTATAGGTCTTAAATCTGTTGGTCAATTAGGAGGATATCTACTCCAAGTAAATGAAGACTTGCCCTGGTAAAAGAGGCAAATGAGAATGATTTGTTTCTGGAAGGTGGTTGAAGCAGGAGCTTGGTCAGGCATTGAAGATGTCAAAGTCATCCAATGTATCCTGGGCCATTGTCAATTATCTTGACTTTCATCCTACCACTGGACTTAGAAAACTAAGGAAGAAAGAGTGAGGCTGTTGACTGTGCAATATTGTTTACCTAAATCCAAGTCCCACGCAAGTCAAGACATCACCCTTTGAAAAATGAAAGGTAAACAACCACCACAACAAATAATATTCATAATAAATATGATCATTCACAAAGCAACTCTTTATACTTCATGGTATAACTACAGCTACTTTAAAGGCACTTGGGACCAAAAAAAATCCAGTCCTTTTAAAAAAGGATCTAATCTTGGGGGGAAATGTAGGCATCAGTATCCTAGTAAATATTTTAAAAACCAGCTTTCCAAGAGGACACTTAAAAAAAATTGGTCTGCATGATTAACAATTTCTCTATGACTTTCTTAAGTCTGAACAATCAACAACAAGTTCTGATTTGTAGTGTTTCCTTGTTTGTGAGGTGTAAATGTGTATACTGAGAATTTAACAAACAACTTTTGGAAGCTGGTGCTATCACAAGCCTGGGTGGGTGTAGGTAGCCTAGACCTTAATTAACATGAAATAAACAAGTGAAAAGAAGTTAACAGAAATGAGAAGTGAACAGAGGAGAAAGAATTGATCCAAATTTGGTTTATGAATATATTGGAATATTTAGCACAATAAGAAATGCCAAATAAAAGAACTTAAGTGAAGACTTGAATGAATGGATATGTGCTGACTAAAGAAAAACCAGTAGAACAATATGAATAATGTCTGCAGTGATGTGAATGAAAACAATGCTAAAAAAAAATCAGAATTTAGATCCAATACCATTATTTTTAAATGCATAAGAAACAACCAACACCAAAACACCAAACCTTGATTTCAGAGTACCATCAATAAAACATTTTATCATTCCTTTCAGTAGAGAAACAGTAGGCTACAGGGACACAATATGCATATACTATCAGATGATGATTTTGAATCAGTTAGTTTTGCTCAACTACTTTCTTTGTTATAAGGATCTTCAGGAAAAGGTTATTGAAAAATGATAATGTATTTTTTAAAGCATCAATAAAACCTTCAGGTTTTAAAAATCATTCGACAAGTAATTGAAGTTGAAAATCAGTAAGATTACATTTCTGTCATGGTCCCTAGAAGTCTGATAGCTCTCCAAGTGGTTTTTGTATGAGTCTTAAGCAAACAATTTTGCCAGTCTCTGGGCCTGGGGTACAAATAAGACTCACTTTTCTTTCAAGGTACCAATATAACATTCCTCTATTTTCAAGTGGTGGAGTCCCACATGAAAAATCTAACAAAGGGGGCGGCTAGGTGGCACAGTGGATAGAGGGCCGGCCCTGGAGTCAGGAGTACTGAGTTCAAATCTGGACTCAGACACTTAATAACTACCTAGCCTTGTGGCCTTGGGCAAGCCACTTAACCCCACTACCTTGAAAAATCTAAAAAAAATCTAAAAAAGTAAGGAAAGTATCCCTCTCCTTGATTGTCAATCCTAACTCTAGTCTTGTTTTGTAATACAGATTCAGCCTTTCCCAAAGCCTTAAATGTCCTCCCCTTTGCCCAAGATTTTAAGCATCTTATAGCATGGCCCTCATACAAGACCACAAGGAAAGACAAAAATTCTTACCCTGAAGTTCATGAATTTAACATTTTTTAAAATTATATTTTAATATAATTTTAATATACTTAATTGCCTTTCCAATCTTATGCTTTCTTATGCATTTAAAAATAAATTATTCAGAGAAGAGTTTCATGGACTTCACCAGACTACTTAGGTTCTCCATGACACAAAAAAGAATAAGAAGCCCTCCACTAGACCCCCTTCATCTTATTAAAGAAAATAAGAGGTCTCTTTAACTGGCTTCTCCCTAATCATTCTCCTACTCCCTTCTTTCCTCCAGAGCAACTGATCCGCAGGGTGACATTACAAGACCCAGTCTACAGAATAATACAACACAATTACTTATTAATTACTGACTGCATCTGGGACTTTGCCATCTATTCTGCTTAGTGTTCTAAGGGCAAATCCATACAACACAGGGAATTACTTTCAAAAGTTTCAAATAAAGACTCACTGCCAATTAAGCTCATCAAACTGATCAGAAGGAAGTGCCCATTGGCCCTCCTCCATTATACTGAGAAAGTAACTTTTAAAATTATACCTTTATCTTATCTTGTTCTTTACAAATAGCATTTTAATCTAATTCTGAGTTGGCCATCTGCAGAATTGCTGGCCAGCAACCATCACTAAGCAGCTGGAACTGCCCAATAGCCAATACAAGTTTTGAAAAATATATGTGACAGTCTAGGCAGATGTTATATAAAAGTCCTTTGCAGAAGGTGTTACAGATGTTCATAGCAAAAGAGGGAATTTATCTAATGAAAGCTTAGCCTCATTCAGCACATGTACTGAAAATAAAATTAACATTTTTGAAATTTTATTGGAGAAAAAGGGGGTTTATTTTGGACACCAATTAAGATGGTAAAATATTTTTACTTTGAATTTCAAAAATATCCTCACTGTACCCAAATTCTATGATCAATACGACAATGAATATTTATCCAAATCTCAGATCAAAGACTATGTTTATCTAAAAATATTTTAAAGAAAACAAATTTTAAGTTTTCATTATTTAAAAAATTCTTGTAAAATGCAAGATTTAATTTTCTACCCGCTCCCATGTTTAATACAAGAACATTCTACCCATAAATAAGAAATAAAAAGTATGATTAGCTGGTTTCAACTTTTTTTGCAACCTGTTGGAAGTAGCCTAGAAACACCCGATAAAATAATAAATTTTCTTTTTTATATACTCTTCATATTTTTATTTATTTTGTTAAATATTTCTTCATTACATTTAAATCTGGCTATGGTAGTTGCTTTTGTTTGTCCTTCATTATTTTTTATATTATTACAATAATCTTCTTGTGAGAATAATTAGAAACCACCCTCCCTCCCCCAAAAAAGATGAGAAACCTCAAGAACAGTGAGAGAGAGGAAAAAAAAGTATACTTTAGTCTATGTTCAGATTCCAATAGCTCTGTCTCTGGGATGAGTTGCCTTCCCTATCATAGCCACCAGAGAAGTTGTTGCAATATTTTCTCACAGTTGCTATCACCACCTGTATTTGCCTCCACTCTGTTCCTCTCCACTTATCTATTCCATTCTCTCTCTCCTTTCATCCTGTCCTTGTTCATAAGTGTGTTGTCTCTGAGTACCCTCTCCCATGATCTTCCCTCTCTTCTATCACCTACCCCCCCTTCCCCCCATTCCCCCCTTATCCCATCCTTTTCTTCTTATTTTTCTCTAGGGTAATATAGATTTCTATACCCTATTAAGTGTGTATGTTATTTCCTCTCTGAGCCATTTCTGATGAGAATGAAAAGTCACTCATTCCCCTTCACCTTCCCCCATTCCACTCCATTGTCAAAAGCTTTTTCTTAACTCTTACGTGAAATACCTTAGCCCTTTCTTCCTCTCCTGTCTCTTCCTCCCAGTACTTTTCTTCATCACCCGTTGACTACATCTTTTTACTATATTAGACCATTATATTCAGCTGCTTCCTATGCCTTGTCTCTATGTATGCTTCTTCTAGCTTCTCTTGTAAATAAGAGAGTTCATATGAGTTCATCTTCCCATGAAGGAATACAAGCAGTTCAACATCAAGGTCCTCATAATTAGTCCTTCTTGTTCATCCCCTCTATAGCTTATCTGAGGATTGTACTTGGAGATCAAACTTTCTGTTCAGCTCTCATTGTTTCAATAGGAAAGTGTCCCCTGTTTCATTCAAAGTTCATCTTTTCCCCTGAAAGAGGATATTCAGTTTTGCTAAGTAGTTGATTCTTGATTATAAACCAAGATCTTTTACCTTCCAGAATATCATATTCCAAGCCCTGTGAGCTCTTAATGTGAATGCTGCTAAATCCTGCATAATCCTGACTTATAGAGCCACAGTTGAATGGCTTATTTCTGGCAACTTTTAGTATTTTCTCTTTGACTTAGGAGGTTTGAAGTTTGGCTATAATATTTCTGGAAATTTTTCTTTTGATATCTCTTTCAGGAGGTGATCAGTGAATTCCCTCAATTTCTATTTTATTCTTTGCTCTTAGGATCTCAGGACAATTTTGTTGTATTATTTGTTTTTGAAAAAGGAAGTCTCAGCTCTTTTCCTGGTCATGACTTTCTGGTAGCGCAAAGATTTTTAAATTATCTCTTCTGGATCTGTTTTCAAAGTCAGTTGTTTTGCCAATGAGATATTTCACACTTCTAATTTTTGTTGTTTTTTTTTAATATAGTTTTATTTCTTCCTGAGTTCTTGCAAAGTCATCAGCTTCTTTTGGCTCCATTCTGCATTTGAAGGAATTCTTTTCTTCAGAGAGTTTTTTATCTCCTTTTCCAGCTGGCCAATTCTGCTTTTTAAGGAGTTCTCATTTGTCTTTTGTACTTTTCCCGTTTTGGCCTAAACTGGTTTTTAATATGTTATTTTCTTCAGATTTTTTTTGTATTTCTTTCAGCAAGTTGCTGACTTGGTTTTCATGATTTATCTGCATCACTCTCATTCCTCCTCCCAATTTTTCCTCTTTTAATTGCTTTTCAAAGTCTTTTTCTAGCTCATCCATAGCCTGACCCCATATTCTATTTCTCTTGGAGGTTTTGGATACAGAAGCTTCAATTTTGTCTTCATCTGAGTATGTATTTTGACCCTCCATGGGACCAAAGTAATTTTCTATGGTCAAATTCTTCCTTTTCTTTTGTGTGCTCATTTCCTCAGCCTATGACTGATTTACCACACTTTCAAGTCTTTGGGGGTGGTTGGGGGACAACCCACAGGGACCTTAATTCCTCCAAGGTCTTATGAGAGGCTCTAACTCCTCTCTTGCCTGTTTTCAAGCCCTCCCCTCTGCCCTGGATCTGTGAGGTTGGTCCCTGCTCAGCTATGGTGGTGTTGTTGGGGTCCAGACTGCAAGCTGGATCTGAGTGTGGGCAAACAGCAGAGTCCTGCCCCAGGGAGAGCAGAGAGATTTCTGCAATCTCCCCCATCAGAGTTCTAGATGTGCTGGGTGGCTCTGCCAACTCCCACTGCAGGTTCTCACTACAGGGCTGCTCTGAGGTCAGAGCTCCACACCACATTCACTCTGGTGTGGCAGGGTTCTCTCATTGCCCCTTCTGGCCATGATCCCTGGGCCAAGAGGTCTGGAAACCACCCCCTCTGCCACAGACCCAGGTGCCCAGCCTGCGCTGCAACTTTTTCCAATCCCCAGTCTTGGTGGAACAAACCTTTCCTGCGGAACTTCTAAGGACTGGAAATTGTATCACTCAGTCTTCCTGTGGGTTCTGCCCCTCTAAATTTTGGCTAGAGTCGTAATTTGATGGCTTTTGGAGTTTTGGGGGTACGAGTTTCTGGGAATTCCTGCCTTCATGCAGCCATCTTGGCTCTGCCCAAATAATAAATTTTCAAATTAATTCAGTGATAGGAAAAAAGCTTTATTATCATTAAAATGTTATTACAATTCAAGTCCCTTAAAAACTGAATCTAAGGGGTGGCTAGGTGGTGTAGTGGATAAAGCACAGGCCCTGGAGTCAGGAGTACCTGGGTTCAAATCCGATCTCAGATACTTAATAATTACCTAGCTGTGTGGCCTTGGGCAAGCCATTTAACCCCATTTGCCTTGCAAAAATCTAAAAAAACTGAATCTAGCTAACAGTCAACAAGTAGAATATTGATGGTCACAAAATTACTTTATGGAATTGCCCTTGGGAAAAGAAGGAAGTCACTCGTACATTTCAGTGCCTTAAACAGAAGTAGAACTTGAGCTCAACAGATTTACATTACATTGGGGTCTTGTAATGTTTAAACTGGCCTTTCACATTAAGTCAGTCTATCCATTACTCAACTAGTGTTTATTCAATTACATTTTTATGTATAAAGTATTGTGTAAGGATACAGGAGTATGATATGATAGTCCTTGTCTTTGGTTGGGTATAAATTTCTCTGGAGAGTAAAGTGAGTCAGCAAAATATTATATGTCTTTCAATAGATTTCAAAGGAAGGTCAAGATTTTCATAGATGTAAAGGGAAAGAAAATAGTGTAGGGAAAAGAGAAACAGTCAGAAAACAAGTCCTGAATAAGGATGGATGGGAAACTATATGGAAACTAAAACTGGAAAGGGAAACTAGGATAAATTGTAGGACACCTTAAATTTCTTTAATCTTTGGGACCATTGAAATTTTTTGAGGAGAGTGGTAACATATTGAAAGAAGTGGTGTACTTCTTTGTAGCACACAAAGTAGATTGGAAAAGAAGACCATCCTATTAAGTTCTATAGTAACTCTTGTATACAATCATGGTGGTGATGATGTCTCATTTGACAAATATAATGATAAATTCTCAGAGTTTGTCCTATTTTCACATTGTTAATTACCCTCTCCTCTTATATACTGTGAGATTTCATGACACTACTTTCTCTGGGTTCTCTTCCTATCTAATTATTACTTTTCCAAGTCCTTTTGTTGGCTCATCATCAATAAATATTATCTACCCCTAGCTATGGGTTTTCCCCAAGGATCTGTCTGGGAATCTATTGTCTTCTTACACTTTCCTTGTGACCTCATTAACTTCCATGGATTTTATCATTTCTGTACAGATAACTTACTGATAACTCTATCTCTATCTTTCTCTCTCATTGGACATTTCCAAACAGAAGTCCTAGAGATACTTCAAACTCAATATATCTAAAGCAGAATTTATTATGTGCTCCCCATCAAACACTTCTTAAAATTCCTATTTTAGTTAAAAATATTATCATAATTTCTATCTCCTAAGGTTCTTTTGTCCTGTGAGATAAAAAGTTATCTTCTGTCTAACTTTCAAAATCCTTTAACAACCTGGCTCCAACATATCTATCTTAGATACATTGTATATTACATCTTCTCCTGCCTTTGCAATCCAATCAAATTGGTCCTCTATCTGGTTCTCACAAACAATATTTCATCTCTCATCTCCCATGGCTATACCTCATGCATGAAATATACTCCCTCCATACTGCTGCTTCATAGAATCCTTCTCTTCCTTCAAGTCACAACTCAAGCATCACCTTCTGCTTTAGTCCTTTCCTAATTTGTCCAACTGCTTATGCCATCTCTCCCTTGCATTTAACTACTTCATATTTATTCTTATTTTTCTCTCTAGATATTATGTCAGGGGGGAATAGAAACCACAATCATTATGGAAATTTTGATGGTCTAATAATGTTGCTGTTGCACTTAATTTTCAGAGTACAAATTTCATCACAGTTGATGTCTTGACTCATTCATGAATTGAATTTAAGTGAGGCAGAGTTGGCAAAGTCATCAATCTCACTCTCTCTTCATGAGACATTGATATTCAGTTGTAGGACAAAAGTTAACAGAACTGGAGATGGCACAGGATACAGTAGATGACCTTGGAGTTTTTAATGTCCAACCACACTCTAATTACTCATAGATCTTGTTTCAGTTGCCATCAAGACTACTAGTACAAATTGTTCTCATCTAACTGTTCCACTAGAGAAAGTCTTCACTTGCTTGGGGTAGAGATCCCCCTAACTCACTAATAAGTTAGATGATTTTACTGGGATGTGGCTGCTGTGCATGCTACATTTCTTGGAGCCAAAAATTAAGAGTTAGGAAAAGATGGACGCCAAAGGTAGATTAACATCCCTGAAAAGGCTCAACAATTCTTTCTGCTAAGAAATGCTAGCTTTTTTCTGAAGACTCAAGCACCATAATATTAGGACTAATAATATAGGTACCACCTCTCCTTTTTCCTCTATCACATCACCTGGTGGCCTAATAATAGAAAGTTCCCAATTAGTAAGAACACAGAAAAATCAAATGGTCTGATGCATTGTCATAACAACTATTTGCTGTCCGTGGATAATAGACAACTAATATTTGATCTAAATTGTTATCCCAACCCTGCAGTTTGTTTCACAATTGTTAAAATGATTATCATCTCTCCTTGTCTCCTGCCCTTGAACAGAGAATTTCTTCTCATTCTGATAGCACACCTTGTCATCTGAATGAAAAATAATTTTCCCAGAAGCTCTTCCTTTCCCCTCCTTAAATAATTACCATTTTTTCCTAGTCTTCCTCCTTCTGTAAAAGATATTATCTATCCTATAATTCCACAGAACACTACTGATTGGCTATTTCTAAGAGTCTAAAATGTCACAAAAACTAAATCTACACTCTAGGAAGTTGAAACAGCTAACTACATTTTCCTCAGAATGTTAATATATTTCTTTGCTTTCAGTTTGGCCTTATATCTTTGATCCAAAGCTACCAAACCCTGCAGATAAATGTCTTTCCAAAGCGGTTCTGTTTCTCTCAAGAGAAAATTCCATGACATAAGAGACGACTACTTAATTTTTTTTTGTATTTCTATTCCTACTACCTAGCAGAGTGCATAACATAGAGTTGAGCTGATACTTAATAAATGTTTCCTGACTGATTGATTAAAAAGAAATAGAGTGACAGATTCAAGAGACACACTGGGAGAAAGATTCATGGAACTTGATAACTGATTGGAAAAGAGGTAAAGAAGCAGAAGGAATCAATTCTTACTTAAAACTTTTAGGTCTAGGAGACAAAAGAAATTGGCAAACAAGGATTGGAAGGCTTTTTGAAGGAAAGATGAGTTTTGTTTAGTACCTGTTGATTGTAGAGTGAATGCAAAAAATCCCAATATAAAGTTTTGAAAGTACAGTTGGAAACAGACTAGAAATCATGAGTGAGGAGTGAGGGTAATGTTAAAAAGTGGACTTAAGACTCACCTAAATGAAGGTGCAAATTAAAGTCAACAAAGCATAATGTAATATAGTGACAAAACAGAGGGTTTGGAGCATGAAAAGTATGGAGGAGCAATCAGGGGCTTGAAAAAAAAAAGAAAAAGTTCGGAACAGTGATTTTAAGAAAACCAAGAGATTTTAGATTATATCTAAGGGTCCATGCAGCTCATCATCCAAGACTGCAAGATGAACCTTTTTTGTGAGTATGACAGAGTAGAAATTCCTGTAACTCACTGACAGGTTAGACAATTTCATTGGAATTGACTGCTGCATATGCTAAATTTCTTGCAGCCACAGGTGAGAATTGGGTGAAGGTGGACTCCAAAGGTAGATTAGCAGACATGGAAAGGACACAACAAGCCCACACACAAGAGGTGCTATTTTAAGCTATATTGAATATTCTGTAGCTCAATATTTTTTTAAATTAATCACTATTAATTATGCACTCCCTCCATGGAGGCCTTTATTTATAGACTGTCAGAAAGTTAGAGCTATCTTTATGTATTCCTTTGTTGTTAAACTCTCCAGGGTAGTAGAACATTCCTAAAAACAGATCAATACTAATTTACATCCACCATTATGCCAAATCCTAGGATCCTTGATTTAGAGATGGAAGAATCATGAGGCCATCCAATCTAACTCCCTAATTTTATAGATAATGAAACTGAGACTAAAATTAGTCAAATGTTTTTTCCAAGGTCACATAGGCTCAGAGAAAATAAATTCAGAATTCAGATTCCATTGTGCTTTCTACCATATTACACTGTCTCTCTGTAATCATAAATAAAATTATCCTTATTCTTTAGTAGGATCCCTATCCCTGTGGTTCCATCCCCATCTCATGTTCTCTAGCTTCTTGCTCCTGAAACCATCCATCTCTCAGATCATGCATCTTCATTCTCTCACAAGTTTTTTTTTTCTTATCTGGCTACAAATATTTTCATTTCCCTGATTCTTGAAAAAAAAATGAGCAGACATTCATTATATCCTTTTCCTCACCTCCTGAAAAGATTATCTAAGTACATCTCTCATTTTGTCATTATTCTCTCCTGCAAGGTAGGTACTATTATTTTTAGAATTAAGGAAACTGAGGTAGGCAAAGGGTAAGTTGGTTGGTAGTTGGTTCTTATCCTTTATTATTGAAGAAGACTAGAAAGACATCACTAAGTTAGAGACAAATTACAATGTATTTATCAGACAACTGTGAGTTTAGAATGCTCTACTACAGGTTGGGCATAAATATTCCATGTGAACATCTGGGATGAGTATGCTAAACCTATGCATCTCTAAAGACTAAGAAGGAAGTATCTGAAGCTATACTTTCTGTCTTTAGATCCAGAGCTCTAGATCTTTCTGCCTCTAGATCTGGAGCTAATCATCAATGTCTTTTTTTTTTAACTTTTAGAATTTAAGGGATTAAAATCATGGTCCACCTCTGACGCTAACAAGAAAGCAAAGCAAAAGCAGAGATTTTTTGGAAGAGTGGAGAAGTACTTACACTTCTACTTATTCACTTTACTAATGAAACTGATCTCACCACTGAGTTGTTCTCAGTATCTATCCTTTGAGGCTGCTTCCAGCTCTAACTCAGTTATCCCAGAATCCTCAGGAAATGGACATATGGGTAACTATATCTGAACAGAAAAGATTAAGTTAAAATTAAAAGAAGTTACTTTGAGAGAGTTATTTTTTTGGAGATGAGCATATAATCACAATTAGTATGGTTTTTTGCTGGTATGAGGGAACAGATGGGTTGGCCTCTATCCTTGGCCATTAGGCTAATCCAGCTGAGTTTTCTGAATTAGATGTGATAAACAAATGTCCAGTTTTTATTACTTGGCTATGAAGTTTAAAAGGCATTGATAGGATATTTGGCTTTTCAGAAGAGTCATAAGCAAGAATTAGAGGCATTCTGGTTTTGAGGATTTTTCTTTTCCAATATTGATCACTGAACCTTTGTTCCCTCCAACCAATCTAAGTAAATGAGAGGCTAATCAATGCTTTTTTTTAACTTTTAGAATTTAAGGGATTAAAATTACAGTCAATCTCTGATGCTAACAAGAAAGCAAAGCAAAATCAGAGATTTTTGACTTAGTGAAGAGGTCCTACACTTCTGCTAATTTACTAAGGAAACTGATCTCATCAGCATTCTGAGAGAGCCTGCCAAGGAGCAAACATAAGCAAGAGTTGGATTCTTAATGCTTTCAAATGCTTTCTTTACAGAGCAACATTAATACAAGAGTGAATTCTTTTTTAAAAAAAAATTTCACTTCTAACTTTACAAATGGTCATTATATTCATTTTTATTCCTTTGGTAATGATTTATTCTCAGAGCCATAGAAAATCACTTATAGAATGCTGTGTTAAAAAAGACTTCTTTATTTCAAGAGCAAGTTTGAGTTAATTGTTAGTTTTGCCTTTTCCAAATCACAATTTCAGGTTCTTTTCCTCTTTTTCTCTCTCCTTTAATTCTGAGGCAAACTCAACATCAGTTCTATGATAAATTTAAATTCTGATGGAAGAAAGGGAAGGGGAATAAACATGTATATGGGGTCAACTGTTTGCCACATATTGTGGTTATGTCACTTAATCCTCACAACAACCCTAAAAAGTAGGTGTTGCTATAATCCCCAATTTATAGATGGGGAAACTGAGGCATACAGAGGTTTACTGACTTGTCCAAGGCATAAGACAATGCCTCAGACCAGATTTTAAGTAAGGTCTTCTGACTCGGGGGCCAGCACCTTAGCCATTGCAGCACAAAAGAAAACTTGATTCCTGGCCTGGTGAAAACTCCATAGGCTGTCCTACATGTCATAATCAGGACATAACATATATGATTTAATAAACTTCCTTCATTTAGTTTTCTTTTAAGAATGCTATAGCTAATTCTTTGTGTAGTTACAACCACTTCCAAGGTTCTCTAAAATACCTGTGATGTGATGCAATCAGTAAAAATTCTTTAAAAAACATTGTTTGCATTTACTTTTACAATTGCTTGTTATTATCCTTTGCTTTCAGTTTATTAAGTAATTAAAAAAATTAGAAAGCAAAACATTCACATTCCAGTAAAGCAAAAATACAATTTGCACATGTCTATAAATGGACCTCTTATTCTAGATAAGTCCACCACTTCGCCAGTAGAAATTTGTATTTCATTTTGTGCTTCATTGTCTTCATTGCATTAATCAAATTTCTAAAGTCTTTCAAAATTTTTTTCCTTTTTCTAATATTGTTGGTTTTGCACAAATTATTATCCTGGTTCTTCTCAGTTTACTCTGTATCATAGAGGACTTCCTGGTTTCCCTGAAACCAGATATTTTCAAAATTTCTTATGGGACAGTAGTATTCCATTACATTTTTTTTTTTAGGTTTTTGCAAGGCAATGGGGTTAAGTGGCTTGCCCAAGGCCACACAGCTAGGTAATTATTAAGTGTCTGAGGCTGGATTTGAACTCAAGTTCCTCTGACTCCAGAGCCAGTGCTCTATTCACTGCGCCACCTAGCTACCCCTCCATTACATTTCTATGTCATAATTTGCTTACTCATTTTCCAGTAGATGGGTAGCCCCTTAGTTTCATGTTTTGGACTATGATGAAAAAAGTCACTATAAATATTCCTGTTTCTATTGAAAAATTGAGGAATTTGCAGGGGATTAAAACAGCAAGTGTTAGTAGGAACTGAATGAACCACACTGACTCCATCTGTGACTCAATTCTCCAACTAGCTCAGTACCCTTCCTATGCAATTATGAGTCTGGTTTCATCTTATGAGAAAACTTCATTATTGCTATTCTCCCAACCTTGTCTACCAGATGTTGTAAGAGTCAAATGATAAAATAATTGTATAACCTGGCATATAGCAAGCTCTATATAAATGTTAGGGTAATGTAAATATTACCCATTTGGGAGATGATGTTATTTTACTTTGTCTAGTTAAACCAGAAGAGAATCAGTGGGGCATAGAAGACAGTCAGAGTTAGGAAGACCTGTGATCAAGCCAAGCCAATGCACTAGTGCCCCAGATTCCCCCCACCCCTTCCAATATTGATTATTATCTTTTCTGGTCATATCTGCCAATCTGAGAAGTATGAGGTGGTATCTCATAGATGCTTTAATTTAAATTTTTTCTAATCATTTAGAGCAATTTTTTCACATTGAATGGGATAAAGTCTGAGATTTCTTCAGTAGAATATTATAGATTGGAGAATAGCTAACTATGTTCCCTCCTCCCCTCACAAATCAACTTCTGGGCTATTGGTGAAGAGTCAACTGACCCCACTTTATCTGTTGAAGTCTGGATGGCCATCCAATCCCTGGGACTGAAGAGATAATCTGGTTTCGGTTTGAATTTTATGCTCTTTTCCCTAGATTAGCTTGCCAGTCTAGATTGTAAGACCACATTCCTCATTAACTGGGATGGGTCAGTGGGGGGCTGGAATCAAGTTAGGTTAAATGTGATTCTTGAGCCTTTTGCTTTTTGCCTCAATCTGTGTAATTGATTGTGGCACATTCCTCGAGAAACGAATAAAACTTTTTCTTCATACCTTGTGAGATCTCCGAAATTTATTTAAGTGGCAATTATCCCACTTATCCCAATTATCATCTCGGGATAGCATGCCCATTGGGGACTTTGGCCTCTCAGGACTTGGCAAAGAGGTGCAGCTGCCCCAAATTTGGCAGTTTGTCATTTTTCTGGGAAGCCTTGCTTACCCCTCTGTACAAGTGACCCAAAGCAGAGACATTCAGTAGGAAGAGAACAGCAAATCCATGGCAAGAACCTGACCATCAGTGAGGACAGAGAACAGTCATTAAACTTCTGTGCACAGAGACCCAAAAGACAGTAAGCCTAGAACTCGGAATCTGAGGGCACTAGATTCCTGGAGGGTCCATTTGGGTGACTGAAGGTTGGGGGTGACCCCTTCTGGTTTGGGCATGGTTTGGGCATAAGAGACTTGGATCTAAGGACACTTGATCCTGAGAGGTCTCTGTCAATATTTAAGATGGGAAGGACCCTGTACTAAGCCTTCCCCCGTGGTAAATCACGTAAATAAGACTAAAATATAAAGGAAAAGTAAGAAGAAAATGATTAAGTATTGTTGTCTTGTCTGGGAAAATAAAGAGATGGGAGAAGGAACACATTTGGTCTGCCTTTGGGAGGGAGAGATTGTCAGAAGAGAGGCTGAAATCTCCCCTCTCTGCATTTGTCATTGGCCTGTGTTTTGAAATTGTCAGTTTGGAAAATTCTGTTGCATTTTGTGTGATCTGTATTTGTGCCTTGTCGGTCTTTATATGTTTAGAATGTCTATTTACCTGTGTGATTTGTTATACAGAGAAAGGAGGAGTTTGTAAGTTCCCCTAAAGAGTTCCTTGTGTAGCCTCATTTTGTTTTGGATTTTTAGGCAGTATTCATCTAACTCTCCCTGGCTCTTCCCTTGAGCTTGCTTTCTTCCTGTGTTACAATAGATAATATGATCCCTCTCTCCTCACTCCTAGGTTGTCTCTTGAGCACCTATAAGAGGGATTTTTTTTTGTTAAAAAGGAATGGATTAGGGGTGGCTAGGTGGCGTAGGGGATAAAGCACCGGCCTTGGAGTCAGGAGTACCTGGGTTCAAATCCAGTCTCAGACACTTAATAATTACCTAGCCGTGTGGTCTTGGGCAAGCCACTTAAGCCCATTTGCCTTGCAAAAAAACCTAAAAAAAAAAAAAAGGAATGGATTATGGAGGCCAAACCACTCACCCTGTTATTCTACCATTATGAGAAGGGTCCCCCCCCTTCCCTAAGGCCCCTAAGGCTTTTCCTCCACTCTCTTTTAGAAAAAGGACTAAGAGAGAGAGAGAGAGAGAGAGAGAGAGAGAGAGAGAGAGAGAGAGAGAGAAGAGAGAGAGAGAGAGAGAGTTACTTTGGGAAGAATTAGTAAAATAAATGTACAAAGGGACCTTATTTTGAAGTAAAAGAAACAGGAAAGGGACAGTGAATATTATCATATAAAGAAATGCTATTTTAATTTTAAAAAAAGAGGTTGTTAGAAAATAAATTTCAGAAAGACTAGAGAGTCAGGTTAATCCTAAAGTATATAATGTGGTTACAAAGATATGCCGGTGTAGAGGAAACTAAATAGTTATTCTTTTTCCAGAATTATATGGTAACAGAGCTTCAGGAGTTTATCAGTTTAGATTCTGGTAATGTTGTTTATTACAGAAAATTATGGGACATGTAAGGATTTAAGAATAGAAGATCAACCGCCTGCCCCCCCCAAAGGATTGTCCCTCTATAAAAGTTATTCAGCTTACTGTATTTGAAGAAGGGGGGGACAGGGAATGTTCTGATTAGGCTAAGGGATTTTTGGATGACCATTTGCCTTCTCCAGGGTTTTAGCAGCTATAATCAAGAAATGCTAACTATTAAAAGCTTGGAATGGAAAATGTATTGTGAAAAGTGGAATCATATCTGTGGTTTACATAGCTGTATAAGCTATGTGATTCTAGTTCAGAATAGTATGAAATAAAGTCAAGAAGAGCTAATGAAAAGGAATTAAGTATGGAAATTGGTTGAAGCATGTAGACAGAAGGGTTGAGCAGGTTTGACTTTGTTTACCAAAGATGTATTTGGGGAATTTTGTAAAGTGGCTTACAAATCATTCTAAGAGGAGAAGGAAGTGGTTGTGCAACAACCCCACGTCGAAATCAGCCCCTCCCTCACTGAGCCAGCGGTAGCTGTGTAGAGTTAAGGGAAGGGAGGTGGATTCTTTTTTTTTATTTTTTTTATTTTAGATTTTTCAAGGCAATGGGGTTGAGTAGCTTGCCCAAGGCCACATGGCTAGGTAATTGTTAAGTGTCTGAGTTCAGATTTGGACTCAGGTACTCCTGACTCCAAGGCCAGTGCTCTATCCACTGCGTCACCTAGCCGCCCCTGGAGGGGGATTCTTAAAGACAAAAAGAAGTGGTTTGGGAAGAGTTTAGAAGAAGTTCAAGAGAAGAAAGAACCTTTAAGGGAAAGAGTGAGAAGTTAGAGGAGGGAAGATTTCCTATCCTTATGCTTTCTCCCTGGGTTGGCGGAAGGGTTGGTGGGTTGGACACGTGGTGGTCTCAATCCCATCCACCATCTTGTTAAGACGTGAACCCTAGACGGAGTCCACCTGAGAGCCCCACCTGCCCATGGAGGGAGAGGGGATAGACAGGAGAGCTCAAGTTCTTAAGCTTTAAAGGGAAAGAGACCCCTCCACAGGTGGGATATGTGATTGGAAAAGAAGAAGAAAAAAATATATAAGATCCAGGTGTTAAGAGACTCCTTTATTGAAAGGAACACTTTTAATGAATATATGCTGGCCATGTGGCCTGAGTGATGACTCTCCTTATTTCTAAAGTTTCTGAAACTAGAGTTTTGGAAAGCACGCTGAGAGTTTTAAAAGAGGGATACTAGTGTTGTAACATTCTGACAAATTTTGTACAGAATGGGAGGAATTAAATAACCTGGATTGTTAAATTAGTTTGGATTTAAACTGTTTTAACACTATTGTAACTTCTGCAAGGAGTTATGGGGTTATGTGGTTTGGGATTTTAAACTCTATTGTAACACCTTTGGGTTAAAGAAAAATGGTATTGTGTTACTAAGAAGAGAAATACCTAGGTTACCAGGAATGTTTACTAATTTCTTTTGGGAAAAAACTCTAATTGGTTTTAATGTTGAATAATGCTAACAATTGTACTTTTAGTTTGGATAGAGCTTTTGGAATGTGAGTGCTGGATTCTCTGTATAAGGTACTCTAAAGTTTTTATCAAATTAAACTATTGGGAAGTTAGTTGAGTTGGAATTACATTGGGTTTTTAAATGTATCATGTATGAGATTGGATTCTGAGAATTTGGGTAAAGAGACAAGTGTAAAGAACATGGGATATTCATTTTGCTCTTGTTTTGAGGGAAATGAAATGTTTAAATAAGAATTTTATGATTAATGTATATTACCAATGTATGTTTAATTTTACAGAAGTCAAGAATGTGGACTTCTCTCTTACTGCAGACAGCTGATGGGGGAGCTCTGAACAAATTGCAATTTGGGACCCTATTGTAAGGTAACTTATTAATGAATAAGATGTGCTTATCAGTTATGTGATTCTTTTGTAACTCCAAGAAAATTATATTTGCAATATTTAGCTATCTATTTTGAATATGTTATTTAAATACTGTATTGTTAAAGCCTGGGATTAATGTGATTGCTTTGAAGGGTAATAAGGAAAATATGAAAAAGTATGACCCTTTCTGGGATAGATCTGTGGGTTCATGGATAATTCTATAATGGAGGAATTGCTTTGCTCTCCTGTTATGATGAAATTAATAATGCAGGTTGGAAATTTAAAGCTACCTAAGATGTTATAATAGTTTTAAAGAATTCTGAAAAGTAAGTTGTAGGTTAGGAGGCAGCTAGGTGGCTCAGTGGATGGAGCACCAGCCCTAGAGTCAGGAGACCTGGGTTCAGGTCCGGCCTCAGATACTTAGTAATTGCTTAGCTGTGTGACTTTGGACAGGTCACTTAACCCAATTGCCTTGGTAAAAATAACCATTTGTATGTTGAGGATGGCTAGTAGGTAAACAAGGTTATGTATAGACGTTTCTAGCTATGTATGTGAATTGGGAATATTTTGGATCTATATTCCAAAACAGTGGTTGTTTGCTTTGAAGTAAAAGCACTATATAATATACAAAAGATAAACACAAGATAATTTGATATTTCTCTATGCAATCTCCTGGACAAAGGAGGCATTTATTTGTTGTAAGATACAACAGGCTAGAAGGAGGTTTCTCTAGCCAAGGGGAATCTGATGTAACATCTTTATATACAGATAGAATAGATATGATTTCAGACAAAGGGATGTCTCTAGTAAGAGGTAGGGGATAGGCCTGTAGGGCCAGTCATAGTTAGAATGCCAGGTTTTAGACAAAGACCAAGGAAGGATACTCAGAGCTTTAGGTAGGGGTTTCATTAATTGGGACTCCATTAAGATTATAATTGGAATTTAGTGAATCGTATTCACTGGAAGTTCTAACTGGTAAAACAAGCATTTTAGATCACAGGACTTTTAATAGATTTTCTCTTATGTCAGATACCAGGATATCAACAAAAAGAAATACTATTGAGTAAATGTTATGTTCTTGGAGCCAAGGAAGCCAATGGGGCAGGTTCTCAGTATGGCTGAGGTTGGAACCCTTTGACTTGATTTCCCCAAAATGACATTTGGATAATATCTCACCTGGAAGAATAAATCTGTCCCAAGACATTTGACCTACCCACATGACCTGCCTGGACACTGACATTCAATATTTACATCTGTAAAGGAATTTTCCTTTAATGTCCTGGATCTTTGTAGTTAGTTACTAAGCAAACTAGAAAAGGAAGTTTTAGGTGAATTGGATCTAATAGCCAAAGATAGGTTAGGTATCTGGCTCTGACACCTGCTATAAGCTACATGCTAAAATAGGAATTAAGTTTCCTTAGTTTTTGTATTACAGGGGATATTTAGGTAAGAAGAATGAGAAATTCTTAGGATAATTACAGTTTCAAGTTCTAGTTTGAGGAAATGAGTGTTATTAGATAAAGGAAAAGGAAAATATGGGAATATTTGTCAAAATTCATTTTGGTTAAGGATGTTTGGGTCATTATTGTAATGAGAGCAAAGGTTAAAATTGTTTTATTTTAAGCCAGATGTTGGGTACTCTTAGAACACAGATGACTGTTGAATGTATATGTATGGAGCAAACTTCCAATGAGAATGATCACATTGACTCAAGCTTGTGAGTTTGCTCATGTAGTAAAATACTAATGGAAGTTAAAAGTGCTAAAAGTGAACTATATGTCAATATGGCAATAAGGCAAAATGTGAATTGTAATAAGCTCCAGAATCTCATTGTTTTGTGATGGAAGACATGAGTTTTGGACTGAATAAGATAATAAGCCATTTCTTAACCAGAAGACATGTAGTCACCAGAGCTGGAGAGGACTTTTTGGAACAGATTCAGAGGATGCTGAAGGACATTGGATGCTTCCAAGGGAGAAGAGAAGGAGAAGAGAAGGAGAAGAGAGGAGAGATACTGAACCAGTTCATCTCCACCATCTCTCACCTATGTGTACATTGTTTATCTGTAACTTTCCCTTGACTCTGTAAGTGTGACACCCCTACTTATGCACTTCTCCTTATGGAAAGGAAGAGGGGAGACAGGGTGACAATGTTCTCCATTGTGAGAGAAAGAGAGATTAGTGGGTGGCAGTACCCCTGGGTTTGACCTAGATTCTCAGTCCCTAATCAGAGGTGCACTGTGGCACAGGATTCTAATCCAGAGGACACCAGTGGCATATGACTGAGTCACTTAAGGGTGACTAGTGTTTATAATTGACTGACCAGGATATTTACCTGGGGTGTAGAAAATGTCTGAATATGTCCAGAAGTGGGGTGCATATATTCTGGATTGTACAACTTAGAGATAGGTGGCCTCAGACTCTTGTGAGATTAATGATGGTACCTGGATCCTTTGTAAAGATGCACAAACTGGGGCATTTATTAAGGGAAACTGATTATGAGTTAGTATGGACTTGCAAGGAAAGTGCAGAAATGGCCATTTGCAAGAAAAAATAATTTAAGGAACATCACTAGGTATATTAGCTATTCTTGGGGTTGATCCAATGGCACAAAATAAGGAATTTAGTTTGATCAATTTTGGAGCTGGGAAGACCTTCCTAAAGACTTTGGTATAAAAACTTACAGTGGAAAGAATTGCAGTAACTTTGGAAATGTACCTGTTATCATGGTGATTATAGGGCTTACCTAAAAGGGTCCCTGGGAAGTAAGGAGTTGATCAGGAAGTTGTCATTTAGACTTAAGGGCCAACTCAGAAATTTGAAGAAATCTCATCAAAATAAAACAGGAGGGATTGAGAGGGGATAAAGTCTGAGATTTCTTCAGTAGAATATTATAGATTGGAGAATAGTTAATTATGTGTCCCTCGTCCCTTCACAAAGCAACTTCTGGGATATTAGTGAAGAGTCGATTGACCCCACCTTATCTGTTGAAGTCTGGATGACCATTCAATCCCTAGGGCTGAAGAGATAATCTGGTTTCAGTTTGAATTTTATGCTCTTTTCCCTAGATTAGTTTGCCAGTCTAGATTGTAAAAACACATTCCTCATTAATGAGGGTGGGTCAGTGGGGGTGGGGGGTGGGAATTGAATTAGGATAAATGTGATTCTTGGGCCTTTTGCTTTTGCCACAATCTCTGTAATTGATTGTGGCCCATTCTTGGAGAAACGAATAAAGCTTTCTCTTCATACATTGTGAGAGCTCCGAAATTTATTTAAGTGGCAATTGTCCCACACATTATGACTATAGCTAGCTTTGATTTCCTCAACTGAAATATCCTTTGACCATTTGTCAATTGGAAAAATGGCTTGGGTTTTTTAAATACATTTTTCTCAGTTCTCTATATATTATAAAATTAGTCCTTTTTTAAAATTAATTTTTATTAAAGATATTGTTTGAGTTTTACAATTTTGCCCCCTATCTTGCTTCCCCCCCCCCCACAGAAAGCACTCTGTCAGTCTTTACTTTGTTTCCATGTTGTACCTTGATACAAATTGGGTGTGATGAGAGAGAAATCATATCCTTAAAGAAGAGAAGAGCAGTCTAAGAGGTGACAAGATCAGACAATAAGATATCTGTTTTTTCCTAAATTAAAGGGAATAGTCCTTGAACTTTGTTCAAACTCCACAGCTCCTTATCTGGATATAGATGGCACAATCCTTTGCAGACAGCCCAAAATTGTTCCTGCTTGTTGCACTGATGGAATGAGCAAGTCCTTCAAGTTTGAACATCACCACCATGCTGCTGTTAGGGTGTACAGTGTTTTTCTGGTTCTGCTCATCTCACTCAGCATCAGTTCATGCAAATCCCTCCAGGCTTCCATGAAATCCTGTCCCTCCTGCTTTCTAATAGAACAATAGTGTTCCATGACCATACATATACCACAGTTTTCTACACCATTCCCCAATTGAAGGACATTTACTTGATTTCCAATTCTTTGCCACCACAAACAGGGCTGCCATAAATATTTTTGTACAAGTAATGTTTTTATCCTTTTTCATCATCTCTTCAGGGTATAGACCCAGTAGTGGTATTGCTGGGTCAAAGGGTATGCACATTTTTGCTACCCTTTGGGCATAGTTCCAAATAGCTCTCCAGAAGGGCTGGATGAGTTCACAGCTCCACCAGCAGTGTAGTAGTGTCTCAGATTTCCCACAACCCTTCCAACCATGATCATTATCCTTCCTGGTCATATTGGCCAATCTGAGAGGTGTGAGGGGGTACCTCAGAGAAGCTTTAATTTGCATTTCTCTATTAATTAATGATTTAGAGCATTTTTTCATATGGCTATGGATTGCTTTGATCTCCTCATCTGTAAATTGCCTTTGCATATCTTTTGACAATAGGTCAATTGGGGAATGGCTTTTTGTTTTAAAAATATGACTCAATTCTCTGTATATTTTAGAAATGAGTCCTTTGTCAGAATCATTACTTGTAAAGATTGTTTCCCAACTTACTACAATTCTTTTGATTTTGGTTACATTGGTTTTATCTGTGCAAAAGCTTTTTAATTTAATGTAATTGAAATCATCTAATTGGTTTTTGGTGATGTTTTCCAACTCTTCCTTAGTCATAAACTGCTCCCCTTTCCATAGATCTGACAGGTAAACTAATCCTTGATCTTCTAATTTGCTTATAGTATTGGTTTTTTATGTATAAGTCCTGTAACCATTTGTATCTTATCTTGGTAAAGTGTGTGAGGTGTTGGTCTAAGTTTCTTCCATACTAACTTCCAATTTTCTCAGCAGTTTTTATCAAAGAGGGAGTTTTTATCCCAATGGCTGGACTCTTTGGGTTTATCAAACAGCAGATTAATATAATAATCTCCTGCTTTTACACCTAGTCTATTCCACTGGTCCACCACTCTATTTCTTAGCCAATACTAAATAGTTTTGATGACTGATGCTTTATAATATAATTTTAGAGCAGGTAGGGATAAGCCACCTTCTTTTGCACTTTTTTTCATTAAGCTCCTGGCAATTCTTGACTTTTTATTTCTCCATATGAATTTACTTACAATTTTTTCTAACTCATTAAAGTAATTTTTTGGAATTTTGATTGGTAGGGCACTAGAAAGATAGTTTAGTTTTGGTAGGATTGTCATTTTTATTATATTAACTCTACCTATCCATGAGCAGTTGATATTTGCCCAGTTATTTAAATCTGATTTAATTTGTGTGAGAAGTGTTTTATAATTGTTTTCAAAACGATTCTGAGTCTGTCTTGGCAAATAGACTCCCAAATAGTTTATGTTGTCTGAGGTTACTTTGAATGGGATTTCTCTTTCTAGCTCTTCCTGCTGTATCTTGCTAGACGTATATAGAAAAATTGAGGATTTATGAAGGTTTATTTTATAATCTGCAACTTTTCTAAAATTGCTAATTGTTTCCAGTAGTTTTTTGGATGATTTCTTGGGATTCTCTAGGTAGACCATCATGTCATCTGCAAACAGTGAGAGTTGTCTCTTCCTTCCCAATTCTAATTCCTTCAATTTCTTTTTCTTCTATAATTGCTGATGCTAACATTTCTAATGCAATTTTGAATAGTAGTGGTGATAATGGGCACCCTTGTTTCACCCCTGATCTTATTAGGAATGCCTCTAGCCTCTCCCCATTGAATATAATGCTTGTTGATGGTTTTAGATAGATACTGCTAATTATTTTAAGGAACAGTCCATTTATTCCTACACTCTGTAGTGTTTCTAATAGGAATGGATGCTGTATTTTGTCAAAAGTTTTTTTAGCATCTATTGATATGATCATATGATTTCTGATAGGTTTGTTGTTGATATAATTGAGTATACTAACAGTTTTCCTAATATTGAACCAACCCTGCATTCCTGGAATAAATCCTACCTGATCATAATGTATTATCCTAGTAATAACTTGTAATCATTTTGCTAAGATTTTATTTAGGATTTTTGCATCTATATTCATCAGGGAAATAGGTCTATAATTTTCTTTCTCTGTTTTACCTCTTCCTGGTTTAGGTAACAGCACCATATTGGTTTCATAGAAAGAGTTAGGCAGAGTTCCATCTTTCCCTATATTTCCAAAGAGTTTATATAGAATTGGAACCAATTGTTCCTTAAATGTTTGGTAGAATTCACTTGTGAATTTTTTTTAGGGAGTTCAATAGTGGCTTGTTGAATTTCTTTTTCTGAGATAGGGTTGTTTAGGTATTTAATCTCTTCTTCATTTAACCTGGGCAACTTATATTTTTGTAAATACTCATCCATTTCATTTATATTAGGAAATTGACATAGAGTTGGGCGAAATAATTTCGAATTATTACTTTAATTTCCTCCTCATTGGTGGTGAGTTCACCCTTTTCATTTATGATACTAGAAATTTGTTTTTCTTCTTTCTTTTTTTTAATCAAATTGACCAGAGGTTTATCAATTTTATATGTTTTTTCATAACACCAACTTTTGGTTTTATTTATTAATTCAATAGTTTTTTGCTTTTGATTTTATTAATTTCTCCTTTAATTTTAAGAATTTCTAATTTAGTATTTAATTGGGAATTTTTGATTTGTTCTTTCTCCAGTTTTTTTTAGTTTCATGTTTAGTTCATTGATTTCCTCTTTCTCCAATTTATTCATGTAAGCATTTAGAATGATAATATATCCCCTGAGAGTCGCTTTGAATGAATCCCATAGGTTTTGGTATGTTGTTTCATTATTATCATTATCTAGGATAAAATGGTTAATGCTTTCTATAATTTCTTTTTTGGTCTACTCATTTTTTAAAATGAGGTTATTCAGTTTCCAATTTGTTCTGGGTCTATATCTCCTTGGCCCAGTATTGCATATGACTTTTATTGCATTGTGATCTGAGAAAGACGTATTTACTATTTCTGCCTTTATACAGTTGATCATTAGGTTTTTATGTCCTAGTACATGGTCAATTTTTGTATAAGTTCCATGTACTGCAGAGAAAAAGGTATATTCCTTTCTATCCCCATTCAGTTTACTCCATAAGTCTACCATATCTCATTTTTCTAGCAATATATTTACCTCTTTAACTTCTTTCTTGTTTATTTTATGATTCGATTTATCTAGATCTGATAGTGGGAGGTTGAGGTCTCCCACTAGTAGAGTTTTGCTGTATATGTCTTCCTGTAGTTCTTTCAGCTTCTCGTCCTATAATTTGGGTGCTGTCCCACTGGGTCCATATATATTCAATATTGAAATGACTTCATTGTCTATGGTAAATTTTAGGAGGATAAAGTTTCCTTCCTTATCTCTTTTAATGCTATCTATTTTTGCTGCTGCTTTGAGATAAGGATTGCTACACCTGCTTTTTTTACTTCAGCTGAAGCAAAATATATTTTGGTCCAACCTTTTACCTTTACTCTATATGTATCTCTCTGCTTCAAATAAGTTTCTTATAAGCAGCATATTGTAGGATTCTGGTTTTTAATCCACTCTGCTATTTGCTTATGTTTTAAGGGAGAGTTCATCCCATTCACATTCAAGGTTATGATTACTAATTCTTTATTGCCCTCTGTGCTATCTTCCCTCTGTTTGTATTTCCCCCCCTTTATCCACCTTTATCCATATTCCCCAGTATTTTGTTTCTGAATACCACCCCCTTCAGTTTGTTTGCCCTCCTATATCACACCCTCCCCTTTTTTCCCCTTTCCCTTTTTCCCTTTTCCCTTCCCTTCCTTTTGTTATTTCCCCTTTCCCCCCCCTCCCCTTCACTTTCTCCATCCCCCCTCCCCTTTTCCCCTTTTAATACTTGAAAGGTTAGATGTTTTATAAGTTAACTGAGTATGTGTAGGTTGACTTTAAGCCAAGTCTGAGGAGAAGATTCAGGTGTTTCTCCTCTGCTCCCTTTTTCCCCACTATTACCATAGGTTTTTTTGTACCTCTTAGTGTAATGAGATTTACCCCATTCAATCCCCTCCCTCCTCCTGTCTCTTTCCTGTCCCCCTTTATAGGGAGGTAGTATTTTTTTAGATGATTCTATCTAAGTCATAGAAAATTCTGAGTGTCTGTCCCTTCTAGTTCAGTATATTCTATCGAATAGAGTCAAAATTCCTGAGAGTTATTAGAGTCTTTCTCCCAAGTGGGGGTAAAGTCAGTTACATCCCATTAGATAGTAGTCTCATGGATAGGTCATGAATGTCTATCATTTCTGGCTAGGTGTATTCTCTCTGTTAGAGTTACAATTCTCAAGATTTATGAGAATCCCCCCCCCCATGCTGGGATATAGCCAGTTTTAACTTACTGGATTACATTTTTTTTTCATCTTACCGCCACCCTTTTTTTTTAACCTTTTCATGTGCCTCTTGAACCTCCTGTTTGATGTCCAAATTTTCTGTTTAGCTCTGGTCTTCTCATCAGAAATTTTTGGAATTCTTCCATTTCGTTAAATGTCCATCTATTTCCCTGGAAAAGAAGGCTCAGCTTTGCAGGAAAGTAGATTCTTGGCTGCATTCCAAGCTCCCTTGCCCTTTGAAATATCTCATTCCAGGCCCTTCGATCCCTTAATGTTGATGCAGCCAGGTCCTGCATGATCCTTACTGTGGCTCCTTGATATTTAAATTGTTTCTTTCTGGCTGCTTGCAGGATTTTCTCTTTTATCTGATAGTTCTGGAGTTTGGCCACAACATTCCTTGGTGTTTTCATTTTAGGATCTTTTTCTGGTGGGGATCGATGTACTCTTTCAATAACTACTTTGCCCTCTGATTCCATGATATCAGGGAAGTTTTCCATCACTAGATCCTGTAATATTAAGTCCAGGTTTTTTTTCTCTTCAATGTTTTCAGGAAGTCCTATAATTTTCAGGTTGCCCCTCCTTGATCTGTTCTAGAGGTCAGTGGTTTTGTTGATGAGGTACTTTACATTTGCTTCTGTTTTTTCTATTTTTTGATTTTGTTTAACTGACTCTTGCTGTCTCATGGAGTCATTAATTTCTGTAGACTCCATTCTTTTTTGGGGGGAGGAGTTTTGTTCATTAACCTTTTGCAACTCCTTTTCCAATTGGTCTGTTCTACTTTTGAAAGAGCTTTCCATTTGACCAATTGAGGTTTTGAGAGAATTAATTTCTTTTTGCATTTGCCCATTTGAAGATCTGAGACATTTATTCTCATTTTGTATTTGTCCAATTGTACTTTCTAAGGTTTTGTTTTCTTGTTGCAAGGTATTAATTGTCTCTCCCAAATTTTTAAACTCCTTCCTTATTTGTTAAAGGAAGTCTTTCTGTGCTGAAGACCAGATTGTATTCTCCTCAGAAGCTCCAGGTCTCTCTGAGTTAGGGTCTTTCCCTTTCAAGAATTTTTCTATGGATCCACCTTTTCAATGACCCTTCTTCATTTTGCTAAGACCTGAGTTGGGGAGGGGCTGGTTCACAGGGGCTTGGGATCACTAAATGCTTTACTCACTGAGTGCAATTTCTCTGGCTGGACAGTAGGAGGTGTTGTTTGCTTTCTCTGGAGTGTCTGTGACCTTTCTTGAGACCTTCTCCCTTTGCTTGAAGGGAGGAGTTGGAGCTATTGAATTCTTTTCCCTTCAATCAGTGGTGGGCTTTACCCTGGCCTGAGGTCATTCCTCAGCTGGGCTGGTTCTTGTGCTCACACACCTGGGCCTGAGGCAGAAGTGGTTTGCATTTGTTTGTTAGGGAAGAAGTCTGAGATGTAATGCCACTTGGACCAGAGGAGCCCAGGGATGGTGTCCAAAGCCTTCCTGCTCCAGAACTCTCCCCCCAGCCCTGTCCGGTATCTCTCAGGGGACAGCTCCAACACCAGAAACTCCGCTCCCCCTCTGACTCATGCCCCTGTGGTCCAGCCCCACCCTGATCCAGCAGGTCCAGCTCTCCGGCCCTCAGACTCCTGGTTCCAATTCAGCTGTTAATCTGGCTGATCTGGGGCTGATCCTCCCTCTGAGCCAAAACTCACCCACCTGAATTCAGCCAAAGCTGCTGCCAGAGACAAATCCTGAGGTAGATGTTCTTTCTCCTGGCCTTTCTTTCTGGGTTTTGTGGGTCAGATTTCTGTTAAGAGGCTTGTTTCATGTGCTAGATGGGGAAGAGATCAGGAGACTTTGGAACTGTACCTGTCTTCTCTCCACCATCTTGGCTGGAAGTCTCTCAGTTAGACCTTTTTCAGAAACAATCGTTGTAAAAATTGTTTTCCAGTTCACTACATTTCTTTTTTATCTTGGTTACAGTGGCTTTGTTTTTGTAAAACCTCTTTAATTTAATATATTCATAATAATCCAATTTGTTTTTTATAATGTTCTCTATCTCTTCCTTGGTCATAAACTACTCCCCTTTCCATAGATCTGACAAGTAAACTATTCCTTGTTCTCCTAATTTGCTTATAATATTATCAAAATCCTGCACCCATTTTGATCTCATCTTGGTATAAGCTGTGAAATATTGGTCTAATTCTGGTTTCTGCCAAACTCTCTTCCAATTTTCCCAGCAGTTTTTATTGAGATGTGAATTCTTTTCCCAGAACTTGGACTCTTTGGGTTTATCAAACAGCATAATGCTATAATCATTTTCTGCTGTTTCTTTTGCACCTAATCTATTCCACTGATCCACCACTCTATTTCTTAGCCAGTGTCAGACAGTTGTGATGACTGATGCTTTATAATATAATTTTAGGTCTAGTAAGACTAAGCCACATTCTTTTGGATTTTTTTCATTAAATCCCTTCATATTCTTGACTTTTTGTTTCTCCATATGAATTTAGTTGCAATTTTTTTCTAGCTCATTAAAGTAAGATTTTGGAAGTTTGATTGGTATGGCTCTAAATAAGTAGATTACTTTAGGTAGAATTGGCATTTTTATTATATTAGTTAAGCCTATCTGTGAGCAGCTGATATTTGCCCAATTATTTAGATCTGATTTTATGTCTGTGATAGGTGTTTTACAGTAGTTTTCATAGAGTTTCTGAGTCTGCCTAGGCAGGTAGATTCCCAAGTATTTTATGTTGTCTGATGTTATTTTAAATGGGATTTCTCTTTTGAACTCTTGTTGTTGTATCTTGTTAGTAATATATATATATATGAAAATGCTGAAGATTTATGTGGGTTTATGTTATATACTGTGACTATGCTAAAGTTGCTAATTGTTTCCAGTAGTTTTTAGATGACATTTAAGGGTTCTCTAGGTATATTATTATGTCATCTGCAAAAAATGAAAGTTTTTATTCTTCCTTTCCATTTCTAGTTCCTTTAATTTCTTTTTTCTTCTTTTATGGCTGAAGTTAACATTTCTAAAACAATAATAAAAAGTAGTGATGATAATGGGCACCCTTGTTTCACCCCTGATCTTATTGGGAATTCCTCTAGCCTGACCCCATTCCATATAATGCTTATTAATGGTTTCAGATAGATGCTACTTATTATTATTTTTTTTTAGATTTTTCAAGGCAATGGGGTTAAGTGGCTTGCCCAAGGCCACACAGCTAGGTAATTATTAAGTGTCTGAGGCCAGATTTGAACTCAGGTACTCCTGACTCCAAGGCCAGTGCTCTATCCATTGCGCCACCTAGCTGCCCCCACCTTTTTCATTTTTGATACTAGTGATTTGGTTTTCTACTATCTTTTTTAAATCAAATTAATCATTTATTTTATGGATTTTTTTCATAAAATCAACTCTTGGTTTTGTTTATTAACTCAATGGTTTTCTTACTTTTGATTTCATTAATTTCTCCTTTAATTTTTCGAATTTCTAATTTGGTATTTAGTTGGAGTTTTTAAATTATTCTTTCTCTAACTTTTTTAATTGCATGCTTGGTTCATTGAGTTCCTTTTTCTCTATTTTATTCATGTAAGCATTTAAATATATAATATATCCCCCAATGACTGCATTGGCTGTAACCCAGAAGTTTTGGTATTTGTCTCATTATTGCCATTTTCTTAGATGAAATTACTAATTCTTTCTATAATTTGTTGCTTAATCCACTCATTCTTTAAAATGAACTTATTTAGTTTCCATTTAGTTTTAGGTTTATCTCTCCATGGTCCATTATTGCAAGTGATTTATATTGCATGAAGGTCAGAAAATGATGCATTTGATATTTTTGCCTTTTGTGTAGGTACCATGTACCACAAAAAAAAAGTTATATTACTTTTTATTCCCATTCAGTTTCCTCCAAAGGTCTATCATGAATAAGTTTTCTAACAGTCTATTTACTTCCTTAACTTCCTTCTTGTTTATGTTATAGTTAGATTTATGTAACTCTGAGAAAGGGAGGTTGAGGTCTCCCACCAATAGAATTTTGCTGCTTTTGTCTTCCTGTAACTCATTCAGCTTTGCCTCTAAGAATTGAATGTTATACCACCTGGTACATACATATTTAGTATTGAAATTGCTTCACTGTCCAAGGTACCTTTTATGAGGATATAGTTTTCTTCCTTATCTCTTTTAATGAGACCTATTTTTGCAGCTGCTTTGTCTGGGATAAGAATTGCTACTCCTGCCTTTTTCACTTCAACTGAAGCATAAAATATTCTGCTTCAGTCTTTTACATTTACTCTGTATATATCTCTCTGCTTCAAATGTGTTTCTTGTAAGCAGCATATTGTAGGATTCTGGTTTTTTAATCTACTCTGCTATCAACTTCCATTTTATGGGAGAGTTCATTCCATTCACATTCAAAGTTATAATTACTTATTCTTTATTGCTGCCATGCTATCTTTCCTCCTTCCCTATGTATTTTCCCCCTTTGTCACCTTATCCTTATCCCCCACTATTTTGCTACTGAATACCACCTCCTTCAGTGTGTTTTCCCCCTTCTATCCAACTCCCTCGCTTTTCTTTCCCCTTTCCCTTTGCCCCTTATTCCTTTCCTTCCTTCTGCTAGTCCCTCCTTCCACCCCTCTTTTCCCCTCTTAATGCTTAAAAGGAAAGATAAGTCTCTTTTTTTGATTTAATTTAATTTTATTTTTATTCTCATTTTGTACAAGTGTTTTTTTACATTAATAAAATATTCTTGTTTAAGAGTAAATAAAATACCCCCTCCCCCATGAATATAGACTTGACTGAGGGATAAAGTAAAGGGGAGAGAAAAAAAATTAAAATAAAAAAATAGTAATAAATGTAGGTATGGCCAGGTGGCACAATGGACAAAGCACCAGCCCTGGAGCCACAAGTACCTGAGCCCACATCCAGCCCCATAGACCCAACAATCACCCAGCTGTGTGACATGCAAGCCACCCAATTCCCACTGCCCTGCAAAAACCAAAAAGAAGGGGGAAAAAAAGACCCAAAATAAAATAAAATAGTAATAATAGTAGGGGGTGGCTGGGTGGCAGACAGAGCACTGGACCTTGAGCCAGGAGCACTTGGGTCCAAATCTGGCCTTAGACACTCAAAGATCACCTTGCTATGTGGCCACAGGCAGGCCGTCCAGCCCCATTTGCCCTGCACCCTCCCCCAAATAATAATAATAATAATAATAAATGTGCTTCAGTCTTTGTTCCAACACCAACAACTCTGTCGGGGGTGGATCACATTCTTTATGAAAAGTCCATGGCAAAAGTTACTTCCATATTTTTCCAACATTGCCATTGCTGATTGCAACTACCTCCTTTCTTATTTCTCCACTACCATGTACTATATTTTCTCTCTCCTTTCACTCTGACTCTGCTGTAGGGTAGCTGAGTGGCACAGCAGACAGATCTCTGGTCCTGGGGCCAAGAGGCCCTGAGCCCACTTACCACCCGTTAGGCCCAGAATCCACCTGGCCCTATGGTCCTGGATAGGCCTTCCAATCCCAGCCCCTTGCAAGAAGTTAAAAAGAAAATGTGTTATATCTGAACACTCTCCCTGCATGGTCCATCCTCTCCTCCTTTATTCACATCCCCACCCCTTCCCCCTGCTCCCCCCTCCTTCTTACTGCAGATGTCTATACCCCATTGAGTAAATATGCAGTTTCCTCTCCTAGCTGCTTCTGATGCGAGCAAAGGTTCCCTCATTCCCCCTCATTCCCCCTTGCCTCCCCCCTTCCATAATCATTGAAATAACTCATTGTAATAAAGAAAAATCTTATTATATGAAATATCTTGGCCTATTCCCCCTCTCCTTTTTCTTTCTCCTATTACATTTCCCTTTTTTTTCTATTGACTCCATTTTTACACCATATTCTATATTCAAATTCAGCTGTCTCCTGTGCTTCAACTATAAAAGCTTCCTTTACCTGCTCTATTAACTGAGAATGTTCATATGAGTATTATCAGTGTCAGTTTTTCTATGCAGGAATACATGCAGTTCATCATCATTAAATCCTTCATATTTTCCCCCTCTCCTCCAATCTCCATGCTTCACCTGAGTCCTGTATCTGAAGATCAAACCTTCTGTTCAGCTCTGGCCATTCCAAAAGGAACATTTGAAATTCCCCTGGTTCATTGAAAGTCCATATTTTTCCCTGGAAGAGGACATTCAGCCTTGCTGGGTAGTTCATTCTTGGCTGCATTCTAAGCTCTTTTGCCTTCTGGTATATTATATTCCAAGCCTTCCGAGCTTCCAATGTAGTTGCTGCTAAATCCTGTGTGATCCTGACTGCAGCTCCATGATATTTGAACTGTATCCTTCTGGCTGCTTGTAATACTTTCTCTTTGACTTGGGAGTTCTAGAACTTGGCTATAATATTCCTAGGGGTTGTTTTTTGGGATCTCTTTCTTGGGGGGATCGGTGGATGCTCTCCATTTCTATTTTGCCCTCTGCTTCTAGAATATCAGGGCAATTTTCCTGTAGTAATTCTTTGAAAATGATGTCAAGGCTCTTTTCCTGATCATGACTTTCAAGTATTCAATAATTTTTAAATTATCTTTCCTAAGTCTGTTTTCCATATCAGTTGTTTTTTCAATGTGATATTTCACATTTTCTTCTAATTTTTCATTTTTTTGGTTTTGAAGTATTGATTCCTGATTTCTGGTAAATTCATCAATCTCCCTGAATTCTATTCTTTGTCTGAAGGATTTGTTCTCCTCAGAGAGTTTTCTTATCTCTTTTTCCATCTGGCCAATTTTGCTTTTTAAAGCATTCTTCTCCTCAAGAACTTTTTGAACTGTCTTATCCATTTGACCTCAGCTGGTTTTTAGCATGCTATTTTCTTCAGCATTTTTTTGGATTTCCTTAACTAGACTGCTGACTTCATTTTCATGTTTTTCCTGCATCTCTCTCATTTCTTTTCCCAGTTTTTCTTCTAACTCCTTCATTTGATTTTCAAAGTCTTTTTTGAGCTCTGTCATAGCCTGAGCCCAATTTCTGTTTTTTCTTGGAGTCTTTAGATGCAGGAATTTGTGTTTCCTCATCTTCAGACTGAGTATATTGATCCTTCTTGTGATCGTAGATAATGTATTTCTCAATGGTGTTCCGCTTTTTTCTCTGCTTGCTCATTTTCCCAGCCTGAGCCTGTTTTGGGGGTGCTTCCTGAGCTTTTGGGACCTTCCCACAAGGGTCTCAGTGTGTGAGGCTCTGTCCTCCCTCCTGGTCTGTGAATGACCATAAGCGCCCCCTCTGCCACAGGGCTGAGGTAGGGGGGCCCTGCTGTTCTATAGGGGGCCCTAGACAGAGATCAGGATCTGAATGTGGTCATAGCCCCAGAGTCCTGTTCCAGGGACAGAGCTCTGCAGTCTCTCTCTTTGCTCCCCTCCCTCAGCTCAATGGGCTCATGCCCTGGAAGCTCCTGCTTACCAGCTCCTCCTGCTTCTGTTTCCAGATCTGGGCTGCTGAAAGACCACACTGCTGGTGTGCCCTGAGGGCTGGGCTCCACGTGCTTGCTCTTGCAGAGGTCCCCCACTGTTCCCCCACTTTGTGCCCAGTGCTCCCCGGGGTGTAGCTCCGGAGACTCCCCCGCTGCTGTGAGCTTGGTCTCCAAGCACCCTGGGGCTGCCCCCAGGATGCTGAAGTTCTTTTGCCACCCCTCCACTGGGCCACCCCTCTGACCCCGGGGAGCAGAGCCTTTCTGCTCTTTTCCAGGTTACCTTGAGTAGGAGAACTGCCTCTCTCTGGGTCCCTTTGTGGGTTCTGTCTCTCAAAAGTTTAGTTAGAGTCCTTTGTTTTGAAGTTTTATCAGAGAGCCCCTAAGACTCAATCCTTTCTTGTCACCATCTTGGCTTTGCCCCAGGGAAAGATAAGTTTCTAAACTCAACTGTGTGTGTTTTAATCCCTCTTTGAGCCAAATATGAGAGTAAAAATTCAGGCAATTATCACCTCTTCCCTCCTTCTTCTCTATTGCAATATGCCCTTTGTGTCTCTTCATGTGATATAATTTACCCCATTCAATCTCCTCCTTTCTCCTGTCTCTTTACATCACCCCTTCACAGACAGGTCATGAGTATCCTTTATTTCCGGTTAAGTATATTCCCTTCTAATAGAGTTGCAATTCTTAACAGTTATGGAAACCATTCTTCCAAGTGGGGATATAGCTGGCTTCATCTTATTGAATAACAGTTTTTTTTTCTTTTCTCCCTTTTACCTTCCCATGTATTTCTTGAGTCTTCTGTTTGAAGACCAAATTTTCTGTTTAGCTCCTGTCTTTCCATCAGGAAAAGTTGGAAGTTACCTATTTTGTTAAATGTCTATCTTTTCCCCTGGAAGAGAAAGTTCAGTTATAGTGAATTCTTGGCTGAATTCCAAGCTCCCTTGCTCTCCAGAATATCATATTCCAGGCCCTTTGATCCCTTAAGGCTGATGCAGCCAGATCCTGTGTATTCCTGACTGTGGCTCCTTGATATTTGAATTGTTTCTTTCTGGCCACTTGCAGGTTTTTCAACTTGATCTGGAGATCAATTTGGTCACAATATTCCTTGATATTTTCATTTTGGGATCCTTTTCAGGAGGGGATCAAGGTATTCTTTCAATGACTATTTTACCCTCTGATATCAGGGCAATTCTCCTTCACTATATTCTGAAGTTTGAAGCTCAGGATTTTTTTCATCTTCAAGGTGTTCAGGAAATTCTATGATTCTTTTTCTTTTTAGGTTTTTTGCAAGGCAAATGGGGTTAAGTGGCTTGCCCAAGGCCACACAGCTAGGTAATTATTAAGTGTCTGAGACCGGATTTTAACCCAGGTACTCCTGACTCCAAGGCCAGTGCTTTATCCACTACGCCACCTAGCCGCCCTAAATTCTATGATTCTTAAATTGTCATTCCTGGATCTATTTTCCACTGTTTTGCCAATGAGGTATTTTACATTTTCTTTTTTTTTTATTTTGTTTGACAGATTATTGGTGTCTCATGAAGTCATTAGTTTCCACAGATTCCAATCTTTTTTTAAGAGCAGAGTTTTCTTCATTTACCTTTTGCATCTCCTTTCCCAATGATCAATTCTATTTTTTAAGGAGTTTTCCATTTGCCCAATTGTGTTTTTGAAAGCGTTATTTTCTTTTTGCACTTGTCCAATTGTATTCTTAAAGGATTTGTTTTCTTGTTGTAAGATATTAATTTTCTCTTGCATTTCTTTTCCCAATTTTTCAATTTGATTTTTAAACTCCTTTCTGATCTCTTCTAAGGAAGCTTTCTGGGCTGAAGACAATTCATATTCTCCTCTGAAGTCCTCTCTGAGTTAGGATCCTTGGCTTCAAGGTAACATTCAATGGACCTCCTTTATGCTGGCCTTTCTTCATTTTGGGTTCTTTGCCTCAGGACCCATGTTGATGGAGATTCACAGACCTTCAGTGTTGAGAGTCCTAGAGGCTTTGCCCACTTCAGGGGTTATTTAGTGTGTTGCCCATAGGGGATACCAGAAGCTTTCTCTGACTTGTCTGTGACTTTGATTAGTGGACCACTCCCTAGGCCTGGGGAGGTTTGGAGGGGGAAGAAATAGCAGAATTTGGGCTGTCCTTGAACAATGTGGGCTGGACCCTCTGGCTAGATAATTAATTTACTTAATCCACAATCAGTGCTGGAGGAGATCTGCCATCCACATCTGAGCTCTCCTGACTTTCTCTCAGAACTAACATGGACCAAATATCTTAACAGATTTTGAAACCACAGAACCCAGAGAAGAACCAAAGAGAAAAACATCTACCAAAAAGGTCTGTCACAAGGGAGCATGGGGAGGGTGGATCAGAGAGTGCCAGTGCAGGAGCAGTGGGTTGAGGCTAGGAGAATCACCTGAGAACAGTGGAGGAAGCATTTGCTGTGTGCTTGGTGGCCTAGAGGGCTGGAGCTCTAGGTCCAGACATCTCTCTGATAAGTTTTGTTGTCTGGAAGACCCAGACCATGAGCCCCGTGTTTCTAGCTGAGTCCCCGCCCCATTCCTGTGAGAGAATGAGACTTTCTCCAGAACAAACAGTTCTTCCCCTTCCCCCAACTCCTTTGCATCTTGTCCTGAGACTCAGTGACCAAAAAAACCCTCTAATACTTATTCATCAAGACTAAGATAGACACACCTTTTCCATGATTACCTCAAAACAATAAGACAAGATCCTGGATCTAGTCCCACCATAAAATGAATGCTAAGTGTCCTCTCAGACAATATATTTCTGGATCAAATAATTGAAATGAGTTACATTATCTTCAATGAAGGCTTTCCAATATACCCCAAAAGACACATCATTATAATGAAATTGATTTTATCTTCATCCTTGAGATAAATTTACTGTGAAGGAGTGCTAAGTGATTTTAAGATTTTAAGTACAATTTGGAAATAAGGAAGAAAAGACAGTAGAAATGGCAATAGCCTTAATCAAAGTGGATGCCCCATCAACAGACAAATCTTTCTTCCTAATACTGTGAAAAACAGTTTTCTAAAACACACCTACCTTACTCCAGTTTAGTTAATGAAAGTCAGCTCAGTGCTCTCCAATCAGTTTATTTTTTATTTTATTTACTTTTCATTCACATATACGTGTATATTTTTAAGTTACAAATTTTCCTTCCACGCTCCCTTCCCACTCCCCTCCCCCATAGCAAACAGTCAAGTTCGCATTGTACATACATATTTTTGATATGTATATTTACAAGATTAGTCATTTTCAGTATGAGAAATTAGGATTAAGAGAAAGAGATATATAAAAGTTATATATAAGTGTTCAGCAGATTCTGAAGGGTTGCTTTTTTGCAAGTTTTATTTTTCTTCCTCTGAATCGGGATAACATTGTCTATAGCTGGTCTAATACTGTTGTCCTTGCTCTGAATTGTTGAGAGGAGCTGCTTCCAACAAAGTTGATCATCTCACAATGCTATTGTTAATGTGCATGTTGTTCTCTTGGTTGCACTCTCTTTGCTCAACATCAGTTCCTCTAAGTCATTCCATACTTCTCTAGAGTCTGACCATTTATAGTTTCTTACAGAACAATAATATTCCATAGTATTCATGTATCATAACTTATTTAGACATTCCCTAATTGATGGGCATCCCTTCAATTTCCAATTCTTTGCCACTACAGAAAAATTGCTATGAATATTTTAGAGCGTATAGGACTTTTCTTATCTTTTATGATTTCTTCTGGGTATAGGCCTAGAATTGGAATTGCTTGGTAAAAGGGAATGAACAGTTTCATTGTTTTTTGGGCATAGTTCCATATTTCTCCCATACATTTCTCTAATCACTAATTATTTGGAGCATTTTATATGGTTATATATAGCTTTAATTTCTTCACTTGAAAACTATCTATTCATATTCTTTGACCATTTATCAATTGAGGAATTACTTGTGATCTTATAAATTTGATGTAATTCTCTATATGTTTTAGAAATGAGACATTTATCAGAATTCCTAGTTGCAAAGATTGTTTCCCAGCTTTTTTCTTACCTCCTAATTTTGGCAGCATTGATTTTATTAGTGCACAAACTTTTTAAATTTAATATAGTCAAAATTATTCATTTTATAGTTTATAATGTACTCCAATTCATGTCTGCATAAATTTATCCCCTTTCTATAGCTCTAATAGATAGAGTTTTTCTTAGTCTATTAATTTATCTATGGTGTTTCCCTTTATGTCTAAATCTTGTACCCTTTTAGACCTTAGTTTAGTATAGGGGATGAGATGTGGGTCTATGCCTAGTTTTGCCATACTATTTTCCAGTTTTTCCAACAAATTTTTTCAAATACTGAGTTTTTATCCCAGAAACTGATGTCTTTGGGTTTGTCAAACAGTAGATTGCTGTAGTCATTTACTGCTATCACAATTTATTAAGGCATATAGTACAGATCACTTTTTTACCATAATTTTATTATGGTGCTGTTTGGGCTGATTTGTGTTATTGTCTGAACAATGTTCTTTATTTTAACAAAGAACCAATATCCCATCTGAAGGATATAGTAGATTCAGACCTTTGTGATGTTACCAGGATGTGCTAGTTATTAAATCTTCTATTTTAGCGATGATTCCAGTTTTAAACATATAATGTAGCAATTTCTATGTTCAGGAACAAGAAAACTTAGGAAACTCTAATATCTGTATAGACATACTAATTTTAGAAGCAGCAGACAAGGTGTAGGAAATGATCGACTTATGGACTAATACAAAGACTGGAAACTTCACAATTTCACAAACTTATGTTGTCAAATGTCAAATAAGACATTTTGGCTGACCATATACCTGTTTAAGGGTTATTCTTTCCCAGATCTCATAACACATCTTGAAAATTATCTGGACATTACTTTTAAGGGGCATTCTCTAGCATCAATAAACAAATTACATTAATATGCTATTCATGTCCAATCTGCCTTAGAATTATCTATACTTCTCAAATGAACTTAACATTTTGTTAAATTGCTCAAATCTAAACAGATATAGCTGGATCTAATAAAATATTGTCATGAGTAAACACACATTTCACCAGGTTATCCAATAAAGATTTGTTCTTAACCAGAATTTTGCCAATATTCCTACAACAGATCAAACAGAATGCACACTTGATGCAAGGGTTAAAACACTGGCATCAGGGGGCAGGTATTGCACTTAACAAAAAAAAAAGAAAGAAAACTGAGAAGTAGGGGAACCATGAGAGAGTGAGAAATGTAACAAAGGCTCAGAGTAGTAATTGTATACAAGAAGAGAGGAAGAGACACAGTTACAACTGCCACAGAGCTGTTGAGAAGGATGAATGAGAAAAGACCATCAAATCTGACAATTTAGAAGACACTGGTACCTTTATAGAAATGTTGCATTTGAATGATGAAGTCCGAAGCTAAGCTGCAAAGAGTGAGAAGACAAGAAGAGTCAATGAGTACAAGTAGTTTTTCTAGGAGTTTTGACTGAGTATGGTAAAAGACAGATAGATAGATGATAACATGATGATGATAGGATGTTGTTTGTTTTTTTCAGGATGGAAAAATATTTGAATGAAGCAGGAACAGAAACAAAACAATAGGTAGAAGCTAAAGATTAGAGGAAAGAGATACCCGAGGAGACAATCTACTGGTAAAAAAAAAAATAGGAGAGATGAGATGAAGGATAACATCGTGGCCTTGGCAAAGAGAAGAGGCAACTTATAGTCAGAGAATAGAGGGGAAAAGAAAAAGTTGGGAGATGATGTCAAAGGGTTCTGAGATCAAGAGGAACAAGAGAGAATTCATAACAAATGACCTTATTTCTTTTCTCATTAAAGTAGTGGTCAGCTTCAACCAAAAGAGAAGAAAGATAAGTTGTGAGGCTTGCCGAGAGAAGAGAAAGTATGAGGTGAGAAGTGAGACATAGAATCAATTAGAGAGTAAGAGCATAACCATGGAGAAATGAAGTCTGATCTCAATATATAATTGAAAAAGATGTGTTAAGGACTTAGTTACAAATGATAAACCAGATGTGTGCTCACCCCATGGGTAACCTTACAATAACAATCACCAAGGCCATACTATGCAGACACTGTCTGCTGAACTATTGGAAAGAGAGGTACAAGAGTCTCATAACATGGGCAAATATATATAAATGCAATTCAGTTCAATTCAACAAGCACCTATTAATCAGTCAACATGTAGAAAGTGCCTACTTGGTGCCAGGCACTATCCTAGACTCTATTTATGTGAAGACAAAAATTAAAGAACCCCTGCCTGCAAGGAGTTTATATTCTACTCAGTAATAGAATATGTATAACAATAAGTAAATTTAAAGACATATAATAAAGAAATAGAAAAACATTCTGAGGGGAGCTAGGAATAAGTGACATATTAGAAGGGGCATATCAATGAGAATGAAGAACATATACACTATGTCCTTGTTGCATATTTGACCACATGGAATTCAGATTTGTGTATCATGTAATAAAACAGTGCTGTACTTTGATTACTGGTAATTCCTCAAGCCTAACTTGACTTTATATATTATAGTTACTGCTTTTAGTTATTGGTTCTTTGTGGTCAAACAGAACAGTCTTGATCCCCTTTCTACGCAATAGCTCTACAAACACCATGTAGTCATATTTCTGAGTGTTCTCTTCTCCAAACCAAAAAAACTCATTTAAATCTAGCAGACCTTTATAAAACATTATTATTAAGCACCTACTATCTACAGACCTCAGACTCTTACTAGCTGTATGATGCTAGATAAGTCACAACTCCATTTGTCTCAAGTTCCTCATCTGAAAAAAAAAGCTGGAGAAGGAAATGGCAAATCACTCCAATATTTTTGACAAGAAAACCCCAAATAGGGATATAAATAATCAGACATGACTAAAAATGGTGAACAACAATATACATAATATTAGAGACGAGAATAGGAAGTCAAAATTAAAGAAATATTCCCAGGTTTCAAAGAACTGAAGGGAAGAAATGGAAATTCAGTAATGAAATAGATAAACAAGTAGATATAACCTGATTTCTGTGTTAGACATCTTAGATTTAAGATACCTCAATTCCTAGCCCTAGAACATATTCAGAAAAAGTTGTCCAGCAGCTAGTTGGTGATATAGGATTAGAACACAAAAAAGAAATTAAATAAATAGAATCTGAGATAAATCTGAAATATATATATATTTGATAATTGAACCTAAAGTAGTTTCTGTTATCATCAAAGGAGAGGGCAAAACAGACCAGAGCTTCTCATAAGACCTTGGGGGAATTAAGGTCCCTGTAGTTGTCCCCCCAAACCCCCCAAAGTCTTGGAAATATGGTAAATAAATCACTCATAAGTTGAGGAAATGAGTAAACAACAGAAAAAGAAGAATCTGACCATAGAAAACTACTTTGGTCCCATGGAGGATCAAAATACATACACAGAAGATAACAAAGTAGAAGCTTCTGCATTCAAAACCTCCAAGAGAAATAGAAAATGGGTTCAAGCTATGGATAAGCTCAAAAAAAAGACTTTGAAAAGGGAGGTAGAGGAAAAAATGGGATAAGAAATGAGAGCAATGCAGATAAATCATAAAAACCAAGTCAGTAGCTTGTTGAAAGAAATACAAAAAATACTGAAGAAAATAAAATGTTAAAAACTAGTTTAGGCTAAATGGAAAAAAAGCAACACAAAAGGCAAATGAGGAGAAAAAAATGCCTTAGGAAGCAGAATTGGCCATCTGGGAAAGGAGATAAAAAATCTCTCTGAAGAAAATAAATCCATGTAGAATGGAATTAAAGGAAGCTAACAAAATAAAACTATACCAAAAGAATCAAAAATTAGAGGAAAATGTGAAATATCTCATTGGAAAAACAACAGAACTTGAAAACAGATCCAGAAGAGAAAATTTTAAAATTATTGGGCTACCTGAAAGTCATCACCAGGAAAAGAGCCTAGACTTCATTTTTAAAGTAATAATACAGCAAAATTTCACAGCAAAATTTCCCTGAGATTCTAGAAATAGAGGATAAAATAGAAATTGAGGGAATTCACCAATCTCCCCCTGAAAGAGATCCCAAAAGAAAAACTCCCAGGAATATTATAGCCAAATTCCAAAACTCCCAAGTCAAAGAGAAAATACAAAAAGATGCCAGAAACAAACAATTCAATTATCATGGATCTATAGTCAGGATTACACAGGATTTGGCAACATTAAGGGCTCCTAGGACTTGGAATATGATATTCCAGAAGGCAAAAGATCTTGGTTTGCAACCAAAAATAAACTACCCAACAAAACTGACAATCCTCTTTCAGGGGAAAAGATGGACTTTCAGACTTTCCTATTGAAACAACCAGAGTTGAACAGAAAGTTTGATCTCCAAGTACAGGACTCAGGTGAACCATAGAGGGGGTGAACAAGAAGGAATAATTATGAGAAATTTAATGATGTTAAACTGTTTCCATTCTTGCATGGGAAGAAGATATTGACAACTAATATGAACATTTCTCATAAGAGCAGTTAGAATGAGCATATATGGACAAGGCACAGGAAAGAGCTAAATATAATGGTATAATATAGTAAAAAGATGGAGTCAGTGGGTGATAAAGGTAAGGAAGGGAGGAAGAGAAAGGAGAGGAATAAGGGTTAAGATATTTCACATAAGAGTCAAGATAAAACTTTTGCAATGGAGTGGAATGGGGGAAAGAAAGGGGGAATGAGTGAGCCTTCATTCTCATCAGAAATGGCTCAAAGAGGAAGTAACATACACACTTAATAGGGTATAAAAATCTATCTTACCCTAGAGAAAAATGAGAGGAAAGGGATGGGATAAGGGAAGAATGGGGGAGAGAAGAAGGGAGTAGGTGACAGAAGAGAGGGAAGATCATGGGAGATGGTACTTTGATACAACACATTTCTGACAGGAACAGGGTGAAAATAGAAAGAGAATAGAATAAATGAGAGTGGAGAGGAATAGAGTGGAGGGAAATACAGCTAATAATAGTAGCTATGGGAAAAATAGTGAAGCAACCTCTCTGGTGGACTTGTGATAAAGAAGGCAGCTCATCCCAGAGTCAGAGCCATTGGAATCTGAACACCAATTTAAGTACACTTAACTTTCTCTCTCACTATTCTTGAGGTTTCTCTATCTCTTTTGGGGGGGAGGATATGTTTACTCTCACAACTAAATTATTGTAATAATATAAAATAAATAAACCCAACAAAAGTAGGGAATTTCCACCCATTTAACAAAATTTAACAGCATTTAAGATGCTTAACTGACTAGCTTTCTCTACTGTTTACCTATTATTTATTGTAAAAGAGAGAGAGAGAGAGAGAGAGAGAGAGAGAGAGAGAGAGAGAGAGAGAGAGAGAGAGAGCAGAGATAGAGAAGAGGTCCTAGGACAGAGTCTAGAAGAGACACCTATAGTTAAAAATTGGGACATGTTGATTTAGTAACTGAATGTAATGACCAGAGAGATAGGAAGAGAACCAGAGGGAACAGTATCATAAAAACTGAGTAAGGAGAAGCTAAGAAGAGAATGTAATCATCATTATCCAAAAATAGAGAGGTCAAGAAGAATGAGAACCATGAAGATGTTTCACAACTAAGAGATCATAAACTTGAAAAGAGAAATCAATTGGAATAGTCAAAATACAGATTGTAGGGGGATGAAAAATTAGTATTGGATGAATGGATAATTTTAGAGGCATGAAGGGGTGATGAGTCTCTTCAGGTCATTTCCAAATGGAAGGTTATGAGGTAAGCATTCATTACCACTCTGTTTCTAAAAAACTAAAGCTGAGCAAAATGTTTTAAGTATATTTAATTAAGTGGAGATTATTGAAGGTTATAGTAAAGCCAGACTATTTTGTCAGATCTTCTCTCCCCATTAAAGATACTTATGAATAAGGAGCACAGATTTTAGTTCCTGGTAGAATTCCTAGTCCTATTCCATCCCACAAGGATACCAGGGTTGCAGGTTTGAATCTTTGATAGGAGCACAATCTATGGGGAAGGGGGTCTTACTTCTGGTATAGTTCATGAATAAAATCTCACTTGTGAGATTTTAATGTGATCTGACACTTAAGAGAAGACGGTTTAGGTACACTAATTGTTCATGATGCAAGTGACTAAACTCTCAGAGAACCTTCCTGAATTCATGATTGGTCATTTGAATAATGCTGCAAGTTCAGCTGCTTTGGGAAACAACTATTATCTCAGAGTAGGGAAACTGGTTAAATGCAGACACTCATAACTAATTTGAGAATATCCTTGAAGAAGCCCCTGCTATTTTAATGTATATGTGTGTCTTAAGAGAAAGGGGAAGGAAGGGGATTAGGAAAGTCTGTGCAATGAGGTATCCTGCAAAAATTACAGAAGTAAATGAAAATAAATGAAAAACTATCAAACGTTTAACAGATAAACTGAGAGGTTTCAAAAGGTTAATACAAAAACCATTACTTTTAACATATAAGCTACATTATAATAGATATATTTGGTATAAATGTTTCTATTTAGAATATAAGCTACTCAAAGAATTTATACTCTACTTGGTGGTACAATTTGTACAAAGACAAGGAAATTTAAAGGTACATAACAAAGAACAGAAAATTATTTTAGGGGGAGCCATGCATAAATAAGTTGTTAGGAGGAATACATGAGATCAAAGAGTCATTTGAGTACATACAATATATCCTATTTGTTACACATTCCCAAAATGTTTCCTGTATGAAATGAAAGGGTACACTCTCAGGCAGGGGCTTGATCCTCTGTCTCTTCACCTTATTTTTTTTCTACTAGCAAAAATTCACATATCATGGCTATTTGAATTGTGAGGCAGTTCACAGAAGACACAAGATATAGGCCAACAAAAGCCTCCCATAGTATAAGTACAGTAGTTTATCTAAGAACTAAACTGTGAAAAGCAGTAGAGCTACAGGAATAGAAAGATTACTTTGGGCCTAAATAGAAAACAGAGGGTGAGATGTGAAATAGCAGCAGTGTTGGTATAGTAAACAAGAAGGGGAGTAACAATGCAAAAGACAGTCAGATTAGGGAAGTAGGGACAATGGTGCTCATATCCTAGAAAAGGGAATGATGAGCCAAGAACTGGAGTTCCCAAGGAAACAAAATCATAGTGACAGGTTGTGTCTTGTGAAAGAGGAAGATCATGCCATTCAGATTTTAAATAAAGGATCTCTAAGATATCCAGTAGCTTTAAACCCTATAATGCTATGACTAGTCTATAGTTTTTTTTATTGGCCAAAGACTGGAAAAGAGGAGTATATGATCTGGTTTTATCTTTTTTAAAATTATTGCTATATTTTGTTTTAATGGTACTAAATTTCCTTCTGTCTATCTACCTCTAGAGGGCCTTATAACAAAACAATTTATTATGATATAGATTTTAAAAAGATAAAAAAGAAAAAGTGAGGGGGGGAAAATCAGTAAAACCAATCAATGCATAAAAAAATGGACATTATAGGAAATTTTCCACATCTGTGGTCAACCCCATGACATGAAAGAATAGGAGATATCTTTTCCTATCTCTTCTTTGAGTACAATGTTGTAATTGTGCAATATCCATATTCAATTAATGTGTAGTTGTTATTCTTTCCATTTGCATCTGAGGTTCTTAACCTTTTTTGTATCATGGACTGCTTTGACAATTTGATGGAAGTCTTTGGACTTCTCAGAATAATCTTTTTAAATGTATAAAATAAAATATATAGGATTACAAAGGAAACAAATTATGTTGAAATAGCTATCACAATGTATTTTTTAAAAAATTAACAAGCCCTGATTTAAATTGTTGTATTCACTGTATATTATTTTCTTGGCTTTACTCATATAACTGCATTAATTCAGTTAAGTTTTTCTATACTTCTTTGTATTCATCATATTCACCATTTCTTACAGCACATCAATATTCCCTTATGATCATGTACTACAACTTATTTATTCATTCTCCTATCTATGAGCTTTTACTTTCTTTCAAATTCTTTACCACCAATATATATGACTTAATGGAAGTATGCCTGTCTCTAAACTCTCTTCTCTGCCCCAGTCTACCTTATCTGTGTTGTTTTTTTCCTATCACTGGATAGTGGAATTTTCCATGAGGAGGCAGTGGTTCAAAGAAACACAAAGTAAAAGAAGACTTCTGAAACTTACAACTTTTTAGAAAATATTAATTCTCAATGGCATAGGATGAAATTAAGTTATGAATAATTTGCAAATTATAAAGCCAAAGCAATGAAACCCTTTTGTCATATGCACTTTGCTGGGAAGGGCTGAGAAGCACTGAATTAGAACATACCCTGTCTACTACAGCTTTTTCACAGCAGGTCAGAATCATAAAATGCAGAAAGAAAAATAGTTGCTGTCATCCATTTCTTTTTTGAATGGACCATTGGACTGGTGCCTTTGAATGTATCATTAAGATTTACTGCAGATTCTCTAATGGCATGACAATACTTGAGACAAATTCTGTTTAATATAGTTAGAATGTTACCATAGGCGGCATAAAGCAAAATTACTCTGTTAGGCCAGGAAGAAAAATGGATGTTCTCAACTATGAAAATACCACTGAGAATGAAGGATCTGTTTCAAATGTTTTTGCCTAATTTACCACTTTTATATTATAATGAAATTCACATGAATTTCACATTCATGGGCAATTTGGGGCAAAGCATCTTCCAAAGTGATTTTCTTTTAAGTGTGGAACAAAGATAACTGAGTTCAAGAACCTGATCTTCGCTTCTTTGATGGAAAAAGGTAAATTGCATGCCCAAGAAATTCAATTATCATTGGAAGTCGGTGTTATATCCATGAGGAAATGAACTATGGGAATATTTATTTGAGCAGTATATTTTCTTTTGTCAAGTTATAAGCATATACACATGCATGTCTGTGTGTGTGCATGCATGTGATAAAAGTAATAGAACTAGATTGAGAAAGAAAGCTTCAAAAGTGTAATGAGTGAGAAAACCCTAATTGAAGGATATCTGTAGTATATCTCTAAGACTATTTCTCTTCCCCTCACCCTCCCCATCAATGACCTGCACTCATCAGCCTGCATTGCTAGGATGTGGTCTACTAAGTGTAATCAACATCTTAAAGCACTTTCTGTCCACAAAAGTAGTTTTCTCATCAGGAAAAGTTCTTCAAAGTGCTCCCTTGACTTTTTGCCCATAACTGAGGGGAACTAGAAAGGAAATTAAGAATTATAAGCTCTTAAAGCTTATGAAGTCATAATATGCATGAGTTGAAAGAGACTTTAGAGATGAAGTCCCTTCTCTTCATTTAATATGAGAGGAAATCATGTAGCTAGAGAGGTCATGTAGCCAGAACCAAAGACAATGTTTATTTTCCTCACTCTCTCTTGTGAATCTCTTGAAATATCCTGGGAAGCTTTCAGTGAAAAAAAAAAATCAGAGTAGAAGTAGGAATCAGTCTTTAATATGATACTGCTAAGTCTGACACCTGAAAAACTACAGGAATGCAGATGACACATTATTGTTTCCAGTGGTCATGGTAAAAGAGGACTGGGGTAGCTTTCTATAAGAGAAAATCATTTTGACATTGTCAGAAGCATTGAAGATGCACAAAAATGTTGCCTTCAACTTCTCAATAATACTTTGCAAATTTTTGATAGGTTGTTCTGTTTTGCTTTGCAATCAACTCTAGCTAAAGGCTTTATCAATAAGTCATTTCCAAGAGTGGTGTTAATTCAGAATCATAAAAGATATAAGGAAAAATGGGCATCTATTATTTTAAAAATTTTACTCTAGATGGACCAAGTATTTAATGAATCTCAATGAGAACTCTTATTACAGGATTCCATGAAGGGAAAATAAATGTCCAGTGTAGGAATTCAAATACCATAGATAGAGGACTTTAAATTATAATTTTAAAATAATATGTGAGTAGGAGCAATGGTGACATCTTGTGTCAGGTTAAAAAGTAACAGTATCTGATATCTTTATATATTTTGCAGAGAATGGTACAGCTGACCTGCCTAAACTTCATCTCTATCTTCTGCTTGTAGTTTCTGATTAAGTAATAAAACAAAGGTTTTCATTTCTAGGGAGCAATAATGATCCTAGCTGCTTCAGGGCTCTGTTCTACATTGTTCACTCAGGCACAATGCCCATTTTACTGCCTTTTGGATCATTTCTTCTACTGATTGCTTTTGAGTTTAGGAGGAGTCTTACACAACTCTGTTTCCATGACATATTTCATGTGGGTATGACTACATGGTTATTGAATCTGGCCCTTTAACAAAGATGGTGGCATATTCTAACCCTCCTTTTCCACTCTGAACAGTCAAAAGTAAGTCAAAATGATAACACCAAAAATATGATAAAAAAATTTCTAAAATTAAAAAAGTTAATGAAACTGGCTGGAAGCCCCATGTCTATTAGTGTACTCCTGTGCAAGACAGTTGACCTCATTTTCTCATCTGTAAAATGATTGGATGAAATCTAGAATTCTTTCCAACTCAAAATCTTTGATCCTTCAAGATTTGTTTGTAATCTGCTTATATTCAAGAATACAGGTATGGTGAAATGCAATTCTAAGATGCTCTAGGTGTGAATATAGGTCAGTACTGCACCCTAAAGAGCAATTGAAGAAAATGAGTATGCTTGCCCTTGAGAAGAAATAATGTGGGGAGAGATGTGTGTGAGACATGATATTTGAAGGGCTGTCCTGTAGAAAAAATAATTAGGCTGTCTTTGGCTTCAAATATCAGAACAAGAAACAATAGGTAAAATTGCAATAGCTGATTCTAGTTCAATACAAGGAAAAATTTCCTAACCATTAGAACTATACAAAAGTGGAATAGATTGGCTGCTTTAGAAGGCTATTTCAATGGATTTTCAGATGATAGACAACTATTTATTAAAAATATTACAGAGAAGATTTATGTTCAATTATGGGTTGGCATAGATGGTTTCTGAGGTCCTTTCCAAATCTGAAATTCTATAATCTGATTCTAAAATGCAAATTGGGCCCCCAAAGCATTATCCAAATATGGTCATTTCAACATAATACAACACATATCTAATCTTCTTTGACAATTCTACCTTTCCTTTTATTTTGTGCCTTATCATTAATATGGTCGGATTTATAGCTACCTGTCCCTTTAAGTATTGTTAGTCTATGAGAGATTATTTTAAAGGTTATTGCTGAGATCCTTATTACTCTCCCTTCATGGGGAAGGAGTGTCTCAAGTTACATATATAAGACAACTCCCTTCCCACCAAATGCCAGGTGTACAAAGAGCATAAATAGCAAGGAAATAAATCCATTTATCCAATCCAGGTAACAGAGAAATCATAGAAGGTAGAGATGGGATTGTACCAGACAATATAAAGAGTGAATAAACCTGCCTACTAGAAATAAGCTGTTTTAGCTAACCTGAGAGTTTCAGATCTCACTCAGTGGAAAATTCCCCCAAATCTCCAGAGTAGCATTCAGGCATTAAGGACAGATTGAGACAGATATTTTTAGAAATAAATTCCTGTGAGTCAAATATTGAATTAGAAAATCATTAATTAATAATTTATCTATTAACATTATGTTATTATAGTAATATCATATTTTTATTTTTTGTTAAGCATTTTTCATATACATTTAAGCATATTCATATACAATTTAATCTGATTCAGGCAACTCATAAATTTTGCCCACCTTGGGGTCATGAGTTTGACATCTCTGTTCTATATGTTATCTTTATACCAGTCTTTCATTTCCTTCAGAGAACTGAAGATAATTTGGAACCATATATCTTCTTTCTTGAAAATGGACATCCTAAGCACTTACCAACCCTGCTCTTTATGTAGGAAGGAAGAAGTAAGTAATAATTCTCATCAAATGAATGATTTGCATGAAAATGAACTCTGATCCTCAATTTTTATATATTGTAGTTATACATAGCTCTCTCTCCATATATATATATATACATATATTGTTATAATAGTTATAATTATATGCAGTTACATGAACTTCTTGTACCAGATAGAGCATTCTGTGGTAGATCATTCTGAGCTCATATTGATCTGATCAGGCACAGTCAAACACTCTGTAACTTGTCTCTAACATAGTAATATCTTTTTGGTCTTCTGTGATAACAAAGGACAAGAAACAACCAACCAACCTAAATACATGCAAAAGACAGGCCCCCAAAATGAGGCAACATGAAAACAACTATGTACAATCAAAATGTGTAAAGAATAAATTGAGAATGAGATTCAGAGGAAAGAAATCAAGAATAAGATCAGAGAAGGACATCTTGTAAAAGATAAAATTTTAACTGAGACTTAAAAGGGAGGCAGGGAAGGCAGAAGATGGAGAGGAGGAGGGAGAGAATTTCAGGCATGAGAGATAGCCAGAGAAAATGCTTAGAGCTTAGTGATGGAGTGTCCAGGGCAAGAAACAAGTCCCACTGTCACCAGATCTCAAATATGTAGAGAAAAGTAAGGTATACGCAGGAGAAGAAACAGACAATTTATGGAAGTCTTTAAAATTAGAATATTCTATATTTGATCCTAAAGATAAAAGTGAACCACTTCCAGGTCTTCCAGCAAGTCAGAACTCAGTTTAAAGGTGTACTCTTCAGATTTGTAGCAGTCTACCTCTTCCTGCTATCTCCAAATTCCAACTATGGGGAAGAATTCAATCTCTTTTTTTAAAAATCTGGACAGGTGTCTCTAGCTACAGACATTCATGGCCACTGAAGCTGCTTCTTCAAAGTCAGTTAAACTCTATAATCTTTTATGCAGCATCCTTCAGGTTAATATACAGCACCAAGGTGAATTTCTCTCAAGGAACCAAAGAAGTTCAATACTGGTCATTCTTTATTACTCTTTTCTCTTTCCTTTGGCTGTACTGGACTCTGTGACAGTTAATTTTCACTTTCCTTTATGTGTTGAATCAAAGAGAGAAAGGAGGCTTGATGCTAATCTCACAGTACATGTTGGCAGATGAGGAATAAACCCAAGAGAGAGACAGTAAGTGCTGCTAGCACAGGACCAGCATCATCCTGCTGTCAGCATGCTAGTGTTCTGCATTGCTGTCCCTCCTCCCTCTCCCCTTACCCATCTACACTATTGTCAGTCAGTGCCAGGCAGACTAAGAGTCTGAGACTAGACAAGTCTTCCAGGACTGCCAGGTCATATTTTATACATCTCTGCTTTTAGCTATTCAAAGTGAAAGGAGTTAGGTTTCTTTCCTAAGGACTAGTCAGATAATACAGACCTTATTCTTTACTTAATGTGAACAGGTAAGAATACTTATATTGTAATGCACCATAGTCTGGGAAGTAGGATATTTAAGAAATAGAGATAAAAAGGTAAAGTCCACTAACAATAATACTAAGGAGAGCATTTGTTCCTTTAAATCAGAGGTGTCAAATGCTTAGTTCAAGGACAGGGCATGTTGGAACCTGATTAAAATAAAATTGGAAATATTTTAAAATAAATTAAAAATACAGGGGCGGCTAGGTGGCGCAGTGGATAGAGCACCAGCCTTGGAGTCAGGAGTACCTCAGTTCAAATCTGACTTCAGATACTTGATAATTACCTAGCTGTGTGGCCTTGGGCAAGCCACTTAACCCCATTGCCTTAAAAAAAATCTAAATAAATAAATAAATACATAATACGATGAAATTAGATGGATAATTTTAAAACTAGGCAAAAAAAAATGTGGTCCAAAGGAATTCTTAGTTAAGGATTAGTGTTCCTTTGCTATTTGAGTTTGATCTCTGTTCTAACACAGCATATTGCTGTCTTTTAACAAATAAAAGCAAGATGAGCCTAGGCTCTGGGAGTGGTGTTTCTAAATTGGCTCTTTTGCTGGAACTGTAGATTTGAGTGTGATGTGTGGGCCCAGGGTGATCCCAGTGCAGCTCTGGGGAAACTGTCCATTGTCTGTTTTTATGGCATCTACTACTTATGCATCCCTGAGAAAATCATGAACAAGCAGGTTGTGCTACCAGAAGCTTCAACTCTTTCCTGGATTATACTCTTCTGATAGCTTTGAAACTAACCATTCTGAGAGGCAGAGCCAAGATAGCAGAGTAAAGGAAGGAACTCAACTGAGCTCTCCCCCAAACCATTCCAAATTCTAGAGTAGCATAACCTTCCAAAAGACTGAGAAAAACTATTTTCCAGCCCCAAACAACTTGGAAGATCCATGAGAAGGGTCTGTTGCACCAGTGTTAGAAAGGACCAGCAATGCAGCCCAGGCCACACCAGAGAATACCAGCTCCAGTCATCCAGGGACAGATCATGGGGTGCCAGGATCAGTGGCAGTGGTGGTTTCTAAACCTCTCAGCCCAGGGACTGCCAAGGACAGATTGAAGGTCAGCAAGAAAACTCTGCCTCACCGGGGTGTGAGTGGAGCAAAGTCCAACATACTTCTCAGCAGTGTAGACCTCTCCCAACAGGCCAGGAGCAGCTATTTCCAGAGTACTCAGCTCATGCAGGGTAAGAAGCTCAGAAAATTGCAGGGATCTTTTTGCTATCCCTGAGGCAGGACTCTGTTGCTTTGCTCACATTCACATGAGGGTTGCAATCTGGGCCCCCAGTCACAGAAAAAGGAACAGAAACCCAGTGAAACTTATTGCCTATAGCAGAACAGTGACTTTCCTTAGTTTCATGGCAGAGGGCAGTAGTTGTGTTCACCACAGACGAGAGAACAGGTCAGGAGAGAAGTCATAGCTTCACGTAAGAGTTTGGAGGAACTGAAAACTTGCAAGTCCCTGGGGGTAGCACTGAAAACAGCAGTATGTCCTCCATCCTAGGAAGCAAAACCCAACCTTAACAAAGAATTAAGATTGAGTAATAGGCTGGGCAAATTAGCAAACAACAAAAGAAAAAAATATATCTGACCATAGGCAGTTATTTTGGTCATATGAAAGATGAAAAATGCACTCTCAGAAGAAAATAACAAAGTCAAAACTTCTGCATCCAAAACCTCCAAGAAAAATATGAGTCATTCTCAGGCTATGGAAGAACCCAAGAAAAGACAATGAAAATCAAATAAGGGAGAGAGAGGAAAAACTGGGAAGAGAAATGAGAGTGATACAAGAAAATCATGAAAACCAAGTCAGCAGCTTGGAGAAGGACATACAAAAAATACTGAAGAAAATAACATCTTAAAAACCAGACTGGGTCAAGTGGAAAAAGTGGACCAAAAAGTCAAGGAGGAGAAGAATATCTTAAAAAAGTAGAATTGGTCAAATGGAAAAGTAGAAATAAAAACTCACTGAGAAAAATAATGCCTTAAAATATAGAATGCAGTAAAGGGAGACTGATAACTTTTTGAGAACTCAAGAAACAATAAGAAACAAAAGAATGAAAAAGAATGAAAAACTAGAAGAAAATGCGAAATATCTCATTAAAAGAACAATTGGCCTGGAAAACAGATTCAGCAATAAAATTTTAAAATTAATGGACTACCTGAAAGTCATGACCAAAAAAAAAAAAACCCTAGACATCATTTTTCAAGAAATTATTAAGAAAAACTGCCCTGCTATACTAGAAGTAGAGGGTAAAATGAAAACTGAAAGAATCTACTGATCATCTCCTGAAAGAGATCTCAGAATGAAAATTACCAGGAATATTTTAGTCAAATTTGAGAAGTCAAGGAGAAAATATTGCAAGCAAACAGAAAGAAGCAACTCAAATATTGTGTAGTCATATTTAGGATAAAAAAAATTTAGCAACTACTACATTAAGGTATCATAAGGCTTGGAATATGATATCCCAGAAGGTAAAAGAGCTTGAATTACAAGTAAGAATTAATTATCCAGAAAAGTTGAATATATTCTTTCAGGCAAAAAGAGGGGCATTCAATGAAATTGGAGACTTCCAAACTGTCTTTTTTTTAGGTTTTTTTTGCAAGGCAAATGGGGTTAAGTGGCTTGCCCAAGGCCACACAGCTAGGTAATTATTAAGTGTGTGAGACCAGATTTGAACCCAGGTACTCCTGACTCCAAGGCCAGTGCTTTATCCACTATACCACCTAGCTGCCCCCCTCCCCAAACTGTCTTAATGAAATGACCAGAGCTGAACAAAAAATTTGGTATTCAAATACAAGACACATGAGAAGTATAAAAAAAGGTAAATAGGAAAGGCAAAGCATAAGGAACATAATGGTGTTGAACCACTTAGATTCCTGCATGGGAACAGGATACTGATAACTCATATGAATTTTCTCATTTGTAAGGGCAGTTAGAAGGAGTATATATAGGCAAGGAACAGATGGGAGTTGAATTTGAAAGCATAATAAATTTTAAAAATGGAGTTAATGGGTGAAAGAAGAATATATTGGGAGAAAGGGAAAGGGGGAGGTAGAATGGGATAAATTATTTCACATAAAACAGGCAAGAAACAGTTTTGCAGTAGAGTGGAAGAGGAGGAGGGTGAAGGGGAGTAAGTAAACCTTACTCTCATTGGAATTGATTCAGAAAGGAAATAATATACACACTCAATTGGGTAGGAAAGGAAAGGTATGAGAGAAAGTGGAAGTCAATGTGAGGGTGGGGGAGGAAGAAGTGGGGAGGTGATGGAAGGAAGGGAAGATTGTGGGAGGGAGTAGTCAGATCCAAAACACCTTTAAGGAAGAACAAGGTGAAAGGAGAAAGAGAACAAAATAAATAGGGGTGGGGAAATAAGATGGTAGGATACAGTTAGCAATAGTAAGTTTGAGGAAAATATTGAAACAAATTTCTGATAAACACTTCATTGCTTAAACATAGAGAAATGAGTCAAATTTATTTTTTAAAATGTGCCATCACCCAATTGATAAATGATCAAGAGTTATGAACAGTTTTCAGACAAGGTTATCATTACAATCTATTTAAATGATTAAAAATAATATCCTGGGTGGCTAGGTGGCACAGTGGATAGAGCATCAGATCTGGAGTCAGGAGTACCTGGGTTCCAATCCACCCTTAGTTACTTAATAATTACCTAGCTGTGTGGCCTTGGGCAAGCCACTTAACCCCATTTGCCTTGCAAAAAAACCCTAATAAAATAAAAAATAAAAAAATAATAATATCCTAACTTACTATTGATAGAAGAAATGCAGATTGGAACAATTCTGAAGTACTACCTTAAACCTATTGGACTGGCTAATAGGTTAGAAGGAAAAAATGACAAATGGTAGAAAGGATGCAGGGAAATTGAGACATTGATACACTATTGGAGGAATTACAAAATGATTCAACAAATTCTGTAGAGTAATTTGGAACCATGTTCAAAGGGCTATAAACCATGCCTATCCATTGGCCTAGCTATGCCATTGTTAGGTCTATATTGCAGAAGAGATGAGATTTAGGAAGAAAAAAGCTGTATCTATATGTATATTTATAGCATGTCTTTTCTGGGATTGGGGAGCTGGAGTTTGAGGGGATGCCCATCAGTTGGTGAATAGCTAAACAAATGGGATTATGCGATTGAGATGAAATGCTGTTTTGTTATGAAAAATGATGAACAGGATGCTCTCAGTAAAAAACTTACATGGGAAATGTACTGTATACAAAGTTACAGCAATGTTGCAGGATTGACCAGCTATGAATGGTCTTCCTTTTTTCAGCAATTCTGTGACCTAAGAAAACTGAAGGACTTAAAATAAAGAATACTATGCATCCCAAAGATAGAACTGATGATATCTGAATAAATATTGAAGCATATATTTTTTCACTTTATTTTTTCTTGATGTTTCTCCCTTTGGGAGGGTATGCTTATTTTTACATGATTAATGTTTTTCATGACTACATATTTTTAATTTAGCAAGTAACTTGCTTTTTCAGTGAGAGAGAATGAAGTAGAAGGAAGGAAGAGAATTTGGAACTCAAAGTTTTGAAAGTAAATGTTGAAATTTGTTTTTGCATGTAAACATGGGGAAAATGAAAAAAAAAAAGAAAAATTGTAAAAAAGAACAGAATCATTCCTCTCAACCATAGACCTCCCTCATGTTTTCCATTTTCTAGAGAAGGCAATATAGTTTCTTCATTTGGCCCTTAGCAGTTATGGTCATAGCCATCATCAAAGTTAGCCTCTTCTGAACTTGTTCACAATTGTCAATGTCCTTCCCTAAACTAGGTACCCTTAAATACATTATGATGAATATAAGCTTACCAGGAGGCTGTACTACAGAGACAGCACTACAGTGGCCTCCAGTTAGATACCATAGTTCATGGTTCAATTAATGAGCTACCTGTGTGGGAAGTTTTTAGTTGTTAAGATTCTCCTTGTCCTCAAAAATTAAAAGAAATTATATCTACTTATTTATTTCACTGTTCCTCAAGCATACAACTTGTCTACTTACTAATATTCACTCAATGAGGCAAACTATGGCTCAGAAGTACTGAATTCTTACTTCTGTTTCTGTGAATCCCTAGCTCCCTTCAAGCTCATGTATTCTTACTTAAGGGAAGATTTTCTTATTTGTTTATGCGCTCTCATTATCTCTCCTTGTTTCCTCGCCTTCTCTCTCAAAAAAATATGTATGTACTTGCTTAATTACACATAGTATCTTCCCAGTAGAATATAAACTCTTGGACAGCAAGAAGTAGTCTTGTTAACTCTAGCATCTAATAGTGCTTTGCACACAACAGACATTTAATAAATGCTTGCTGAATTGGAATAAATTAGAATGGGCCAAAAGTCAGACTAGTGAGAACTCTATCAGTGGGTCAATAACAGCTACCACCTTGATAACACCTTCTGGGTCTTTTCCTTTTCTCTTTAGGCATGCCTCTGTAAGAGGCTGTGGAGCCAAGATATTGCTCATGTGGACCAAAAGAAGCTCCATCTGATTACTGTTGCCTAAAAAAGATGCAATATGTCTTCAATCTAAATAGGCAAGACTTGGTCCATTGAAGTTCTGGATACCCACAGCATGACTATTTCCCTTTCTGTAACATAAGTAAAGTTTTATATTTTTTCTGTATCACAGTTTCAGAAAGTGTAAAATGAGAAAGATGGAACAGGTCTATTTCAAAGGAATAGTCTGCAGATTAATTTAGATATTCTGAGTTTACCTGAAAAGCTCAACAACTTCTCTCCCCTATGTTTAACAACTCTATATTCTGATATGATATTTGTGGATACATCATTAAAGGATCATAAAAACAATCTATCTTCTGGGATGTATAAAAGCTTAATAATGCCTCATCTTGCTCTTCAAGGTCCTCCACAACCTGGTTCTAAAGTCTCATATTTTTTTAATTTATTTTTCATTATCACAAACTTAACATCCATAATAAAAATGAAGAAACAAAAAATATGCTGAGTATATTTCTGTGGAGAAAATTTTTAACAATTTATATAGCTCTTATTCATTAAAAAACATGTCTTATTTGTCTCTTCAAATCAGTCTTCAAATCAGGTAAATCCTGAAATTTTCGATTCCTTTGCTGTTGAGCATGAGCGTATGTGTGTGTGGGGGGGTGTGGGGGTGTGTGTGTGTCTGTGTTGTTTATGTGTGTGCACATGCATGCATGCACATACATGTATATACAAGGTATACCCTTCTAATTTTGAATATTGAATATCTACCTCCTTCTATATTTCCTTGTGCTCTTCACCTTAATCATTTATGGCACTCTAAAACATTAATATACCATAATTTATTTGACCATTCCTCAGTCACTGTAACATCTATAATGCAGTAAATTTTATTTTAGTATTTACTATTTTTAAACATTTTTCTAGTACCAAGAATAAATATACATTTTTAAAACATTATTCATTTGCATCTTATTTTTATTTATTTTGTTCCACATTTCCCAGTTTCATTTTTTCTTTCACTTTTTTAAAAATTTAATTTATGCATTTATTATTTCAATTACACGCAAAGTTTTCAACAGTCATTTTTTCTGCAAGATTTTGAGTTCCACATTTTTCTTCTTCTTCCCTTCTTTCACTTCCCTCCTCCCCTTGACAGCAAGTATCCAGAAACATATATTTTAGATTCAATGTAGTCCTCTCGTCTTTAAGAAATTTATAGTCTATATAACTAAAAAGAAATTATACCAGCAAAATAAATATAATACGCAGAATTACCTGAGACATGTATTGATCTAGTAAATGAGGCTAAGTACTATAGAAGATATAAGAATATAAGTTTTACTAACCAGAAAAATCAGGAAATGTTTATTGGAGGAAATGGCATTTTGTCTGGGCTCTATAGAATGCATAGGAATAAAATCAGTGGAGAAAAAGAGGAAGGCAAGTCAGGTATATACAACAACCTAAGTCAATCTGGATGAACAAATAACATTTCATCAAATACCATTTATGAAACTTATAGGAAGTTATCACTTGCCTAGTACTTATAAAGGCCTAATTAAACACAAGTATTAGGAAAAAATGAATCAAAGAAAAACAAAAGGTTAAAAGAGAGGAAAATGATAAAAGAAAAACCAAACTCTCCTTCCTAGTAGTCCCAATAAACAACTTCCATGAGCCAAAATGGCAGAGTAAGCAATGAGTCACCATAGCTTTCCCCAGTTCATCTTTGAAGGACCATGAAGTAGTGCCCCAGGACATATTCTTTTACAGTAGAACCAGCAAAGAGGATGGGGTGAAAACATCTTCTAAGCTCAGGAAAATTGGAGGGTCTGCCAGAAAGGTCTGTTTCATTCAGATGAAGGGTTAGCACAGTCAAAGATGGGAAGTGTCCCAGATAACCAGTGGCAAGTCCCACCTCAGCAAACCAGTAGGAGATTCTGAGCCCCAGAGAAGTGGAGCAGGAGGTGACAGACCCCCACCTCTTAGAACAGTGGAACTCTGAGCAGTCAGGAGTCCTACAGTGTCAAGACTTCCATGAGTTTTAACCTAGGCCTGAGCCTAAACCAGACAGTCAAGTGTTTCAGTGTAGCCCCAGAAGGCCAGCAATATCCCCCCAATCTAAGCACACTCCAATTCAGCATCAGGTAAGCTGCACAGCCTCCAATACTGCCAGCCATTCCCCACTATACCTCTTCAACTTATACCAAACACAGTGGTCCCCTGTGGGCCTCAAGTAAATATCAGCACAGCACCAGTTAAATAATGCAGATCTATTATTCAGCCACTGGCACAAGAAGCCTAAGACAGTTCCCCTTCTACCCTAGGAGCAGAGCTCATATTTTAAAGAAAGGAAAATATCCCCCCCCCAAAAAACCCAAAAAATGAAAAAAATAAAAAAGAATCTGAACATAGAAAGTTATTATGATGGCAAGACACAAATTCAGAAGAGGATAACAATGTCAAAAGACATATGAGCAAGGCCTCAAAGAAAAATGGGAAGTCCAAAAAGAATTCATGGAAGAGCTCCAAAAGAAATTTTAAAATAAAATAAAAGTGGGGCAGCTAGGTGGCACAGTGGATAGAACACTGGCCCTGGAGTCAGGAGTACCTGAGTTCAAATCCAGCCTCAGACACAATAATTACTTAGCTGTGTGGCCTAGGGCAAGCCACTTAACCCCATTTACCTTGCAAAAAAAATAAAATAAAAAATAAAATAAAATAAAAGAGAGAGGAAAAGTGGGTTAAGGAATGAGAGCAATGTAAGAGAATTAAGGAAAAAAAAGAACTACCTGCTTGGAAAATTGCATATAAAATATAATTGGTCAAACAAGAAAGGAGATACAAAAATCCACTAAAGAAAACAATTCCTTTAAGAATACAATTGATCAGGGTGGCTAGGTGGCACAGTGGATAGAGCACCAGCCCTTGAGTCAAGAGGTCCCGAGTTCAAATTCGACCTCAGACATTTAATAATTACTTAGCTGTGTGGCCTTGGGCAAGCCACTTAACCCCATTTGCCTTGAAAAGAAAACCTAAAAAAAAAAAAAAAAGAATACAATTGATCAAATGGAAAAGAAAATACAAATGTTAAGTGAGATAGCAATACCTTAAACATTACAATTGGGTAAGTAGAAGCTAATGACTTTATGAGACATCAGAATCAATCAAAAAATTCAAAAGATTGAAAAAATGGAAGAAAAGGTAAAATATCTCATGGGAAAAACACTGACCTGGAAAATGGTAGAGATAATAGTAGAGATAATATCAGTCTCAATGGACTTTCTAAAAGCCCAAATCTCAAGGGTCTGGACAGCATCTTTCTTTTCTTATTTATTGGATGTTATTTTATTATATTTTTTCAATTACATGCAAATATAGTTTTCAACATTTATCTTTTTGTAAGTTTTTTGAGTTCCATATTATTCTACCTTCCTTCCCTCCCCCTTCCCCATGGTAACAAATAATCTTATATAGGCCATACATGAACAATCATGTTGAATATATTTCCATATAAGTCATGTTGTGAAAAAAGGATCCAAACTAAAGGAGAAAAATGCAAAACAAGTTTTCAAGTGATAATAGTATGCTTTGGACTGCATTCAGATTCCATAATATTTTTTCTGATATGGATGGCATTTTCCAAAACAAGTTCATCACTGCACTACTGAGAGGAATTGTTGATCATCATACAATGTTGCTGCTAATATATACAATGTTCTTCTGATTCTGCTCACTTCATTCAGAATCAGTTCATGCAAGTCTTTCTAGGCTTTTCTGAAGTCAGTCAGCTCATGATTTCTTACATAACAATAGTACTCCATCATAGTCATATACCATAATTTGTTCATCCATTTCCCCAATTTAAAGGCATCTCTCCTCCCTTTCTAATTCTTTGCCATTACAAAAAAGAACTGCTATAAATATTCTTGCAATGTAGTCTTTCCCACTTTTTATTTATCTTTGGGATTCAGACCTGAATTCAAGAAATTATCAAAAAAAAACCTGCCCTAATATCCTGGAACCAGAGGGCAAAATAGGCATTCTATAGATCACCTCAGGAAAAAGGTCCCAAAATAAAAATTCCAAGGAACATTATAACCAAATTTCAGAACTGTCAGGTCAAGTAAAATACTTGGTCACAAAGAAACAATTTAAATATTGGGGAGTCAAAATCAGGATTACACAGAACATGGAAACATTAAAGGATGGGAGATAATGAAACATGATGTTTCCAGAAAGCAAAGGAACTACACAAACAAGAATCAATTACTTGGCAAAATTAAACATACTACATCCAGAAGAGAAAAATGTCCATTCAATAAAATAGAAGGATTTCAAGCTTTCATAAGAAGAACAGAACTAAACCAAAAATTTGACCTCCAATATTAAGAACCAAGAGAAGCATAAATAGGTTAAAAATGAAAGAAAATATAGGGGATTCAATGGAACTGAATTGTTTACATCCCTTCACAGGAAAAAGAAATGTGTAGTTCTTAAAAATTGTATCACTGAAAGTATTAGAGGGAATATAGATAGGCAAAGGGGATAGGTATACAGTGAATATGAGGGAATGAACTAAAAATGTTGAGATAAGAAGGAAGAGTACACTGGGCACAAAAGAAGGGAGAGGTAGAATGAGTAAATTATTTCACATGAATAGACACAAAAGACCTATTAAAGTGGAAAGGAAGATGGAATAGTGGGCAACGGGCATTGCTTGAACCTTACTTTCATCAGGACTGGCTCAAAGAGGAAATAATATATACAATCAGTTGAATATAGAAATTTATCTTACCTGACAGATTAGTAAGAGTGGAAGAGATTATGTAAAGGGAGAGGGAGACTGGCAAAAGGGAGGCAGATCAGGGGAGGTGGCAGGCAGAACTGGTGCCAGGAGGAAAAGGGTAAAAAGAGAGAGAGGAAGGAGAAGGAAGAAGAGGAAGGAAGAAGAAAAGGATGGAGAGATATAAAGGTAGTAATCAAAACTGTGAATGTGAATGGGATGAACTCTCCCATAAAACAGAAACAGCAGAGTTGATGAAACAAGAGAATCCTGGGCAGCTAGATGGAGCAGTGAATAGAGCACTGGCCCTGGAGTCAGGAGTACCTGAGTTCAAATCGGGCCTCAGACACTTAATAATTACTTAGCTGTGTGGCCTTGGGCAAGCCACTTAACCCCATTTGCCTTGCAAAAACCTGAGAGAGAGAGAGAGAGAGAGAGAGAGAGAGAGAGAGAGAGAGAGAATCCTGCAGTATGTTATTTTCCAAGAAGCAGAGGTAGTGTAAAGGAGTGGGGCTGGAACTGAATCCATTAAGCTTCAGTTGAAGTTAAAAAGAAAAAAAAGAAAAAAAAAATAAAGCCTGCAATCCTGATCTCAGAAAAACTAAAAGCAACAACAGACTTACTTAAAAGGAGGGAACTACCTCTTGCTAAAGGATACCACAGATCAGGGATGATTACCTTTATTTCTACCAAAGGTCATTTGGATATTTATAACATCACTTGCAGGCTATATTTAGTCAAACACTTAATTAATTCAGTGCTAAAAAGCTACTAGATTGATTGAATTTCAATTCCCTCCTGCTGTTGAGTTGGCAAAGACAGACCAATACTTCCAGTGAGTCAAAGGTTCCTTTGCTAAACAATGAAGCAATGTCAATACTGTATCTCTGATAGAGGTCTCATTTCTTAAATACCTAGAGAATTGAGTCACATTTATAAGAATACAAGCCATTCTGCAATGGTCAAAGGATATAGACTGGGCATTTTGAACTGAAAGATTTGAGAAGGAAAAATCAAAGCTACCTACAAGAAGTTCTCTAAATCACTTTTAATTAGAGTAAAACAAATTACCACTTTTGATTAGAGTAAAGCAAATTACTACCTCACACCTATCAGATTGGCTAAGATGACAAAAAGGGAAAATGAAAAATGTTGGAGAGGATGCAGGACAAATTGAGACACTAATATACTGCTAATGGAAATAAGAAATGATATGACCATTCTGGTGAGCAATTTTGAATTATGCCCAAAAGTCAACCAAATTGAGTATACCCTTTGATCCAGCAATACCACTACTGAGTCTATATCCCAAAGAGATCATAAAAATAGACCTACATATTTCAGAAAAACTTGAAAAGACTCAAACAAACTGATGCAAAGCAAAATGAGCAGAACCAGGAAAGCATTGTAGACAGCATCAAAAACATTATGTGATTAACAATTATGAAGACTCAGTTCTTCTCAGTCACACAAAGATTCAAGACAAGTACAACATACTCATGAAGGAAAGTACTATCAATATCTAGATAAAGAACTGATGGATTCAAAATAGATTGAAGCATTTTTTTTTTACTTTATTCTTTCTTGGGCTTTTTTTTCTTTTGGTCTGTCTCTTCTTTCAAAATCTGTGACTAATATGGAAATATGTTTTACTTTATAACACATGTATTAACCAAACCAAACTTCCTATGATTGTCAGAAGAGGGTTGGAGAGAAAGAAAGAAAAATCTGGAACTCGAAATCTTGTTAAAAATCAATACTAAAAATCTTCTTAAAATGTAATTGAGGGAAAAAAATACTATCAAAAAAGAAGTCCCAATAAGCTTCCAATATATTGAGCTCCCTTCTCACAGAGAGATTAAAGACCTGTAAGGACCTATAATTAACGAGAAATTACTCTCCTGAATCTTGAGAAACCAAACTGTCCTATTATTAGTTTCTTTTATATTCTCCATATTTTCCCACCTTTTCATTATTTCCTTTCATCCTTTTAGAATATCCTTTAATGCTAGCTTTAACCTTCTTCATTTTTTAAAGACCTCTACAAGATCTTTCTTTATTTCTTCTCATATTGTCTTGCTAGAGTTAATTCATACTTCAATTCTCTAAAAGTGTAAGTTATCTATTTGAGGACTTCTCTTCAGATCTGTTTTTCTATAGGTTTTGTTTTGCTTTACTCATTTTCATTTTTACTAAGTTTTATTTTTCTCATGGGGCTTTTTAGCTGTTCTCTTTGGTGTTTCTGTTTTTATATTTGACAGGAAGGGAGGAGACTTACTATTTATTCTGCAATCTCTTGTTTTGTCATTTTCTGCTTTCCTGTGCAAATATTAATTCACAATACTCCCCTGCACATATTCTACATTCACTCAAGAACTCACTCTTCTCTCTTGTTATCCTCCCTTCTGCACTGCTTTCACTCATTGTTCTTCATTCCTGAAATGGATACCTCTCCTTTGCCTTCCCTGTCTCTGAATGTTGAAATTCTACACTTCTCTCATTATACTCTTCTTCCTCAAGCAGGAAATAACTATTTCCCCTTAAATTTCTCAGTGAGAGAAATGATTGCAAATATGTGAGGGGGGAGGAAATCTAGGCTTTTCACCCCTTTCTATTTCTTTATTTGAAGTCCAGTCTTTGTGAAGGCAGAGTTGGCAATGAGATATTCTCTTCAGTCTTGATCCGGGGAAAGTTTAGTTCTGATTAAAAAGGTAAAGAGAATCTAATCCAGGCTTGCATGGACATAGATCCCTTTATCTAAATTGCCTAAGGTGAGTATGAATGTGGTTATCCAAAAGTGCTATAAACAAAGTCATATTCCCAGCCCTTCATCATAATATTCATTCTCATTAATTGTTAACCAGACTTGATTTTCCCCCTTTGAGAACACTTCTCCAAGATCATTTAAAAATTGTGCTGCCCCATGATTTATCTTTAACTCCTTAGTCCCATTGCCCTAATTTTATTGTTTTTGGTAATTATTAATAAACTTAATATCAATTTCTCAGAAGTTCTATCTTTTCATATGTCACATCAGAAAAATTTGTTATTTCTTCTTTATACATCTTATATTCTGCTTTGTAGTGTAAACATTCTGGTCTTATTGTTTCTAATATACTATAAACTTCTTGAAAGCAAGTCTATGTCTTAATTCTTAATTTTATCCTAATGGTCTAAAACATATACTATCATATATTAACTAAAATATCACATACTAAGATTATGTGCTAAATCAGGGGAAACCATCTAGATCTTGATCTTGCTGTCAAAACATTTTGGATCTTTTAATATATAAACATCAAATAAATTCCAGATTATCTGCAGTTAAGAGTAGCAGACCATCAGATGGTACTGATACCTTTGAGAGGATGTAGCTAAATTAATGCACTATTCCCAAGATGACACAGAGAAGAGTTGCTCTGTTCCCAGCAAAATGCTATAAAAATGAGGCCACCCCTCTTCTCTCAAGCTAGTAAGAGCTAGTGTTCAGTTTTCCAAGGGATTGATACAGCTAACATGTCATCCATGATGCAGAGGCTGGTAATGTAGGTTGGCTTCCCAAAGGATTGGCAACATTGGTCAATTATGCTATTGCTGTTGTTGTCCAAAACATTCTCCTAGTATGAAAGGATTTCAGTCACCAAATCTTTGGAACATCCCAGGCTAAGTTTTGCTAGAAAAATTAACAAAAAATACTTTGTTCCTAGGCCCACTAGGAACCCTGAAGAAATATATGTGGTTCTGGATACCTGTCAAGATAGAAGAGAAATGTGATGGTATCTCCTAGCCACTGTTTGTCACAATAGAGAACCCTAGGAAAATCTCTGAGCTGGTAGGTTCACTTCCATCCCACTCTCTCCAGGCAGAAAGATTTGAGGAAGAAGATTTAAGAGGTAAAGAACTTATCTTCCCCCCAGTCCCAAGGCAAGAAAAGTTGTAAAGTGATGCAGGATTGGAGTTTCATGATAAAGATAAACCCTTGACTAATAACCTTGAGATACAAACCATTCCTTAAGATTAACAACAATCAGATGAAAAAGCTGCATCATAAATGTACAGGCTGTATTTTATTAGCAAGGATTTGACTCTGCTGGAGAATTGACACAATTGAAATCTATGTGCTGTGGTGCCCACCTAAAAACCCCTGGGGAAACTTTTGAAACTAATCATTCCAATGTCCAAATAATACAAATCCTCATTTCTTTTCAGGTGGATTTTCTGAACCCAGAGGGCTGCATAACCTTACTGTCTTTCATCATAGCTAAGATTCTGTTAGAGACAGACTAGTCTTTGGTCCAGGCCATGATTACCATGTTGTGGGGTTATAATAGTACTAATGTCCCTTCTGTGGAGGATCCCAGGAGGGGTCAGAGGATTACCAACTAGATGAGGAATCCAAGATTATGTTCCTTAGAAAAGACCCAGAGAACTTCTATGTCACCCTTCTTTTCAAAATGATAGACACTGAAATGTTGCAGTTAATGTTGGACAACCTAGACTTTGTGAAACTCACAAAATGAGCTCAAATCTCAGGTGTTTGCCATCAAAGGAACTGGGGAAAACAGACAAGGAAGAAATATATGAAATAAAAAGAATTAATGTTAACCAGGGTCCAAAATTTCAAATTGAGTCAGTCAATAGCAAACAGGGGCTTCTTGAGATAGGGATGAGATTCAGTCATTGTAAGGCAAAAAATGAGATATGCTTGCCCTTATTTCATAAATCCATACATCAGTTACAAAGAGACATAGGATAGCTATAATAGTGGTGGCCCTCAACCTCCTTCTCTCAGAACTAGATAAATATAACCACAAAATAAACAAGAAGGAAGATAAAAAGATGAATAAAATCTTAGAAAACTTAGAAATTATAGACTTCTAAAGAAAAATGAATGGGAATAGAAAAGAATATACCTTTTTTCTCTACAATACATGCACCTATATCAAAACTGACCATGTCCTAGTGCATTAAAAACCTTCTGCACTCAAATATAGAAAGACAGAAATAATAAAGGCATGCATGATGCGATAAAAATTCCATGTATTAAGGGGTACAAAAAATAAACCAAAAATTAATCAAAAACTAAATAACTTAAGTTTAAAGAATAAATGTGCGTGTGTGGTGGGGGGGAGGTAGTGCGGCTAGGTGGCACAGTGGATAGAGCACCAGTCCTGGAGTCAGGAGCACCTGAATTCAAATCCAGTCTCAGACACTTAAAAATTGCCTAGTTCTGTGATCTTGGGCAAATCACTCTTAATGCTATTGCCATAAATAAATAAAATTTTTTTAAAAACTTTGAAAAAACCCAAAAGAATCAGTGTATTAAACAGCAAATGATAGCATTAATAAACCATTTCATCCAAGAAAATGACAACAATGAGACATCAAACCACAATCAAGGCAATTTTTAGGGGAAATTTTGTACTTTAAATGCTTATATGAATAAAGTACAGAAAAAAGAGATCAATGAATTGGACAGAGAAAGAACAAATTAAAGATCCCCAATTAAATACCAAATCAGAAATTCTGAAAAATCAAAGGAGAGACTAATAAAATTGAAAGCAAAAAAACCATTGATCTTAGAAACAAAACTAAGAATTCTTTTTTAAAAATACTTTGCTTAATTTCATTTAAAAAAGAAAGGATACCAAATTATTATTAATTTCAAAAATGAAAAGGTTAAACTCACTATCAATGAGGAGGAAATTAATGAAATAATTTGGAGCTATTTTGCCCAACTGTATGCCAATAAATTTGACAAACTGAGTGAAATGGATGAATAGTTACAAAAATATATACCACTCAGGTTAACACAAGAGGATGCTTAAATAACCTCATTTCAGAAAAAACGAAAATGAAGAAACCATCAATAAACTCCCTAAGAAAAAATCTCCTGATACAGATGGATTTACAAGTGAATTCTACCAAACATTTAAGAAACAATTAATTCCAATGCTACACAAACTATTTTCAAAAAAGAAAAGGAGTTCTGCCTACTTACTTTAATGACAGCAAAATGGGACTGATACCTAAACCAGAAATAGCCAAAACAGACAAAATTATAGACCAATACCCCTAGGATTCACAAAAATCTTTAAAAAAAATTTAACAAAAAGATTACAAGTAATTATTAGGATAATACACCATGATCAGGTAGGATTTATACCAGTTAGGTAAGAATGGTTCAATATTAGGAAAATACTCAACATAATTGAACATAACAATAATAAAACCAACAGATATCATATGATTATCTCAAAAGATGTTGAAAAAACCCTTTACAAAACACGACATCCATTCCTATTAAAAATACTAGAGAGTATAGGAATAAATGCATTTTCTTTAAAATAATAAGTAGCATCTATCTGAAACCAGCAAAAAAATATTATATGTAATGGGGATAAACTAGAACATTTCTGATAAGATCTGGGGTGAAATAAGGATGCCCATTACCACCATTACTATTCAATATAGTATTAGAAATGTTAGCTTTAGAAAAGATAAAAGAAAAAGAAATTGGAAGAAATAGAAGTGGCAATGAGGAAGTAAACTTTCACTCTTTGTAAATTATGTAATGGTATACTTAGAGAACTCTAAAAAAATCAACAAAAAAGGGGCAGCTAGGTGACACAGTTGATAGAGCACCTGGAGTCAGGAGGACCTGAGTACAAATCCTACACTTAATAATTACCTAGCTATGTGACCATGGGCAAGTCACTTAACCCCATTGCCTTGCAAAGAAAATGAAAATCAACACAAAACTACTTGAAACAATTAACAGCTTCAGCAAAGTAGGAAGATATAAACTAAACACATAAATCATCAGCATTTCTATATATGAACAATAAATCTCAAGGGCAAGAGATAGAGAAATTCAATTTAAAGTAACTGGAGACAAAATAAAGTATTTGGGAATCTATTCCCAAGAAAAACCCATAAACTGTATAAACACCATTACAAAATATTTTTCACACAAATAAAATCATATCTAATCATTTGGAAAAGCATCAATTACTCATAGGCTGAATTAATATAATAAAAATGACAATTCTACCCAAATTATTTATTCAGTGCCATACCAATTAAACTACCAAAAATTTATTTTACAGAGCTGGAAAATTAGTAACAAAATTTATCTGGAGGAATAAAAGGTGATGAATATAAAGGGAATTGATGAAAAATGCAAAGGAAGGTAGCCTAGCTGTACCATATCTAAAACTATAATATAAATTGACAATCATCAAAACTGCCTGGTACTGGTTAGAGTAATGGACCCGTAAATTAGAAAAGGTATAAAAGAAATAGTAGTAAATGACTACAGTAATTATTGTTTGACAAACCCAGTCCCATTAGATTCTAGGATAAGAACTCTTTGACAAATCTGCTGGAAAAACTGGAAAATAGCATGGTAAAAACTAGGCATTAGACCCACAACTCACACCCTGTATGAGATCAAAATGGGTACAGATGTAATCACAAAAGGCCAATTTACAGATGAAGGAATACTCTTATCTGTGAGATCCATGGCAAGGGGATCTGATATTATAAATGGCAAAATGAATGACTCTGATTATATTAAATTTAAAAAAAATCTCGCACTAATAAACCAATGCTGCCAAGATTAGAAGGAAAACAGAAAGCTAGAAAACAATTTTCACAGCTAGGGGTGATCTTGTGTCAATGAGTATCTAAGGCAAGAAGGATGTGTCTAGGCTTGTGTGTTCAAGTGGTCTTAAGACTCTGGATCACATTAGGTTAGAGTTGGTGAAGTCCTTGGCAACTACACCAACATTCTTAGATGATGAATCAACAAGAAGATTGACCCAAGTCTTGTCTTTTTAAATGAAGATTTTTTTAAAGGTTTTTTCCTTTGCAAGGCAATGGGGTTAAAGTGGCTTGTCCAAGGCCACACAGCTAGGCAATTATTAAGTGTCTGAGGTCAGATTTGAACTCAGGTACTCATGACTCCAGGGCCAGTACTCTATCCACTTCACCACCTAGATTTATAACCAAGATTTATACACTATGTGCTGCTGGACAAAGTAGAACTGCAATGAAATGCAAAATGCCTAATTAGCAGTCCAACAAAAATGCTTTATGTTCAGATGAAATTTAAGTATTGGTATCCCAACTGATTGTAACAGTAGGCATATATTAGGTTACTGAATCATGCATTAAATTTGTTTTTGCCAGATATATACTTCTGAATGTAGAGACATTCATTATTTATATAGAAAATAAATGCCTGTCTGAAACAAATAATATTTTACACATATAGGCTACCATAGGTAATTAACATGTACATTTTCCTTTTGGGGAAACCCTAGATATGAAACATAAGCTTAATTGCTAATACATTTCCTCCCTAAGTTACTGGGATAGGAGTTTAATGAGAAAAGAGAGGCTAAGCTTTCTGAGATTAGACTCCCTCAAGATGTACCTGATTCAAAACTTCATGCTCAGAGCATTTGGGTCTCTTAATGCAAAAAAGAGTGGCAAAATACCAAGCTCCTTTGGGGACAGCAGAGATTTCTCAGTGTTATACCAGTACTATGAAATAAAACTCTGGCAGGTTTTCCTTCTAAAGAAGTATAATTTCTTGGGATTTCTGGATCACAGAAAACTAATATTGAAGGGGAAGGGGCTATGTCCATACTGGGGCTACTTCCAATTTTTGCCCCATGGCATCTTTGATCTACAGCTAAAGAGGACCTTGTAGGTCCAATTTCCTCAAGTTACAGATGAAGAAACTAGGGCCCATATGGATTAAATTATCTGCCCAAAGTTACACAATTAGTATTAGAAGGAGATCATCTGATTCAGAAGTATCTGGTGCTCTCTTCACAGCACCATATTCTCTTCTTCTCCATGTTAATCATCCTCTGATAAAATCGAGAGACAAGATAAGTTGGGAAAATGTATTGCTGGTATGGATTCTTCCTTGTTCTAGTCTATCAATTTTCCCTAAGAAAATCAATTTCAGCATTAGGGAAATTCAGAAGGCCCATAATTAAATCCCCTGGTTCTTAATTCTTTTAGCAACCTTCTTTTAACTGATGCTACATACTGCAGCTTTCTCAAAAAAAATGGGGAATATCTCTCATATTCCTCAAAATCCCCCCTGATTGTCCATTGTTCATCCCTATCCTACTGAGCTCCCTTTCATGGGCTGTATATAACTCGACTGTTCTTCATGCTCTGTAATTTAATGAATTATGATCAGTTTTCGAGTTGTAAACAATGAAATGTTACATTTAATGGACATTCCCTCAAGGAAAGGAAAATTGTAGCTACAATCAGCAACTTCTTTGGGCAGTATGCCTTCCTTGTTCTTTAATATCCTTGATTCAGTTTATTTCATCAGATACTCACCATGCCAAATTTTGTTTCTGAATCAGCTTAGGAGGTTGGGAAAGGTTTATTTTGAACTTGGACTTCTGACCAGGCTTTTTACTAAAGCCTTTACCAGAGTTATTGTCTTCACATAATTGTAGCCAGGTCTCACTGAAAGAGAAGCATTTAGGGGGCTGCTAGTTGGCACAGTGGATAGAACACTGACCCTGGAGTCAGGAGTACCTGAGTTCAAATCCGGCCTCAGACACTTAATAATTACCTAGCTGTGTGGCCTTGGGCAAGCCACTTGACCCAATTGCCTCGCAAAATAAAAAGAGAGAGAGTGAGAGAGAGAGAGAGAGAGAGAGAGAGAGAGAGAGAGAAGAATTTGACTTATCTATCTGATTTAGGTAGCTCTCTTTTCCTCATGTCATAATCTCTGGAGCTTTAAGATCTTTTGGCTTTGTGATACCCTCATTTGCCTTCTTTTATATAGGGTGCATATCAGTTTAATACCACTAAAACTATTTAAACAACTCTATATTGTTTGTATATAATACTTGATAAATTCTTCTATAGATTTTCTCAACAATGAGTTAGGTCCTAGCAACCAGAACAAATGGGCCTCCCCTCAAAAGAAGGATAGGAGCCAAAACTGGGGAAAGAACTGAAACAGAAAATTTGCCCTCTGCCTTTACAGTCACCCCACTCCCTTTATCTCCCTTAAATATTAAGTAGCATTGATGATAAAAAGAGATAATAGGTACAAGGTCACAAGGGTTAGAAGGAAGCAAGAGCAACCAAGATGGATTTGTAAAGAAAAGAGCAAGGATGGAAGAGCTGTGTAGGATTTTTTTATTTTTCTACCTACTTTAAGAAATTTTTCAGGGGGACTTCCCAGGAGGAGCCAAGATAGCACTGTGAGGTTAACATGCTCCTGGAGCTTTTCTTTAACAAAGATAAATGAAGCATCTATACTGACAGTCAAGCTACAGATTCCACCAAGAAAAAAGAGAAGATTCAAATCAATTTTCAATGGTAGACATCATGGAGGATCTTCAGTGAAGGTCTGTCTCTTTGGGGGAAAAGGGGAAGTAAAGACCAAGAGGTGGGAGAGTGGGAAAGCCACAGTGCAATCCAGGTCCCAACAGCTTAACAATAGCAGACATCCATCAGCTAGATAGCAAGCCAGCAGGGAGGATCCCAACCCTAAACGAAGTCTGAAATCTGGGAACACTAGGGCAAAAGACAGGACTGAGTTGGGAACAAACCACTGCTAACTCAGAACCTGGACATAAAGGTCAAAACAAACCTCTGCACAGGCAAAGTCTGAACTGCATAGACAACATGTTGGCCAATGAAAAACCAAGGATCACATCCCAGCCTTTGGATCAAAGCCAAAACAACAAAGATGAGCAAAATTATTTAAAAGAGTGCTCACTATAGAAAACTACTTTATAGACAAAGATAACAATGCCATATGTCTGAAGAAGAAATCAATGAAAAATCACTCACAGGGGAAGTCTCAAAACAGTTTATGAATTGAACTCAAATCCAAAAGCTCATCTAAGAGCTTTAAAAAGAATTTTAAAAAGCAAAGAAGAGAGGAAGAAGAAAAATAGAAAAAGAAATGAGTCATGAAGCAAAATTATGAAAAATTGGCCAGAGAATTCAACACCTTTAAAAAGGAAACACAAAAGGTAATTGAAGAAAATAAAACCCTAAAAATTAGAATTGAACAAATAGAAACCAATTAATCTACAAAATTCTATCAAACAAAATAAAAAGGCTTAAAAAGTGAAGAAAACATAAATAGTACCCTTTAGGAAAACCAAACAATCTGGAAAATAGACTCAGGAGAGATAATCTACAAATCATTGGAACATTAAAAAGCCTAGATGAAAAAAGAACATGGAAAACATCATGCAGAATATTATTAGGGAAAACTGTCTAAATCTGCTAGAAGAAGAAGACAATATAATCACTGAAAGAATAAACAGTGGTTTTATGAAAAAAAACAATAAAATTGATAAACCTCTGGTCAATTAGATTGAAAAAAGAAAGAAGAAAAGCAAATTATGAGTATCATAAATGAAAAAGGTGAACTCACCACCAATGAGGAGGAAATTAAAGTAATAATTCAGAATTATTTTGTCCAACTCTATGCCCATAAATTTGACAATCTAAGTGAAATGGATGAATATTTACGAAAATATAAGTTGTACAGGTTAAATGAAGAGATTAAATACCTAAACAACCCTATCTCAGAAAATGACATTCGACAAGCCATCATTGAACTCCCTAAGAAAAAATCTCCAGGGCCTGATGGATTCACAAGTGAATTCTAGCAAACATTTAAGGAACACTCGGTTCCAATTCTATAAACTCTTTGTAAAAATAGGGGAAGATGGAACTCTGCCTAACTCTTTCTATGACACCAATATGGTGCTGATACTTTAACCAGGAAGAATTAAAACAGAGAAAGAAAATTATAGACCTAGCTCTCTGATGAATGTAGATGCAAAAATCTTAAATAAAATCTTAGCAAAACGATTACAAGTTATCATTAGGATAATACATTTTGACCAAGTAGGATTTATCCCAGGGAATGCAGGGTTGGTTCAATGTCAGGAAAATTGTTAGCATAATTAATTATATCAACAACAAACCTATCAGAAATTATATGATTATATCAATAGATGCTGAAAAAGCTTTTGACAAAATACAGCACCTATTCCTACTAAAATACTAGAGAGTGTAGGAATAAATGGACTGTTCCTTAGAATAATAAGAAATATCTATCTGGAACCATCAACAAGCATTATATTCAATGGGGAGAGGCTAGAGGCATTCCTAATAAGATCAGGGGTGAAACAAGAATGCTCATTATCACCACTACTATTCAATATCACATTAGCTTCAGCAATTAGAGAAGAAAAAGAAATTGAAGGAATTAGAACTGGGAAGGAAGAGACAAAACTCTCACTCTTTTCAGATGACATGATGGTCTACCTAGAGAATCCCAAGAAATCATCCAAAAAACTACTGGAAACAATTAGCAACTTTAGCAAAGTTGTAGGATATAAAAGAAACCCTCATAAATCTTCAACTTTTCTATATATGACTAGCAAGATACAGCAGGAAGAGCTAGAAAGAGAAATCCCATTCAAAGTAACCTCAAACAATAGAAAATTCCTGGGAGTCTATTTGCCAAGGCAGACTCAAAAACTTTTTGAAAACAGTTACAAAACATTTCTCACACAAATTAAATCAGATTTAAGTAACTGGGCAAACATCAACTGCTCATGGATAGGTAGAGCTAATATAATAAAAAATGACAATTCTACCAAAACTAAACTTCCTGTTTAGTGCCCTACCAATCAAAATTCCAAAAAATTGCTTTAATGAGTTAGAAAAAATAATTGTAAGTAAATTCATATGGAGAAATAAAAAGTGAAGAATTTCCAGGTATTCAATGAAAGGAAAAGTACAAAAGAAGGTGGCTTAGCCCTACCTGATCTAAATTATATTAGAAACCACCAGTCATCAAAACTGTCTGGTATTGGCTAAGAAATAGAGTGGTGGACCAGTGGAATAGACTAGGTGCAATATCAGGAAACAATTATAGTAATCTACTATTTGATAAACTCAAAGAGTCCAGCTATTGGGATAAAAACTCTCTCTTCAATAAAACCTACTGTGAAACTTGGAAGTTAGTATGGAAGAAACTTAGATTAGACCACCACCTCACACCCTATACCAAGATAAGATCAAAATGGATACAGGATTTAGATGTCAAAAACAATATTATAAGCAAACTAGAAGATCAAGGACTAGTTTACCTGTCAGATCTATGGAAATGGAAACAGTTTGTGACTAAGGAAGAGATGGAGAACATCATTAAAAACAAACTAGATGATTTTGATTACATTAAATTAAAAGGCTTTTACATGGACAAAAACCATTGTAAACAAGATCAAAGGAAATGTAGTAAACTGAGAAACAATCTTTACAACTAATGTTTCTGACAAAGGACTCATTTCTAAAATATACAGAGAACTGAGTCAATTTAAAAAAACAAGCCATTTCCCAATTGACAAATGGTTAAAGGATATGCAAAGGCAATTTACAGTTGAGGAGATCAAAGTAATCCATAGTCATATGAAATATTGCTCTAAATCACTACTTATTACTGGTCAATATGACCAGAAAGGAAAATGATCATTGTTGGAAGGGTTGTGGGAAATCTGGGACACTATTACATTGTTGGTGGAGCTGCAAACTCATCCAACCTTTCTGGAGAACAATTTGGAACTATGCACAAAGGGCAACAAAAATGTGCATATCCTTTGATCCAGCAATACCACTACTGGATCTATACCCTGAAGAGATGATGAAAAGGGACAAAAACATCACTTGTACAAAAATATTCATAGCAGCTCTGTTTGTGGTGGCAAAGAATTGGAAATCAAGTAAATGTCCTTCTATTGGGGAATGGCTTAGCAAACTGTGGTATATGTGTGTCATGGAATGTTCTATTAGAAACCAGGAGGGATGGGAATTCAGGAAAGCCTAAAGGAATTTGCATGAATTCATGTTGTGTGAGATGAGCAGAACCAGAAAATCATTGTACATCCTAACGGCAACATGGGGGGGGTGATCAACCTTGCTCACTCCATCAGTGCAACAGTTAGGGACAATTTGGGGCTATCTGCAATGGAGAATACCATCTGTATCCAGGTATCCAGAGAAAGAACTGTGGAGTTTAAACAAAGACCAAAGACTATTATTTTAATTTAGAAAATAAAACTAATATCTTATTGTCTGATCTTTCTGTCTCTTATACTTTATGTTTCTTCCTTAAGGATATGATTTCTCTTTCATCACATTCAGTTTGGATTAATATATACCATGGAAACAATGAAAAGACTGGCAAATTGCTTTCTGATTAGGGGAAAAACTAAAACTCAAAATAAATAAAATCTTTGTAAGAAGAAAGGAAGGAAGGAAGAGAAAGAAGGAAAGAAAGAAAGAAAGAAAGAAAGAAAGAAAGAAAGAAAGAAAGAAAGAAAGAAAGAAAGAAAGAAAGAAAGAGAAAGACAGAAAGAAAGAAAGGAAGAAAGAAAAGAAAGAAAGAAAGAAAGAAAGAAAGAAAGAAAGAAAGAAAGAAAGAAAGAAAGAAAGAAAGGAAGGAAGGAAGGAAGGAAGGAAGGAAGGAAGGAAGGAAGGAAGGAAGCAAGGAAGGAAGGAAGGAAGGAAGGAAGAAAGGAAAGAAAGGAAGGAAGGAAGGAAGAAAGAAAGAAAGAAAAGAAAGAAAGAAAGAAAGAAAGAAAGAAAGAAAGAAAGAAAGAAAGAAAGAAAGAATACACAGGCAGGGGTAGCTAGGTGCTACAGTTCATAGAGCACTGGTCCTGGAATCAGAAGGACCTGAGTTCAAATATGACCTCAGACACTTGATAATTACCTGTGTGTATGACCTTGGGCAAGTCACTTAACACCACTGACTGGCCAAAAAAAGAAAAAAGAAAAAGAAAGAATACACAGCACCTCTCCAGAAAGAGATCCCAAGAGCTGTTATAGCCAAATTACAGAATTCTCAAATAAAGGAGAGAATATTTCAAGCAACAAACAGGAAACAATTTCAATACAAAGGAAACACAATCAGACCCATACAGGACCTATCAGCCTCAACATTGAAGGACCAGAAGACCTGGATAGCATGTTTCAGAGAGCAAAGGACCTGGGATTAAAAACCCAAAATTTACTACCCTACAAAACCTAGTATATGCTGTCAAGGGGAAAAGATGGATGTTCAATGAAATAGAGGACTTCCAGAACTTCCTGGCACAAAGACCAGAACTGAACAGAGAATTCAACTGCCAAATACACAACTCTAGAGTTGCATAAAAAGGTAAATGGAAAGGAGAAGGAAAACCAAACAAAACAAATGTTGGTCAAGACCATCAAATTGTAAACAACCCTAAAAGGGAAGATATAACACTTGAAATTCTTTAGATCTTTACTTCTCTTAGGATAATCAAAGAGTCAAATTTAATTGAAGAGATTGGACTTAAAGGATATGGGTATAATTGAGTCTTGTCTCTCCATTGAAGAGGTCCAAGATTATGTTTGAGACAAAAAGCCCTGAAGAAAATCAGGGATGTTAACTCTAAACCTAAGTATCTCATTATACTTTGACTCACTTTAATTCCACAGTGCTGACAAAGCTTAATATCTTGTCTAATGAGGGCATCATAAACTGAGAGGTCATGAGTCTGTGTTTCTGGAACATACATTCATTTGTAAAGTTCTCAAGTGAGACCTTCAGAACCTCCCAGTGCTTAGAGATCTTTAAGATTCTTGTACTTAATTAAATCAAGCTTTGAGGTAATCCCTGTTTCACTTAGGCCTGGGGGGAGGGGTACAAATAGTTCAAGAAATAATTTGGTTTGGTTGATACTTTGGTTCATGAGGAGGATTGTGTATCCTTGAAGGGTACTTGAAAAGGACGTAAGGTAAAAAAAAGATTATAATTTCATGTAATTTGAGACAATGCTGCTTATCAAGCAATCAAGCAAACAATTTGTGATGATACTTTGATGACAATTTGAGCTTATCAAACAATCAAATAATAAAATAATCAAATTGTGATTGGTGATACCTAATTAAAAATACTTGAGAGATAAATAACACCAGGTAAAAAAAAGGCACAAAGATTTATAACTTTAGAGAAAAAGAAGATAGAGTGGAAATACTGAGTAAATTGTATTCAACAGATGTGGCCCAGAGGAGAATAAGATACATTTCCACTTAGGTTTAAAAATCTATTCTAATTTACAAGGAAGGGGGAGTCAAGGGAAGAGAAAGATAAGGGAAGAAAGGACTGATAAAAAGGAAAGGCAAAGGTATAAATGGAAATAAACTGAAAGTTAAACTTTAAAAAAAGGTAAAGGAGAAAAGGAGTAAAATTTTGGTGAGAGGTAATAAGAGGAAAGGAAAGAGAAAAATAAAAATGGAGAAAGATATGGAGGGCATACAGAATTAGTAATTGTAACTATTAATGTGAATACGATTAAGTGTCCCATAAAATGGAAACAGCAGAATAGATTAAAAACTAGAATTCCACAATATGTTGTTTACAAGAAACATATTTGAAGCAAAGAGATACACAAAGGATAAAAGTAAAAGGATGGAGCAAAATATATTATGCCTCAGCAGAAGTAAAAAAAATCAGGGGTAACAATCTTGATCCCACATAAAATAAAAGCAAAACTGGATCTCATTAAAAGGGATAAGGAAGGAAACTACATCTTAAAAGGCACCACTTGTAATGAAACTATATCATTACTAAACATGTATGTACCTATTGGTATAGCATCCAAATTCCTAGGGGAAAAGCTTAGTGAATTACAAGGAGACATAGATAGTAAAACTTTAATAATGGGAGAACCCAGACTTACTCTCTCAGAACAAGATAAATCTAACCACAAAATAAACAAGAAGGAACTTATGAAGGTGAATGAAATCTTAGAAAACTTAGATATGATAGACCTCTGGAATAAATTTAATGAGGTTAGAAAAGAATATACCTTTTTCTCAGAAGTACAAGGCACCTACACCAAAATTGACTATGTACTAAGGCACAAAAACCTTATAATTAAATTCAGAAAGGCAGAGATAATAAATATATACTTCTCAGATCACGATGCAATTAAAAATTACATGTAATAAAGGGTCATGGAAAGATAAAACAAAAACTAATTAGAAACTAAATAACTTAATCTTCAATAATGGATAGATGAAACAGCAAATAATAAAGAAGGAACTCCAGACTCCTGGAGGCCGCCCCAAGGCACTAGGAGACATGGCTCTCAGCAGGGCGGCAGTTTCCTGACCTACACTCAGGGACCACTGGGCACAACTTGGAAGATCAGTGGGGGGTCCTCTGTCAGAGTGAGTGAGTGAAGCCCAGCCCTCAGGGCATTCAGCAAGCAACATGGCCAGAGCAGTCCAAATCCAGGAACCAGAAGCAAAAGCCAATAAGCAGGAGCCTCCAGGGCATGAGTGCTGAGCCTGTGGAGGGGAGTGGAGAGAGACTGCCAAGCTCTGTCCTCTGTCCCTGGAACAGGACTCTGGGGCTCTGACAACATTCAGATCCTGATCGCAGTCTAGGAACCCCATAAAACATCAGGGCCCTCCCCACTTCAGCCCCCTGACAGAGGGGTGAGCTTGTAGTCATTGACAAACCAGGAGGGAAAACAGAGCCTCACACGCAGATATCCTTTGGGGGGGGGGGTGTCCCAATAATACTCAAAAGCTCAGGAAGCACCCCAAAACCAGGCACAGGCTGGGAAAATGAGTAAGCAGAGAAAAAAGAGGAACACCATTGAGAAATACTTTGCCTATGATCCCAAGAAGGATCAAAACACTCAATCTGAAGATGAGGAAGTACAAGCTCCTGCATCTAAAGACTCCAAGAAAAACAGAAATTGGGCTCAGGCTATGACAGAGCTCCAAAAAGACTTTGAAAATCAAGTGAGGGAGATAGAAGAAAAATTGGAAAAAAGAAATAAGAGAGATACAGGAAAAACCATGAAAATGAAGTCAGCAACTTAGTCAAGGAGATCCAAAAAAAAAAAAATACTGAAGAAAATGACATGTTAAAAACCAGCATAGGTCAAATAGATAAAACAGTTCAAAAAGTTATTGAGAATGCTTTAAAAAGCAGAATTGGCCAAATGGAAAAGGAGATTAGAAAGATCTCTGAGGAAAACAAATCCTTCAGACAAAGAATGGAAATGAGGGAGGCAGCTGATTTTATGAGAAATCAGGACACAAATACTTCAAAACCAAAAGAATGAAAAATTAGAAGAAAATGTGAAACATCTCTTTGAAAAAACAACTGATATGGAAAATAGATATAGGAAAGATAACATAAAAATTATTGGAATACCTGAAAGTCATGATCAGGAAAAGAGCCTTGACATCATTTTCAAAGAATTACCACAGGAAAATTGCTTTGATATCCTAGAAGCAGAGGGCAAAATAGAAATTGAGAGAATCCACTGATCTCCCTGAGAAAGAGATCCAAATAAAAACAACCCCCAGGAATATTATAGCCAAATTCCAGAGCTCCCAAGTCAAAGAGAAAATATTACAAGCAGCCAGAAGGACACAATTCAAATATCGTGGAGCTGCAGTCAGGATCACACAGGACTTAGCAGCAACTACATTAAAAGCTCATAGGGCTTGGAAAATAATATTCTAGAAGGCAAAAGAGCTCAGAATGCAACTGAGAATCAACTACCCAGCAAAACTGAATGTCCTCTTCCAAGGGAAAAAGATGGACTTTCAATGAACCAGGGGAATTTCAAATGTTCCTGTTAGAATGGCCAGAGCTGAACAGAAGGTTTGATCTTCAAATACAGAACTCAGGTGAAGCATAGAGAGTGGAGGAGAAGGGTAAAATATGGGGGAATTAATGATGATGAACTACATGTACTCCTGCATAGAAAAATGATACTGATAATACTCATATGAACCTTCTCATTTAATAGAGCAGGTAGAAGAAGATTTTATAAATGAAGCACAGGAGAGAGCTGAATTTGAAGATATAATGTGGTATAAAAATGGAGTCAATAGCTAAAAATGGAAATATAATGGGAGAAAGAAGAATGAAAGGTAGAATAGGCTAAGATATTTCATATAATAAGATTTTTTTATTACAATGAGCTGTCGCAATGATATGGAAGGGGGAAGGCAAGGAGGAATGAGAGAATATTTGCTCTCATCAGAGGTGGCTAGGAGAAGAAACAGTATATATACTCAATGGGGTATAGACAGCTGGAATAAAAAGGAGAAAAGGGGGATGGAGGAAGTGGGGAGGATGTGAGTGATGGAAGAGAGGATGGACCGTGGGTTGAGAGTGAGAGTGGTCAGATATAACACATATTCTTTTTTACTTCTTGCAAGGGTCTGGGATTGGATGGCCTGTCCGGGACCATAGGGCCAGGTGGATGCTGGGCCTAAGGGGTAGTATGTGGGCTCAGGCCCTCTTGGTCCCAGAGCTGGGGATCTGTCTGCTGTGCCACTCAAATACCCTACAGCAGAGACAGAGTGAAAGGAGAGAGAAAATATACTATATGGTAGTAGAGAAGTACAAATGGAGGGAGTTGAAATCAGCAATGGCAATGGTAGAAAAATATGGAAGTGACTTTTGCGATGGACTTATCATAAAGAATGTGATCCACCCAAGACAGAGCTGGAGGTGTTGGAAGACAAACTGAAGCACATTTTTTATTATTATTATTTGGGGGGAGGTTCAGGGCAAATGGGGCCAGGTAGCTTGCCTGGGGCCACATAGTTGGGTGATTGTTGGGTATATATAATGGGTATAAACTCAGAGTATTTCCAATAAAATCAAGGTTGAAACAAGGATGCTCATTATCACATTATTCAATATAGTATTAGAAATGCTAGTTTTAGCAATAAAAAACAAAAAAGAAATTGAAGGAATCTGAATTGGCAATAAAGAAGCAAAGCTTTCATTCTGCAAATGATATGATGGCATACCTGGAGAACCAGAGAAAATCATCTAAAAAACTCCTTGCAATAATTAACAAAGTCAGCAAAGTAGCAGTACATAAAATAAATCCAAAGAAGTCATCAACATTTCTGTATATGTACAGCAAAAACTCCAAGAGCAAGAGATAGAAAGAGAAATTCTATTTATGGTAACTATAGACAGCATTAAATACTTGGGAATCTACATCTCAAGACAAACCCAGAAACTGTATGAACACAATTATAAAGGACTTCTCACCCAAATAAAGTCAGATCTAAATAATTAGAAAAATGTAAATTGGTTAGGTCGAGCTAATATAATAAAAATGATAATTCTACCCAAATTAAAGTACTTATTCAGTGTCATACCAATGATACTACCAAATAACTATTTTACTGAGCTAGAAAAAAATAGTATCAAAATTCATCTGGAGCAACAAAAGGTCAAGAATAGCAATGAATTCGGGGCGGCTAGGTGGTGTAGTGGATAAAGCACCGGCGTTGGAGTCAGGAGTACCTGGGTTCAAATCCAGTCTCAGACACTTAATAATTACCTAGCTGTGTGGCCTTGGGCAAGCCACTTAACCTCATTTGCCTTGCCAAAAACCTAAAAAAAAAAAAAAAAGAATAGCAATGAATTGATAAAAAAAAATGTAAAGGAAGGTGACCTAGCTCTACTGGGTCTAAAATTATACTATAAAGTGGCAGTCATCAAAACTGCCTGGTACTGATTAAGAAATAGAGTAATGGATCATTCCATTATAGGTTCAAAAGAAACTGTAGTAAATGACAATAGCAATCTACTGTTTGACAAACCCAAAGACATTAGTTTCTTGGATAAGATATTGCTATTCAGCAAAAATTGTTGGGAAAACAGGAAAATAGTATGGAAAAAAACAGGCATAGAGGGCAGCTAGGTGGCGTAGTGGATAAAGCACTGGCCCTGAAGTCAGCTGTACCTGGGTTCAAATCCGGTCTCAGACACTTAATACTTACCTAGCTGTGTGGCCTTGGGCAGGCCACTTAACCCTGTTTGCCTTGCAAAAAAATTTTTTAAAAAGATGAGAAATTAAAAAATAAAACAGGCATAGACCCACATCTCACACTCTATACCAAAATAAAGTCAAAATGGATACAGGAGTTATACATAAAGGGCAACACCATAGATAAATTAATAGACCAAGAAATAATCTATGAGATATATGGAAAAGGGACAAATTTATGACCAAACAAGAAATAGAGTCCATTGTAAACTGCAAAATGAATGATTTTCCCTATATTAAATTAAAAAGGTTTTGCACTAATAAAATCAATGCCATAATTAGAAGGAAAGCAGAGGGGCAGCTAGGTGGTGCAGTGGATAGAGTACCGGCCTTGGAGTCAGGAGTACCTGGGTTCAAATCTGGTCTCAGACACTTAATAATTACCTAGCTGTGTGGCCTTGGGCAAGCCACTTAACCTCATTTGCCTTGCCAAAAACCTAAAAAAAAAAAAAAAAAAAAAAAAAAGAATAGCAATGAATTGATAAAAAAATGTAAAGGAAGGTGACCTAGCTCTACTAGGTCTAAAAGTATACTATAAAGTGGCAGACACTTAAAGTCGTGTGGCCTTGGGCAAGCCACTTAACCCCATTGCCTTGAAAAAAAAAAAGAAGGAAAGCAGAAATTTGGGAAACAATCATCACAATTAGGAGTTCTGCTAAAGATCTCATTTCTAAAATATATAGAGACTTGCATCAAATTTATAAAGTTACAAGTCATTCCCCAATTGATAAAAGGATATGAAAAGACAGTTTTCAAATGAAGAAATTAAAGCTATATATAAAATCATATTAAAAAATGTTCCAAATCATTACTTATTAGAGAAATGCAAATTAAAACAAATATAAGTATCAACTCACACTATCAGAATGGCTAAAATGAGAAAAAGGTAAAATGATCATTATTGGAGAGATTGTGGGAGGATTGGGACATTGGTACATTGCTGGTGGAGTTGTGAACAGATCCAAACTTTCTGGGACACCCCCCCACAAGGATCTCTGTGTATGTGGTCTGTGAATGAGTGGGAGCCAGCGTAGCCCTCAGCTCAGTTCAGATTCCAGGACATGGAAGCAGGCCTGTGGAGCAGCCTAGCAGTAAGCTGCCTGGCAGCTGCTCCCAGAATGCTCAGTCCACAGAAGGTAAGGGGCTGGGGGGAGACTGTTAAGGTCTCTCTTTTGTCCCTGGGACAGGACTATTGTGCTTTTTTCATATTCAGACCTTGGTTGCATTCTAGGGTCCCCCTATTGCCATAGAGCTGATATCCTCCTCCAGTGCAGAGGGGAGTGCTTGTGGTTATCCACAGACCAGAGCACAGAACAGGAGAGCAGTCATAAGACCTTGAAGGGACTGAGGTCATTGTGGGGATGTCCCAATAATACTCAAAGGCTCAGGGAGCACCCCAAACCAGGCACAGGCTGGGGAAATGAGTAAACAGGAAAAAAGGAACCTGACCATAGACAATGAATTTGCTCCCATGCAGGATCAAAACACACACTCAGAAGATGAGAAACTTCCAGCTTCAGCATCTAAATCCTCCAGGAACTATAGAGCTTGGTCTCAGCCTATTTCAGAGCACAAAAAAAAGATTTTGAAAATCAAGTAAGGGAGGTAGAAGGAAAATTGAGAAGAGAAACGAGGAAGATTCAGGGAACAAACATGAAAATCAAGTCAACAGCCTAGTCAAGGAGATCCAAAAAATGCCGAAGAAAATAACATACTAAAACCTAGTTTAGGTCAAATGGAAAAAAACAATTCAAAAAAGTTAATGAGGAGAAAAATAAAAATCAGAATTGGCCAGATAGAAAAGGAGACAAGAAAGCTCTCTGAAGAAAACAAACCCTTCAAATGTAGAATGGAACTAAAGGAAGCTGAGGAAGCTGATGACTTAGCTAGGCATCAAGATACAATAATACAATATCAAAAGAATGAAAAAGTAGAAGAAAACCTGAAATATCTCATTGAAAAAAAACAACAGATCTGGAAAACAGAACCAAGAGGGACAATTTAAAAATTATTTGGCTACCTAAAAGTCATGATCAGAGAAAGAACTTTGACTTCATTTTTTTAAAGAATTTCTAGGGGCTGCTAGGTGGTGCAGTGGATAAAGCACCGGCCCTGGAGTCAGGAGTACCTGGGTTCAAATCCGGTCTCAGACACTTAATAAATACCTAGCTGTGTGGCCTTGGGCAAGCCACTTAACCCCATGTGCCTTGCAAAAAAAAAATAAATAAATACTTTAAAGAATTTCTACAGGAAAATTGTCCTGATATTGTAGAAGCAGAAGGCAAAATAGAAATTGAGAAAATCCACTTTTCTCCCACTGAGAGATACAAAAAAATAAATAAACAAAAATAACGCCCAGGAATATTATAGCCAAGTTCCAGAACTCCTAAGTCAAAGAGAAAATATTACAAGCAACCAGAAGGAAACAATTCAAATATTATGGAGCTATAGTCAGGATCACACAGGACTTAGCAGCACGTACATCAAGGGCTTGTAGGGCTTGGAATATAACATTCTGGAAGACAAAAGAGCTTGGAATGCAACCAAGAATCAACACCCAGAAAAATCCCTCTTCCAGGGGAAAAAATGGACTTTCTATGAAAGGGGACTTTCATATGTTCCTATTAAAAAGACCAGAGTTGACCGTAAAGTTTGATCTTCAAGTTCAGGACTCAGGTGAAACATAGAATGGACAAGAAGAATAAATTATGAGGAATTCAATGAACTTTGTGTATTCCTGCATGGGAAGATACTACAGAAAATACTCATATGAACCTTCTAATTTATTAGAGCAGTTAGAAGGAGCTTTTATAGTTGAGACAAGAGAGAGCTGAATTTAAAGGTAAAATATATTTTAAAAGTGGAGTCAATGGGTGAAAAGGAAATGTTCTGGGAGAAAGGAAAGGAGAGGTAGAATAGACTAAGATATTTTATATAAAAGAGTCAAGGAATAGCTTTTTCAATGGTATGGAAGCAGGGAATGGGAGGGGGATTGAGAGAGCCTTCATTCTCATTGAAAATGACTCAGAAAGGAAACAACATATATATTCAATAGGGCATAGAAATCTAGAAGAAAAAGAAGAGACAGGATGGGGAAGGGAAGAGGGGTAGGGGATAGAGGAGAGAGCAGACCATGGGATAGGATAGTCAGATGTAATACATTTTCTTTTTTACTTTTTGCAAGGTGGTGGGACTGGGTGGCCTGTCCGGGACCACAGGGCTGGATGGTTGCTGGGTCTCTGGGGTGGGATGTAGGCTTGGGTCCTCTTGGCCCCAGGGCTGGAGCTTTGTCCGTTGTGCCACTCAGCTGTCCCTCAGCACACTTTTGAAGAGGGACAGAGTGAAAGGAGAGAGAAAATATAATAATTGATAGTGGGGGAAAATGGATGGAGGGAAATACAATCAGCAACATCAACTGTGGAAAAATATGGAAGTGATTTCTCTGATGGAGTTATGATAAAGAATGCAATCTATGCCAGAGACAGAACTAGTATCAGAAAACAGACTGAAGCACATTTTTTTGTCTTTCTTTTACTTTATTTCTCGTGAGGTTTTTTATGTTTGTGGGGGGGAGGGGGGGATTATGCTTACTCTTACAACATGATTATTTTAGTAATGTGTATACAAATAAAAATGTAAATAAAAAAAGAAACAGGCCTGTATTATACAAAGCTCACATTTGTTTTTTTCTCTAATTTCCCTTATTTATAACTCAAAACACTTAAGAAAACCATAATGATAATGATTTCTATAAAAAAATTTTCAAAAATTATCTCCATATATATAGAGATAGCATTATGAAATCTACTTTTCCAAAAGATTTTCTATAAAATAACTTATTTCATAGTCACATAACTGACAACAGTATTTGACTCAGTTAAATAAACTGCAGGCTGAAAAGACGTCTCTCAAACCAAGTGCCTCCCATGAATTCTATTTCTGTTGATGCTGCTCTACTGGTCTGACTATTCCTTATCTTCTTCTCCCAATATGGCATATGTGAAATTTATAGAACCAAGTGAGTATTACTAGACAGGAAGCCCTTCTGCCCGTGTGTGAGGGGAAAAATTGTTTCAGTAAAGGTTATACAGTAATACGAATATATCATAACCAAACCCTTTCCATGAAGTTTAAAAAAATCCAGGCTTCTTGAGATCAGTCACAGAATCTCCCACCCTGAAGTCTTAATCATATCCAAAGAAGAATCTTCTAATAAATCATCAATCAACCTTTGCTTGAAGACTTGTGGAGGGGAACTTACTGCTTCCCAAAGCAACCTCTCAGGCTCTTAAATAATTCTAAATAGTTGGAAGTTCCCCCGCCACACTTCATGCCTAAATGTACCACCAAGCTTCCACCAATTCTATCAATTCATCACCTAGGGACAGGTAGAACATGGGTGGGGGAAGTTTTCATCATATTCTCCTGGGTGAAAACTCTCCCATGATTTCCTCAGAACATGGAGACATACATCTGGGGTATTGTTTCTTTCAACATAAAGGATTCCAAAATAAGCAGCCCCAAATAATTCTCAACCTCCTTGGAGACCCCAAATGACTCACAACATCCATGAAGACCCCAAATAACTCTCAAACCCCCATGGAAACCATAACACCCTGCTTTCCTGTAGCACTTAACCTATAAAAGGCATGCTCTCCTAAGTAGAGTCTGCTCTAACCCAGTCCACCATTCCTTCCTTCACACCCCCCCTCCATTGGCATTTCATTGCTGTTCTTCTTAGACCACAGACTTTCCTACCTTACATTTGGTGCCAAAACCCTAGAGAGGCATAGCAAGGAGTACTGAAAACAAGCAACCAGGGAAGCAATGAGCTGTGACAGCACATTCCACTTAACTCCCTGATCTTGCCAAAATGAACTTTTGTAACCCTCTTCTGGACAGCCAGGTCTCTGGTATTTAAAAATGACTGCTACACCCTGGATACTTTAGAAAATAGAGCTAATTCGAGAGGTAAGACTCCTTCCCAGACAATCCCCCTCTCCTTCCAGGACTCCCTTCCAGTTAAGTGAGGTATTGTCTTAAAACAGAGAAATGGAACTGGGACAATTCTTTCTTTCTCTGTTGAAGCCAGAGCTAAATTACTTAGTGGATGGGGACCCCCCCATGTGGGTCTTACTAACAGCCACTGGGTTCCTCACCTCTAGTAATATTCATCATCACAGGGACCTTAAATTCCAAACATTCCAGACACAAAATCTAAAACAGATAGAACTCAACTCAAGCCAAAACAACGTGTTTTTCTTTCCAGAGTACAATGGCCTCAATATAAATTGGATAATGGGGAAGTGTGACCACCAAAGAGAATTTTTGATCATGCCATCCTCACTGACCCGAATAATTTGTGTGAGAAACAAGGCAAGTGGAATGAAATCCTATATGTTTTTTTTGATCTAGGGTATCATCCCCTCCCCCACCTTGCAACTCCTGTTCCTCCACTCAAATTCTCCTCCTCCATTCATCTTTGTTAGGTCAAATGTAAGATCAGAAAGCCCACAGTATAAGGAAGACAGTAACAAGTTGTTGAATATGATTATGATGGAATACTACTGCACTTTAAGAAATGACAAACAGAATGCTTATATATGAACTTATGCAAAGTGAATGAGCAAAGTCAGAGGAACATTGTACACAATAATGACAATATTTTATGATGATCTACTCTGAATAACTAAACTATTCTCAGCAATACAATGATCCAAGCCAATTCTGTATATCTTAAGATAAAAATTGCTGTCCATCTCCACAGAAAGAGCTAGTAGAGTCTGAATGCAGATCAAAGATACTTTTTCTTTACATTATTTTTCTTGGAGATTTTTGTCTGTGTTTTTTTCCCCACAAAATGACTTACATGGAAATGTGTTTTATATGACTACAGAAGCGTAACCTATGCAAAATTACTTATGTTCTCAGTGAAGAAAAAGAATGTTAAAATTATTTTTACATGGAATTGGGAAAAATAAAATCTTAAATAAGACTTAAAAAAACAAAAACAAAACAAAACTTGTTATATAAATTATTAACTATGGATGTAGTCATATCTCTTTCCAAGAGTTTGACTTACCTACAGTGACAAGAAGGAATAGATATAGTTATTTTTTTAATACTCTGAGTCTATGAAGCCCTGCTAGTTTCCACACAAAAAAGGCTAATATTAATAAAATATCACTTCAGTACCTTAGAATTCTACATCAAAAAACCCCCTTATGATTATATAAATAAGCTTTGTGTGGTTGTTTTTAGTTTTACCAAAAGCAGACAGAATTCAATTATAGAACAGGGATGTGAAGGGAAGGGTAGATCAAGAATTGGAAGTTATACTTTAGTTTCCTATCAGTCAAAGAATAGAATAATAAAGTATTTGTGGCTTCCCAATTTAAAAAGTCCCCAATAGAGCTCTCTCACAAGATTATCAGTTGAAAAACAACTTCTTTGTAAACTTAAGAAGCTTGCACAAAGAGAGTTAAAAAAAATCCAATATTCGCAAAACATTCATCCAAAAAGTGTCACACACACATACTCCCTCACAAGTATATACAGAATCCAGGGAAACATGAGCTCCAGCTTTAGAGACATGTGTGGAAAAGGTAAAATATACAGAGCTCCTGACTTCCTAAAGTCCTTTCTTCCCCTTTGTGGCATACTCAACAAGTTCCCCCTAGGCATGGGGGGGAGTTTTTGGCTGAACTCTTTGGAGAACTGTAAATATGCATTCATGACTGTCTGTCCCTGGCTCCCATGTGGACACTGCATCGGAAGATGCAAGGATGCTAATAAAAAGATGAGAAGACTTAAATCTTATGACCTTTCAAAGCCCACAGGGGCTTCCTATAGCTGAGAGAATGGAGGGGAACTGAAATGTTTCCCTGCCCACCAAGTATCTCTTCAGGAACTTCTAGTTGGAACATTTTTTCCTCATTTACCAACTCCTGGACACTTTAGTTACTTAGGTTCTGAACTGGTCTTGTATTTTATAGTTGACACACAGAGAATGAAAAAATTAAGAGGAAAAATATCATAATATGCTCCTATCAATTTACTAATATATCCAACCAACTCTATTTTATTAGCATCAATACTACCACCCCAAGAATAGAGGGGAAAGTAGGATATTATAGAGATTCCCTTTGTCCTAGATAGATTGCAACCCCTCCTTATCTTATGATTGTTCATTTCTTTAAATAGTATTCAACTCTTCAAAACTCCATGTGGGCTTTTCTTGGCAAAGATAATAGATAATAAATGTCCCCCCCTAAGAATTGCTTTGGCTGCATCCTTTAAATTTTGATATGTTATCTCATTCATTGTTGTCCTTCTCTTTGATGAAATTATTAATTATTTCTATGGTCTATTTGATTGACTCATTCTTTAGGATTAGATTATTAAGTTTCCAATTAATTTTAATCTATCTTTCCATGATCCTTCATTACATATAATTTTTATTGCTTCATGATCTGAAAAGGATATATTTAAAATTTCTGCCTTTCTGCATTTGATTGTGAGCTTTTTATGCTCCCAATACAAGGTCAATTTTTTATGTATGTATATTTCTGAGAAAAAAGTATATTCCTTTCTAACACAATTCAATTTTCTTCAGAGATCTAATTTTTCTAAAATACTATTAAATCATTAAACTTCCCCCCTGGTAACTTGGATGCTATTATCACTTAGTATATACTAAGTGATAATAGCATCCAAGTTACCAGGGGGGAAGTTTAATGATATATATATATGTATATATATACATAGATATAGATAGATAGATAGATATAGATATAGATATAGATATAGATATAGATATAGATATAGATATAGATATAGATATAGATATAGATATATCTATCTATCTATCTATATATATATATATATATATATATATCTTTAGTATTGATATTACTTAAATGTCTGTGGTACCTTCTAGCAAGATGTAGTTTCCTTCCTTATATCTTTTAATTTAGATCTATTTTTTGTTGTTGCTTTGTCTAAAATCAGGATTGCTACCTTCCCGGTTTTTTACTTCAGCTGAAGTGCCATATATTCTGCTCTAACTTTTTATCTATGTATATCTCTGAGCAGGAACAGTTTGTCACTAACTTGGAAGGAAAACTGAGCCAGCACACAATTGGCAACCATGGAGCAGAAAATGAGTTGGTATTTTTTTTGAGAGATATGGTGTACAACACTGTATTTGCTCATCTGGGCCAGAATACTCATGAATATCAAGACTGGTTTGATGAAAATGATGGGGGAAATTCAGAAGCTACTAAATGCAAAATGAGAACTTCACTGGGTTTACCAGCAGAATAAGGCATCCATTTCTGAGGTAGCATTTAATTCCATCAAAAGAAAAGTACAAGTGAAGCTTAGAGAGATGCAGGACTCTTGGCTCAGTAAGAAGGCAAATGAAAATCAGTTTTAATGCAGATAGTCACAAATCAAAATGCTTTTATGATGCCCTGAAGTCTATTTATGGGGCAAAGACCTAGATGCATCTCAACTACTTAGTGCTGATGGAGTCACATTGATTAAGGAAAAGGATATGAACATAGAGAGATAGGCTGAACACTTCCACATTGTTCTTAACAGACCATCATCAATCAGTGCAGAAGCCATTGATCATTTACCTCAAGTTGAAGTCAATCAGTCCCTAGTTAAAGTTCCAACTGAAGAAGAGGTTTTTAAATGCCATTAGGTTCCTTTCAAGTGTCAAAGTACCTGGTGCTAATTCCATTCCAGCTGAGATCTACAAAGGGGGTCCATTGCTCATACAAAAACTGACTGAAATTTTCCAGGTTATATGGCAAGAAGAGGTTATCCCCCAAGAATTCAAGGATGCCTCCATGATCCGTCTCTATAAAAGTAAAGGGAATATTGTCCTGTGACAGTTGCAAGGATATTTCTTTTTTAGCCATTGTTGGTAGGATTCTTGCCAGAGTTCTTCTCAATAGGCTAATCCTTCACCTGGAAGTTGGTGACCTCCCTGACATTCAGTGTGGCTTCAGAAAGGGATAAGGAACAATTGATATAGTATTTCCTACCTGACAATCCAGGAATAATACCAGGAACAGAACAGAGGTCTATATACAACATTTGTAGATCTGAACAAGACTTTGACATCATCAGTCACAAGGGTTTATGGAAAATTATGTCAAAATTTGATTACATGTATTGTACATCAATTTCATGATAGCATGCATGCCCAGGTTCTGTATATGGACAATACTCTCAAGATTTCACAGACACCAGTGGAGTAGAACAGGGATGTGCTCTTGCTCCCATGCTTTTTAGAATGATGCTTTCAGCCATGTTATCAAATGACTTCGATGAAGATGAACACGGGCTCAAAGTCAGCTACCATACTGATAGAAAATTCTTCAACTTAAAAAAGGCTAAAAGCCAAGACCAAAGTGGAGGGAGTGTTGGTGCACTGTTTGCAGATATCTGTGCACTCAATGCAGCCTTTGAAATGGAGATGCAACAAAATATAGATCAATTCTCTGCTGCTTGTGCTAATTTTTGTCTACCAATTAACACCAAGAAAACACAGGTGTTCCCTCAGCCAGCACTTCACCATACATATGTGGAACCATTGATTACAGCAAATGGAGAAGTTTTGAGTACTGTGGACAAGTCACTTACATTAACAGTGCTCTTTTCAGGGAGGTACATGTTGACAATGAAGTTGACACACGCATTGCCAGAGCTAGCTCAGTATTTGGGAGACTCTGGAAGAAAATGTAGGAGAGAACAGGTATTAGACTGACTACCAAATTGAAGGCCTACAGAGCCATTGTGCTGATTTCATTGCTACATCCCTGTGAAACCTAGACAGTCTACCAGTCCCATGTCAGAAAACTTAATCACTTCCATTTAAATTGTCTTAGGAAGATTCTGGAGAAGATACCAGACACTGAGGTCTTTTCTCAAGCTAAACTGCCTGGCATTCCAATAATACTACAATGGGCTAACAACTAAAAACTACATGTTGTTAGAATACCAGATATAGGCTTGCCAAAATGATTATTCTATAGAGAACTCACACAGGGCAAGTGCTTACAAGTGGATCACAAAAAGTGATACCTGGACACCCTGAACATCTCTCTTAAGATCTTTGGAATTGATTGTGCAGCATGGGAGACACTGTCATGGGACCATCCAGTATGGTATGGCCTCATCAGTGAGGGTGCTGCACTCTATGAGAAGGGCAGGATTGAAGCAGCTCAAATGAAATGTGACAATACATAAATTTAGAATATCCACCTCAGGTACTCACATCTACTATTTGGGCCTGACCTGTGGTGAGCATTCTGAGCCCATACTGGGCTTATCAGTCACAGTCGGACACAGCGTAATTTGTCTCAAACATAGTGCTGTCATTCTGGTAACAAAGGACAAGAATCCTCTCTCTGATTCAAATGTGTTTCTTGTAAACAATATATTGCAGAATTTTTTAATCTACTCTGCTATCACTTTCATCTTAAAAAGAGAGTTCCTTCCATTCACAATTATGATTAGAAACTGTATATTTCCCTCCATTCTAGTTTTCCTTTTTTATATATTTCTTTTTATCACCCCGTCCTTCCTTACCAGTGTTTTGCTTCTGACCATCACCTCCCTCAATCTGTCCTGCCTTCTAACAGTTATCTCTTTTTCTTTCCCTTTTTATCTCTTACTTCTACCCTCCCTTCTGTCAGTCCTACCATTTTTCTTTTTCCTTCCTATTTTCCTATAGGGCAAGATAAATTTCTATATATTATCTTATAATATATATTCTATATATTATATTATAATATATATTCTATATATTACTGAGCGTGTATGTTATTCCCTCTTTGAGCCAAATCTGGTGAATAAGGTTCAAACAATATTCACACTATCCTTTCTTACTCTCTACTGTAATAGATCTTTTGTACTTCATGTGATGTAAATTATCCTATCCTGTCTCATCTTTCCTCTTCTCCCAGTACAATCCTTTTATTCATGCCTTATTTTTTTGTCATCACATCAAAGTCAACTTAAAGCCACACTCTCTATATATGCTCCTTCTCACTGCCTTAGAGATATGATTCTCAGAAATAACAAGTATCATCTTCCCATATAGGTTTATAAATAGTTTAACTTTATTTAAACTTTAAACCTTATTTTTTCCTGTTTAAATTTTTAGGCTTCTCTTTAAGTCTTCTATTTGAAGATCTAATTTTCTATTCAATTCTGGTCCTTTCATTAGGAAAATTTTAAAGTTCCCTATTTCAGTGAATATTCTTTTTCCTTCCCTGAAAGATAATGCCCAATTTTGCTGGGTAGTTGATTCTTTGCTATAATCCTGGTTCTTTTGCCTTTTTGAATATCATTGGTCCTCCAATACTTTAATATTGAAGTCTATCTTGTGCAATCTTGACTGTGAGTCCTTGATTTTGAATTGTTTCTTTCTTGGCTTGGTAATTCTGAAATTTGGCTATATTATCCTTGGAGTTTTCATTTTGGAATTTCTTTCAAGAGATTTACCCTCTCATTCTATAATATCAGAATAGTTTTCTCTTGAAAAATTCTTGAAAGATTCTGTGCAGGATCTTTTTTTAATTTATGGCTTTCAAGTAGTCCCATAATTCTGATTATTTCTCCTGGATCCACGTCAGTTATTTTTTCCATGGGGGAAAGATAAGGTATTTTACATTTTCTTGGCTTTATAAGGAATTATTTTCTTCACTTAATTTTTCTACCTCCTTTTTCCATTTGACTGTCTACTTTTAAAGTAGTTGTTTTCTTCAGTCAATTTTGTCCTTCCTTTTCTAAACTATTGAGTCTCCCTTGCATAACTTTCATTTCTTTTTCCCAAGTTTTCAATTACCTCACTTATTTGATTTTTAAAATCTTTTTTGAGCTCTTTCAAGAAAGTTTTTTGGTTTTGAGACCAATTCATTTTCCCCTTTGAGGTTTCTGAAGAAGAAATTTTGACACTTTAGTCCTGAGTTTGTGATTTGATCTTCCCTGGTGTCTTAATTTCTATGGTCAGGGTTCTTTTATACTTCTTACTCATTTTTTAGTCTATTTCATGACATTCAAAATGGATCTCTGCTTCCAGGACATGGGGGACACTTATCAGAGCTTCTTGGTTTGGGTATCAAGGACCTGGAAACTGGTTTTCTGCACAGAGACTTTGGGTGCAGGTGACTTTCCCACTGCACTGGGGTGGCCTGACCTACTATGTACCTATTGTTCTGGAGGTGACTTGCTTTACCACTAGCCTGTTGAACCAGGACCAAAAGACCTCAGTTACAAATCTACACTTCAGTTAAGAGTTTCCCAAATGCTTTCCCAAATACCATCCATTTGAACTGCATTTCCCATTTAGTTAAGTGAGACACTCTTCCTAAAATCCTTCTAAGTTTTCTTAGAAGGTTCTGCTATTCCAGAATCCATTTAGGTTTCTAAGGAAAACTGGAGGGAGTTTATGCAGCTTCCTGATTTTATTTAGTATTTTGACTCTGTCCTGAAGAACATTGTTGATGGATAAAATTGCCCAAATACCCCCCACCAGGGTACAGTGCCTTTCCATCCTTAAGATCTTCATTCTCAAAGAAGACCATGACATCAGGGAGGTAATGTCATGAAAAACATATGAAATGGATTTGAGTGAGGGTGTGCTGTGCTAAGTCACCAGCTTTACTTTCTCCTGCAGAGCCATCTGGGGACAGTAGCTAGATATGAATCAGGAAAAATAACTTAATCCAAGGTGAATTTTGGCTCATTGTGTTACATTATGGCATATTTGGAAGGAAAAGAAGGGGAGATTTTTTGCCTAGCTAACCCTAGATGGGGAGATGTGAGTAAAGATGAGTCTCTTTGACCAAGATTGAGTGATCAGTATCATATCTCCTAGCCTTTCATTGAAACAGGTCCACCTCCAACTTTAATATTCCTCATTAACTGCTAGCCAATCAGAGTGAATTGCCACCCTCAGAAATATTCTATCACATGTTAAGCATTGAGTGGGTTCCATGGGGGTCTATAGAATTCAAGAGTGCCACTAACTCCATTTGATTAGTTATTGATAGTATGATTAAGAAAATGAAAAATTTCTCAGAAACTATGACTCTGGAACATTTTATATGTTACAACTTGAACCTGCTGACTTCCAGGGACCTCAATGCAGCACTATTTAACCAAGAAAACCTGAGTCTAAATCCCACTTCTGACATATATACTGACTGTATGATGTGAGTGAATCTGTTGTTTAAGGAAAATGTCTAGGAATATGATATTATTCTTACATTAAGGCAAGGGAAGTTTCTTCACCTAGGAATTCTCTAAAAGGCAGCCAAAATCTGGTTAATTTTAAGTTGACCTTATTCCCAAAAGAATGGGTGATGAAAAATACTTTCTTCTACACAGAAAAGAGGAGGGAAAGCAGGGATCCAGGATTATGTTGGCAAAAGTGGTCACTGTGTTCATTGATTTTATTTAATTATCTTTTTTAAAAGGCAAGATTGTGTGTGTGTGTGTGTGTGTGTGTGTTTGTACTAGGAAAAGATTGTTGACACAAATAAAACTAAAAATACAATTTTTAAAACCCTAAATTAACCAGTTGATCTCCCAAGGAAGTTCTCTAAGATCAGATTTTAAAAGAATATTTATAAAAATATAAGAAGGGGGAAAAAACATATTAGTGGCACAGTTCTATTACAAGAACAACTGGTGCCAGGAAGAGCAAAGCCTAGAAGACTTAAGGCTTTTAAAAGTATACTGTTTTTTTACCTATACATGTTTGGCAAGATGAACAAGGAACTCATAGCTTGGCAGAGAGGGTGTACTCTATTTTTAAGAAACCAATTACAAATAAAATGAATTAAGGACAAGGGACTTGGCAATAGCTCCCATGGAAAAAAAACTTGCAAGTTCAAACTTGCCACAAGTTCAGGAGGAGGCCAAGAATGTGATATGGGTCCAATCTTAGGCTACAATAATAAAAACAATATGTATCAAGGAAGGAACTTTATGCCATTTCTGCTACTGCTATTGACAACTAAAGCATATGTAACATTAAATTTTACAAAGCAAATCATAGATATGATTGAATCAGATTTAAAGCTAAAAGAGATTTTGAATATCAATTAATTTAAATTTTTATTTTATGGATAGGTATGCTTGAGACCAAGAGAAGTAAAATTAGTTCTATGGACATTATTTTTGTCAGAAAACATTTAGAATATTTGGCCTATTTTGAGGACACTAGCAAACAGAGATTGAGAAATCTGGAGAGATGGAAGGAGAGGAAGAGAATGGGCATAAGATACTACTACATGCCAGCATTGGGCTAAGTGCTTTATAAATAACTCATTTGATAATATTTGGTTGAAAACACTTTAAATTTAACTAGGAGGAGAGAAGGTTGAGAGAGACACATGGCTAATCTCTTTCAATCAATCAGTCAATCAACAGCATTTATTAATCACATACTATGTGACACACAGTCTGTATTAGAGCAGAATAAGACCAAAGAAAGAAACAATCTTTACTCTCAAGAAATATTTTAGGTACTTTCTACATGCAAAATACTATGGTTAGATACCAGGGAGATATCCTGAAAAATAATGTTCAATCTCAGATATTACCTATGTAATAAATATATTGTCTGTTGGCTCTGGAGAAGAAAACTTGGTAGAACTTTACTGGAAGGTAAATTTTAGCTCAGTTTTTGAAGAATAAGAGAACTTATATCACCTGTGGTTAACTATTTATGCATCAAAGTATGTAAAAATCACTCTTGTATCTCGGACTCTATTTGTCCCATTTTCGTCTACTAAGTGCTAAGAATACAAAGAAAAGCAAAAAGCAAATGGTCTAATGGAAGGAACAATGTTAATTATTAGCTCGGATTTATAGAGCATTCTAAAGCTTTCAAATTTTTCCCAATTTGAGAGGTAATAAAAATGAATTAGGTTTGCCATTTTCTTCTCCAACTCATTCTACAGATGAGAAAACTGAGGCAAACAAGGTTAGGTGACTTGCCCAGAGTCACACAATTAGTATTTTTTTTTTAAGTTTGGATTTGAACTTAGTGCTTCCTGCCCTCAGGCCCACTGTGCCACCTATCAAATAACTTTATATAAACAATATACATACATACATATATATATATATACATATGTATATGATAAATTAGGGTTAATAAGAAATAAAATAGTTTGCCTAATAAAGAATTGAGTTTTTTTGACTGGAAACTTTCAATCACAAGCTGGATACGACCTGGCAGGAAACTAAGAGGGTGAAATGGAAGGAAGGTTGAATTAATGAACTCCAAGTTTCTTTGAAATATGGTCCTTTTTAAAAACATTCTTTACCAAAGATTACTTTTGGCAATCAGTTAATTGTGTATTTCTTTTCAGCTATTGAGAGGAAGGGGGGGGAGAGCCTTTATTAAGTATATACTATATGACAGACACTGTGCTAAACATTTTACATATATTATCTCATTTGATTCTGACAATCATCTCGGAAGGTAGCTGCTATGAATATCTCCATTTTACAGTTGAAGAAACCGAGAGAAATGAAGATTAAGCGATTTTCCCAGGGTCACTTGGGCAAGTGTCTATAACTAGATTTGAACTCAAGACTTCTGACTCCAAGCCTAGGTTACCATCCACTGACCAATTTAGCTGCCTACTGCACCTAATTCTCCTTTCTTAACGTGCTCAGACAGTATATTTTAGACTTTGTACTATCCCTGGTTTTTTCCTACTCCTTTTCCTGTTTGTTAATACTATACTGATACATGAGTAATAACAGTGCAAGTTACTCTGCACTCTGTATTTTCCTCCTTTACTTTGCTTGAAATAAAAATCCCTTTCATCCACTTAAAATATGCCTCCTTTGTTCTTACTTATTACACTCTTTCCATTTCCTGAGTTCTAGAAACAACTCACTTAAATAGTGTACCCACACCCAAATTTAGAAATTACAGTATTCTTTGTCTTAGAAATCTCTTCCCCCTTTCCTCTCAATTCCTAATCCCAGAATTTTTATTAGACATTTTAATGCCTAGAAAAAATACTAAAAACCTTCTCCAAGAAATTTGGAACTATGCACAAAGGGCAACAAAATAATGTGCATACCCTTTGACCCAGCAATACAACTACTGGGTCTATACCCTGAAGAGATGATGAAAAAGGGTAAAAACATTACTTGTACAAAAATATTCATAGCAGCCCTGTTTGTGGTGGCAAAGAATTGGAAATCAAGTAAATGTCCTTCACTTGGGGAATGGTTTAACAAACTGTGGTATATATATATATATATATATATATATATATATATATATATATATATATATATATGTCATGGAACACTATTGTTCTATTAGAAACCAGGAAGGACAGGAATTCAGGGAAGCCTGGAGGGATTTGCATGAACTGATACTGAGTGAGATGAGCAGAACCAGAAAAACACTGTACACCCTAACAGCAACATAATGGTGATGATCAACCTTGATGGACTTGCTCGTTCCATCAGTGCAAAAACCAGGGACAATTTTGAGCTGTCTGCAATGGAGAATACCATCTCTATCCAGAGAAAGAACTGTGGAGTTTGAACAAAGTTCAAGGACTATTCCCTTTAATTTAGAAAAAAAAACACTGATATCTTATTGTCTGATCTTGTTATCTCTTATACTTTTTGTTTTTTTTTCCTTAAGGATATGATTTCTCTCTCATCACACTCAATTTGGATCAATGTACAACATGGAAACAATGTAAAGACTGACAAATTGCTTTCTGGGGGGTGGGGGGAGGGAAGTAAGATTGGGGAAAAGGGGGCAGCTAGGTGGCATAGTGGATAAAGCACGGGCCTTGGAGTCAGGAGTACCTGGGTTCAAATCCGGTCTCAGACACCTAATAGTTACCTAGCTGTGTGGCCTTGGGCAAGCTACTTAACCCCATTTGCCTTACAAAAACTTAAAAAAATGATTGGGGAAAAAATTGTAAAACTCAAAATAAATAAAATCTTTAATAACAAAAAAAAAGAACTTGAAGGGCCCGCAGGGATCATATATTCCAGCCTTTTCATTTTACAGATGAGGATATTGAGGTCAAGTGTAATTTCACCTTTTTAAAGATGATTTTGTTAATATTACTTTTTCTATAGCATTGACATTATCAATAACTCTATATCAATTGAATGCTTTTCTCTCCCTCTTTTTAACAAATAATTATAGTCAATATCAAAGACAGTTCCAAAGGACTCAGGAACTTCTAGAGAGAGAATGAATGAACTTTGAGTGCAGATTGAAAAAAAACCCTCTCCAGTGCCAGAAATAAATAAGATATTCTCCATTGGAGAGAGGGGAGACATATACTGCCCTACAATAGAAGATGAATATCACTCTAAGACAACATAAGACACCTTGATCAGATGCTACCGCCATTCAATCCTTCACTCTTGGAGTCTAAAAAGCTCATTACTCGAAAGGCTGTTTGACTGGTGATGATCCTTATAACAAAAGGAAAGACATTTTTGGGGAAAGTGTTGAAAGAAGAGACCCTAAAGAAATCTTTAAAAAATCATTATAGTATTAAAGAGTTAGAAGGAATCTTGGGGTCTTGGTCTACAGCTGCTTCTACTTTATAGAGAAAAAACATTAACAACAAAAACAGGCCCCAGAAAAGAAAATGACTTAATTTTCAAAAAGGTTAAATAAAAATATTTATCAGTGAGTTACCTTCCTTTTTGTTACTTTAAAACAATTTAGCATTCTTCAATATGAACACCCTTGTTCAGATCTTCATTCTGTTTTTGTTTGACTTTTACTGCAATAACCTTTCAACCTCTTAGTCTCTTTGGGCTCCAATCCATCAACATGTTAGTTCCAGCATAAACTTCCTGTTAACAGAGCCCTGACCAAAACCAGTTCTCAGCAACCTGTCTCACAGTAATAAATGCCAAGTTCTCAAAGATATCATTCAACCTCTAAACTTTAGAAACCAAATTTAGAAGGATCCCAAAAACAAATTTGAAAAGACTCTTAAAAAAGAATGTCTTGTGTTAATGCTAACTGTTCAGGGGGGTTGATGTAATGTAATGTCAAACCAAAGAAATAAAGGCCTCAAGGTAGGTTTTCTGCTGGAGAGCTTTTAAAAAGGGACAAAAGAGGCTCCCTAATTTCTCTCACCTTCTAACATTAGACTGACAACTACCCCTCAATAGACCTTGCTGCTAAAAGTATCAAAGAAAAGAGGAGGGGAAAGTTAGGGAGGAGAAGGGTGGGAAAAAAGGGATCCAAATCTTAGAAAGATCGAGTAGACATTAGGTACCCAAAGTTTGCCTGAATATCTTTGGAATCTGGTCTTTATACCCACAAAAGCACTAAAGGCTAAAATCTCATGTTCCCCAAACACCAAAACAAACAAAATTCTAAGAATTCAAATTAGTCTTGCTCACTGAACAAATTTGAATTCTGTCTTTTATTTACAGCACACTTTACTTAAAACAAAACAAAACAAAAAAGATTGTCTATTAGCAGTATCGCACTGGAACAATATCTACTTGAGTACTGCTCTTTTGGAAAGTGTGTTGTCAGTCTTTAAGTTCTATTGAAATCTGAATTGGTTGTTGTCCAGTCATTTCAGTCATGTCTGACTCTTCCTGACTCCATTAGGGGTTTTCCTTAAGGATACAGGAATAGTCTGTCATTTCCTTCTCCAGTTCATTTTATAGTTGAGAGAACACGGTTAAGTAATTCACACTTCTAGTAAGTGTCTGAACATGAGTTTGAACTCATGAAAATGAGTCTTCCTGACTCAACTGGCACTCTATCCACTGTGCCACCCAGCTGCCTTCATCTGAGGTCACAGGATCATATTTAGAACTGTGAAAGAGATCTTAGATGTCATCTAGTCATACCCTTTTATTTTACTGATGAGGACACTGAAGTCCTGAAAAATTTAAGTGATTTAGGATCACAGATTTAAAACTATTAGAGAAAGCACAATGACAAAAGTCTAGAAATGGAGTTGGGGAAAAATTAGTTTAATATCCTGCCCCAGTATTTACTACTATTGACACTAGGCAGGTCATGCTTCTCTCTCAGTCTCAGATTTCTGAATTGTAAAATGGGAATAATAATAGCACCTACCTCACAGGGTTGTTATAAAGATCAAGATGGTGCAGTGAATGGAGAGTCAGATCTAGGGTCAAGAAAATTCATCTTCCTGGGATCAAATCTGACCTAAGATTCTTACTAGCTGTATGACTTCAGTCAAGTCATTTAACCCTGTCTGCCTCAGTTCCCTCATCTATAAAATGAGTTGGAAAAGAAAATAGCAAACTACTCTAGTATCTTTGCCAAGAAAATCCTAGATGAGGTCACAAAGATAACTTGAAATGACTGAACAACAGTAACACCTGGCTCACAAGGTTGTTGTGAGGATCAAACACACCAAACACACACACACACACACACACACACACACACACACACAACACAGATATATAGAGAGAGCTTTGTAAACCTTTTAAGTTCCATGTAAATATTATCTATCATTATAATTATTACATTCCTTCATTTTTATTGATGAGGTCCTAATATTATTAATGAGATATTGAAGTCACATAGGAGGTAAATGACAGAGACAAAATTTTAGCCCAGGTCCTCTGGCTCTAAATAACAGCCCTGACTTATTTTCATTATCATTTTTGTTTTCTAAAAATTATCCTGTGAGACATAATTTTACAAGAAAAGCTCCATTTTATAGATGAAGAATAGAAGACAGCATCATAAGCCAAAACTTCTGGCTTAAATTTCCACTCAAGGATGCTACATAATTATATAATGTATTTGTCCTAGTTTTTAAAATTCTTGGAAACTTGCTGCTGCCCATTGTGCTTATACACTATTTATTTACTGTTGGAAGGAGTCCACACATCTCCAGCTCTGAGCTAACAATAATGATGGCAGCAGCTGGGAAACAATAGAACCTCTGAGTCTCAATATTACTGGACTTAAGCATTAGCACTGACTACTTCACAACCTGAAGGGCAGGATTGGGAAGAATTCTTGCCAACAATAACTAATAGCCTTATCCAAAGAAAATACAAAGCAGATTTCTAAACTCTACAGTTTTTTACAAATAAGCATCCCTCCCTCAAAGGTTGGGTAAATTAAGCATGTCTAGGATAGTGGCTACACAAACTAATTTGCCATTAGCCAGGAACTTGCTGATAATAATATCAACTTTTTGTCCCTGTCCACATCTACCATCCCTGTCTCCTGGGAATGGATCATTATAGCAGGTTGGTGCAATTTATAGTATACCAAACATGGTGATAGGAAGACCTGAGTTCAAATTTAGCTTTACTAGTTGTTGTGACCACCAATTCTATTTGCCTCTGTTTGTTCATCTGGAAAATAAGCTGGAAAAGCAAATAGCAAATCACTCTAGTATCTTTGCCAAAAAAAATTCCAAATGGGGCCACAAAGAGTTAGACATAACTAAAAAAAGACTGACCAAAACAACATAGGTCTTCTTGTCCATCTGCGCCACTGCTTAGGAACCATTGTTATTTATTTGGCACAAAAGTAGTTAGTAGATAGATAGAGCATTGGGCCTGGAGTTGATAAGATCAGAGTTCAAATCTAGCGTCAGACACTTACCAAATGTGTGATGATCAGCACATTCTTTAACCTGGCTCAGGTTCAGTTCCTTTAACTGCAAAATGAAGATAATAGGCAGATAATAAACAACATCAGGAATTCTAGGTGTCAGAGATGAGTGTGAAATGAATTCCAAGTATGGGGAATAGAATATGCAAAGCTATAGTCAGAAGAGAAAGAATGATTAATTCAGCAGTGAGTAGACCAGTCTATCAAGAGCAAGTTGTACACGAAAAGTGAACATTTGAAATAAACCAGGCTAGAAATACAGGCAGGCTAGAACCCAATTATGGGAAGGCTTCAAATGTCAAGTAAAGGAGTTTGCAATTTTTCTAGAGCAAAGTTTCTTAAAGGGTATGACATGAGTTTCCCTAGGTGTGACATGAAACTTTAGACATCGTTATTAGAGATAAAAAGATGATAAAAAGAGTAGAAGTCAAAAATGATTTAGATATGTGTAAAATATAAATCAAAAGAAATAATTTTCCTTAATATAAATTTTACTACTCAGAATATATAATATAAAAAAATAATAGTATTTTCAAAATAAATAACCCTTGACTTACATGTACAGATACTGAACCTTGAAAAACAGTCAGCAAAAAGGACTGTTTTAGGAAACTGTTATCAGATAGAAAGTCAGGAAACTGTCACCAGACTCAGCTTAGGTGTTCATGGTGCTTCAATACCTTATGGCAAAAAATCTCACCAAGAGCAAAAATAATTCGGGAACCACTATTCTTAGAGATAAGAAATCAGTGAGGGCTTTTAAGTCAGGGAGCAACAGGACAAAAAATGGAACTCTAAGAAAATTATTTTGGTAGTATAAAGAAAGAACTTATAAATAGAACAGAGAATAATTTTACTTAGAATATATATTTAAAAGGATTAACAAATTGTATACAGTATATTTGCAGTTTCATGTGCAATCATTTTTGTTATAGTTTTTTAAATGTTTGTTTTATTCCATAATTTAAAAAATATAATAAATTTTTAGAAAATAAATGAAGGATATATTGGGAAGAGGAAAGAATGGAAGCTAGAAGTATAATAAAAAGACTATTATGTTGTTCTGAAAAGAGGTGATGAGGTTCTTAGAGCAACAGTCTTATGAATAGAAAGGGAGAAAAATGATGGCAAAATATAGCCTGTGAAGGTAGAAAGATTAATACTTGCAAATTGCACTGGATATTGAATTTGAGGGATGAAGGAGAAGAAGAGATAAGGATGACTCCCAAGTATCATGCCTGGATTGGATGGGTACCCTCAATAGGAAAAATAAAGTTTGGAGGAAAAATGGGTGGGAAAGAGAAAGAATTAATGAGTTCCATTTTGGGGGCAGCTAGGTGGTGCAGAGGATAGAGCACCAGCCCCAGAGTCAGGAAGACCCGAATTCAAATCAGACCTCAGACACTTAATACTTAGCTGTGTGACCTTGGACAAGTTGCTTAAACTCATTGCCTTGTAAAAACAAAAACAAAAAATGAGATCCATTTTTGACCAGTTAAAATTTTGAGATGCTCTGAGGACATTCAATAGGAGCTGACAACATCAATTAAGAGAAGATTAAATCTAGAGAAAAGACAAGTCAAAGCAACAGAAACTTCCATGGTTAAAGTTAGGATATGGATGGAGATTCAGCAGAGAAGAGAGGTAGAAGAACCAAGAGAGAACTGTACCATGCTCCTCCCAAAAGAAGGTAAGACTTACACAGCAAGGGCTGCTTTAACTGTCAGATGTTACCATAAATCTAGAAGAATGAAGATTGGGAGGAGAGGGAGTGAAAAGTCACAATTAAGCAATGGTTAATAAGTTGAGAGAAGAGATCAGAAGGGAGATTGTAAGAGGTTGAGAAGTAATCAAAAGGAATGGAGATAAGTATAAATAGTTTTGCTTAAGTATAAAGTTTTTTTTTGTTTTGCTTTGTTCTTCCCAAAAAAAGTCTAGGCATGAAGGAGAGAAGAGATAATTATTGATTGAGGGAAAGGTATGACAAAGTGAATATTTTTCTTAAAGAATGGGGGTGATGTCAGTATGTTTATCGGCAGAAAATAGAAAGTAAAGATTATGGAAAAGAAATCAACTAATGAATGGATAGCATAATGAAGAAGACAAGCTTAAAAGTACAAGTAGAAGGACTGACATGGGCAAGGACTCCTGTAAAAATGAATTACATCAAGGACAATGCTTTATCCTTCTTTCTTTTCTCATTGTGCCTAATACTTTGCTCTGCAAACAAGAGGGATTCAATAAATGTTTATTGATTACTGATTGATAACTCTATGAATAACAAATAGTTTTAATTTAACTCCCTCAAGGAGAGAAGTTTAGGAAATAAATTAGAGCAGAGTTAAGTGATTTATTATTATGGTATGTTATTCCCAATTCAGCTCCAGTGTATCCTAGCAGAAAAACAGTGTGAACAATGGGAAAGAAACTGGTAAAAGACAATGCTATGCTTATTAACTTTATGCACACTGTGATACTGTGTGATTTCAATAATTAAATTTTAACTACCAAGAACTTTATTTTTAATTAAAAAAAAGACAATAGAAGGAATAAAGCATTCTCTAAGACAAAGGTCTAGCTCAGGTTACTGTTTTGTAATACTAAATACATCATATATATTCTTTGTAATACTCAAATTATAGTAAGATATCACTGATCACTAATACTTGTTAATGGGTTTTCATACAAATATAATGATTTTTGTAACTGACATTGTTTCTGAAAGGTGTTAAATGTCTGCTTTTAGTTTTAAATTTTCTTAGAAAAACATTCAATCTTCTTAGATCTAAATTTGTTACCTTCTAAATTATAATAATAACAATAACATTTGTTCTTCCTTCTTGAAGAAGACCATAAATCAAGGAGATGATGCTATGAGAGCACATAAATTGGATTTGAATGAGGTGAGGCTATCCTAAGTCACCAGTCTTACTGTCTCCTCCAGAGCCATCTGAAGGCAGTGACCAGATATGAATCAGGATGCCTGGAGATGGCCACAGATGCAAGGCAATTAGGGTTAAGAGACTTGCCCAAGTTCACACAGCTACTAAATGTCTGAAACACTTCTGTTTGAAGTCCTGTCCTGATTCAAAGGTCAGTGCTCTATCCCCCGGCCATCTAACTACCTTCCTAAATTAATCCACTCCTAAGAAACTAGACTTTTTAAAAGCATTAAATTGTCCACATTTTAAAAAAGAGAATGTCTAAAATAAAATCATATAGAAAAACATATCCATCTCCTGCCAGTAATATATCCTAGATACGGGACCATGGGGAAACCACTAAAGCTCTTTAGTACAGTGCCTTAGTTGGCCCTTAATAAGTATCTGTTGACTATCCATCTGACCCAGTAAGCCCAGACAACTTTTTAAGTCAAGTTACTGAAGTTTTAAGTATGAGTTACTGAAGATTTGCCAATATGCATTGGTGAAATAATTTCCTCACTAGGAACCAGAAGCTCTCAAGTCATTGAAATTAAGAATCTAACTCATTCACTTTTGGATGAGTTGTGAACTGATTCAACCAATCCATAGAGCAATTTGAAACTATTCCCAAAAGACAGACAAACTGTACATTATCTTTAATTCAAAGCTACCACTACTAAGTCTGTATTCCAAAAAGATCACAAAAAAGGGGAAGGGATCTAAATATACACAAATATTTATAGATGTCCTTTTAGTGGTGGCAAAGAATTAGAAATTGAGGGAATGCCTTTCAATTGAGGAATGAATGAACAAGTTGTGGTATATGAATGTAATGAGATATATTATACCATAAGAAATGAACATACAAATTAAAAAAAAAAACAACCTGGAAAAATTTACCTGAACTGATTCTGAGAGAAATGAAGAGAACCAGAAAAACATTTTACAAAGTATCAGCAATATTGTGTGACGTTCAACTCAGAATGACTTAGCTCTTTTCAGCAAGTCCAGAGAACTGATAATGAGAAATGTTATCCACATCTAGAGAAGGAGATGGTATCTCAATACAAATCAAAGCATATTATTTTCACCTTATTTTTTTCATAGTTGGACCAGTTTTGGACCATAATTTGAACCATTTCTTGTTTCACAATATGACAGATAAAGGAAATGTCTTATATGATTGCACATACATAATCTATAGCAAATTGTTTACTATCTTAGGGTGGGGATGATAAAGGAGAGAGTGAGGGAGGGAAAAAATTTGGAACTCAAATTTTTTTTAAACGATTGTTAAAAATTTTCTTTCCAGGGGCAGCTAGGTGGTACAGTGGATAGAGCACTGGTCCTGGAGTCAGGAGCACCTGGGTTCAAATCCAGTCTCAGATACTTAATAATTACCTAGCTGTGTGGCCTTGGGCAAGCCACTTAACCCCATTACCTTGTAAAAACCTAAAAATAAAAATAAAAATAATTTTTTAAAATTGTCTTTCCTAGTAATTGGGAAAAAATAAAATAGTATTTAAAAACAACAGGTCTAAACACCACCCTTTCCCCCTTCCAAATATGCATCTAATATCCTATGTGTAAGTTATATGAAGCCAGAGATCATGTGCTAGCTAACTTCTCTATCTTTCCCAGTGGATAGCAAAGTGGTCTACAGTACATATTGCTAAATGCTAAAACTCTGTCACATGAAATAAAAGTTTCACTATTTTTCTCTAAGAAATTCACTAAGAATCAATTCTTTGAATAAACAATATTCTAGTACTATATTCCAAAGAGATTAAACAAAAATATAGCAACTCATTTAAAGTAGAAAAAAAAACAAGAAAATAAGGGGAATGCCCATCAATCAGGGAATGACTGAACAAATTGTGATACACGAATGGGATGGAATACTATTGTGTTATAAGAAATGATGAGAGACAGTTTCAGTATAACCTGAGACCTATATGAACTGAAGCAAAGTAAAGTGAGCAGAACCAGAATAATTTATACAATAGCAACAACATTGTAAAAATAAAAAACTCTGAAAGACTTAAAAAACTCTAATAAATACAACGTCCAATCATGATTCTAAAAAAGACTGATGCTGAAGCATGCTATCCACCTCTTACCAGAGAGGTGATAAACTAATTATATAAAAAGGAAAACACATGTTTTAGGGCTTGGTCAATATGAGAATTTGCTTTTCTCTTAAGTATATTTGATACAAGGGTTTTCTTATTTTTTTAAAAACCAATAGAAATAAAGGAATGATAATAAAAACAAAAAATCTTTGGTTTTGTTTGTAATTGACATAATTTTAATTAAAAAAGAAAAGAAAATTAGCCCCTTCAAAATGATACAATTAAGACTACAATGAGGGATGGAAAGACAGGAACTGACATAAAGGAAAATAAACAGAAACAGAAAACAATATACACAACTATTACAATGTAAATGGAAAGTCTCATATTTTCAATGGCAGAGGACTATGGATATGGCTCTCCACATATATTAAAGGATTTACTTTAGATCCTACTTAGTTTTGCTGAATTCTTTTTTGGAACTCTTATTACTGTATTAGAATTGATGAGTCTCTAGGTAGAGCATGACTATGTTGGAAATATGAGATAATACAAAACAAAATATATCAATAAAAATAAATACTAATGAGACCAAGATACTATAACAGTTAGATTTGTAGGCTTTTTCTTTTTACACAAAGTTCATACATAAATCCTCCTTAAAACTTTGAAGAGTTAAACACTGACAGTGGACTTTCTAAGGTTCATTTTGCTATATTGACTTTATAGTTTTGCAATTAACACTTTTCTTGATACTATCCATGAAGCTGGGGAGCAGTGAATATAGTGTCTTGCATATAGATACCATTATTTGTTGATTCAAGAGTTGACTGAGAAAATCTATAGTATTCCCACGAAGACCTCAGAAGAACCCAAGGGTACAGTAACATTCACTTGCAAATGAGTGAGCAGAGATGTTTATATTGGAGTCATAACTCCCCCCCCAAAAGAGGCATTTTTTTTTCAGTAAACAAATGCTAGTTAATGTGTAGGATGTAACTTTCTCAGAGAAGAGTAAAAATAATGTGGCAACAACAGTAGTGTAGAATCTGTCACTTGTGCTTTTAACTTACAGGCCTTAGAGAAATATTACATACCACTTATTTTATAAAGAAAAACCAAAAATAATTGGGTAAAATAATAAGGAGAATAAAGTGCTCATGGATAGGCTTCTCACAGTAGCTCAAAAAGCACTGTTTGTTATACTAAATCCAAATATAAAACGAATTATCTGTCTCCAACATAGACTATTTAGACTGAAAACAGGCCAAATGGAAGCAGCTGTCACTAGATTAAAAAGTCATTTTTCTTAGCCAACTAAGAAGATGAAAAAAAGAAACATTTTATAAACATATTTCTTCAGCTCAAGCAGATTTTTATTATACTGTGTTTCTACTGCATGTAAAAATAAAAACAGCTTCTCCTGGCATGACCATTTGCCAGAAATTTAATTTCAGATAAACAGATGGTACTAAACTAAAAATATTAGTGCTGCAGTGAAAACATGGTAAAAAAAAGAAAGACACACTGACTGCTCAGGCTGGGCCTCAAAAGACATTGGGTTACCAATATGAATTTTTTTAAAAGATGGAATGGAATGGGGATTAGTAGAGAGTAAGGACTTGTTCAAAAAGAGTTACTGATTCTTATTTGTCTCCTCCCTACTGACATGTTTACACAGTATGTAAAGTAGAGAACTTTGGATCTGGTCAAAGGACCTAGGTTCAAATTAATTTGCCATTTACTACCTTGGAAAATATCAGATAAATTCCATCCATCTTCTAGAATTCACTTTCTCCAATTGTAAAAGGCAGGTTTGGACTAGCTGATATCTGAAGTTTCTGAAGCAACCAAACTATTATGTTACCAAGTAGCTGATCAACTACTGGCCAATGTGAGTCACACCCTTAACCATGGGATAACAATCCCTTCAACCCAAGAGTGTTAGAAATGAAAGCTTAGACTAGGTTGAGCAAATGCATAAAATTGATCAATAAGCTATAATGAAAATTTTACTTAATATGAGGAGATGAACCTGGCAGAGATTGCTGTCTCAGAAGCACAAAGTTACTCAGAAACCCAAACTGCAAATTTCAGAAAGTGGCTTAAGATTTTGCTCCATTCACTTTTTTTTTGCAAGGCAAATGGGGTTAAGTGGCTTGCCCAAGGCCACACAGCCAGGTAATTATTAAGTGTCTGAGACCGGATTTGAACCCAGGTACTCCTGACTCCAAGGCTGGTGCTTTATCCACTACCTAGCCGCCCCCTCCATTCACTTTTTAACTTCAAATGTTTTCCTTTATGGTTGTAAATAGAAGTTAACCATTTTAAACACTCAGTACATAGATTGGGGAGACAAAAAAACATGTTACTTCTGTAATGTTATAAGTAAGATCATAAAGATGAGAAGATGATCTTTTATTGGGAATGGAGAATGATGGGGCTAAGGACTCTACAGATGTTTTTGGTTTATTTGGGGTTTGAGACTATGATTTTATTGTTAATTAATATACAATGTACATCCATTATTGCAGAAGGCACCTAATCCATAAGTCTAAAGCTCACAATTACTGCCTGCATCTCTTAGAAGTTAAGAGATTTGCCCTTAATCACTCAGTTGGAAAATGCCAAATTTGAATTTGGGCCTTTCCAAATCCAAACTTTCTTGCTGACTCTCATTAATAAAGTTACCCATTAATTTCAGAATTTATCTGTTTGCAATTCTGCCTCTTAAAACTGAAGAAAACCCAAAGGCTTTGTTCAAAGAATTATTGATTATTGGTTGTCTTCTACCAGGCTGTTCTGCTCCCAACTTTGATAAGCCTGTTTTAATGAAGGAGGAATCCTTTGAAAGTTTTTTCATGCTGTTTTGAAGCATATAGTCTCTTGTCCATTTTGTAATCTCTTCCTTTATCACCTTCCTCCCTTCATAGGCATACAGTTAGATAACACTCCTTGTACCTGATAAATACTTAAGTTGAATTTAATTAAAAATATAATTAGAAATGTTCTTAAAATAAATTTCCATCAATCTAGGAGAGCCTCTTTCTTCTCTGGGAATACTATGCCTCTAATAATTCAGTTTTAAAAAGAATGAAGGCACTGGAGTTAAGAAGACCTGAGTTTAAATCTGGCCTCAGATTCATTAGTTATGTGAACATAGGCAAGTCACTTAACCAGCTTGCCTCAGTTTTCTCATCTGTAAAATGAGAATAATAATAGCACCTATCTTACATTTGTTGTGAAGATCAAATGAGTTAATTTCAAAACACTTAAAATGTTTGGCATATAGTCAGCATATCACTGATATCAGGCTTTCCTTTCAGATAAAATTCAGGGAAACTCTAATGACTTCCTGGAGGATTTGTACATCACTTCTAAACTTACAGATATCATCATTTTCTTAGAATAGGATGTTTCTTCATCTGAGGGAGCTACTCTATTTTATGTTTGTTCTTCTTTTTTGTCTTCAGGCTAGTGATTTCATTGGGGAAAAGGGAGTCCCAAAAAGTAAATTCTTTCTACCCCAGAAGATTTGCATTGGTTCTGTAATTCATAGCCTCAGGGGGTTGGGACTTGAACTCAGGATATTCAGAAAACAAGAGCTATTTTCTAACATTGTCTATCTTGATGCTGAGTCTTATGGCTTTATTTCTAAAGGGAACATTTACTGATCTTGTCTCCAAATTCAGGGAATCTTGTGACTAAAGTTTATATTGATTACAATTGTAGGGATTAACTTCTAAAAATAAACTTAAGTGACTATGTTTTTAGCCATTTTGATGAAAAAAAAAATTCCCTTTAAAAGAAGAAAATCCATTATTTATTTTTCAGCAATGTTAAGCAAGTAGACAATTGACTTTTCTCTTGAGATTCATTATTCTCTAAGCTTCCCTCAAGTACCAAAGTTGGAATATGACACTTTCACCTTTAACTTGCATCTTTAGGATACCTGTAGTTATAAATATAAAGAGGTTGCAACCTAAATTTGATAAATTCTTTGTTGTTGGGTTTTTTATTTTTGCTTTTAATAACATATAGAAATATTATGTGCTTGACATAATATGCTGACAAACTAGCTGAACGAATTAATGGAATAGAACTTGGTAATAAAGTAAAAGATAACAAAGTAAAAAAAAAAAGGAAAAAATCTATACCTGGCAACCCAGTTAAAGTAAAATTTATATAATGGATTTTTAAAAGTATGCTACATATTAGGGAAAGTATCACAAATTTAATTATTCCTCTTATCTCTGAGCTACTAAAAGTAAAGAGATAAAATAGAAATTCCAAGACTATAAGAGAACTAACTTGGTTTTGAAGTATGAATTAGAACTTGCTTAATAGAATCAAGGACAGTTAAGCAGCACAGTGGATAGAGCATTGGGCTTGGAATTAGAATTATCTTTCTAAGTTCAAATTTACCTCTTAATTGCTATATGACCCTGGGCAAGTCCTTAACCCTGTTTGTCTCATATATAAAATGATCTGGAAATGGAAATGGCAAGCCACTCTAATATCTTGGCCAAAAAAATGAAGTCATGAAAAATTGGCACAACTTAATGACAGAATCAGCCCTAGTTCATCTTCACATGAAGATAAATGCTGTATATTTTCTCCTGAGTGATTACTGTCATCCAACAAACATTTTTGGTAGCACAATGGATAGAGTTCATGACCTGGAGTAAAGAGAGAACTGGTTTGGACACTATAGAAAAACCTCTGGAGTTTCACATTATAAATCAAGTAAGCATTGACTCCTCTCCACCAGAGATTGTTGAACCTTTCGTGCCTAATGGTCTTTGCTGATATTACAATTGCAAATGCAAATACCCAAGGTGGACCTTATTACCAGTGTCTATCAACACTGCTAGCTATATTTCCACAGCTTTATGATATAATGACAATACTCAACAATTCTGTATAACTAGATCATGGAACATTCTCACAGGATGGAGTGTTTAACCCAATGATTTTTGGTGATAAACTGAGGCTGATGATGTGAGGGGGAAAAAATCCTCAAATCTACATTGGTGGTAATGTATTATATTATCAAGAAAACAAGTTAGAACACCATGGTTCAAATTATGAAGCATTTTAATGCCCTTCTAGCTGATATTAAACCAGTATCCCCATAATCAACATCGATCTTGATCCGGCTTTGAATTGCAAGGAAACAGTCAAAATGGCTAGCAAGCCATAAGAAAGAGAGACAAAGACAGAAGCATGAAAGAGAGAAAGAGAGAGAGAGAGAGAGAGAGAGAGAGAGAGAGAGAGAGAGAGAGATGGGTCAAATTTCACCTCTAATACTAGTTCTATGATCTACAATACAGTCATCCCATTTCATTATATTATCTTTTACCATAAAAGCATTGACCACAAAACAAATGCCAATCAACAAATGACTTCATTATTGCCCAGTCTATTTTAAGTGATGATAAAAGGATTATTTCATATGATATACATCAACTTAGAGATGGGTATATTTCCAGGTTAGACACCTTTTATAAGAATGTCCTTTATTTAGAATCTTTTGTAAGTAACACAAATAGCAGAATTATTTTTGGCTAGTCCTTCTTTTCTAGAAAGGGAAAAAAAATAAAACTTTCCCTGACTTCAAATTTTTAAAGATGACTGACTAGATAAAGTTTGAGGTTCATGTCAGTCTAGTTATCTAGTTTTACTACTAAATAAATAGTTGTGAAGAGTTGGCCTTTTGATTGGCACAGCTTTCCAAAACGTTTGAATCTGGAACTTTGGTGGGGCATTCCCAATCTTTTAAGGTCCACAGAGTCACAGTCTAGTCTGTTACATTTCTAACATTCCCTTATCTAAAGAAGGAAAATATAAGACAAAGGCAGAGGAGGTTTTCACAGCTGTCTGTTACTTTGATAAGGAAAGCAGGTCACTAATAGTAGCTCTCTTAGTAGCTTAGTAGCTCTCTTAACCCATTTATAATCTTTTTAAAAGATGTATATAAACTTAATCTTATTTTTACCAATATTATGTAAAAACTTTTCATTCTTTTAAAATTTTGAGTTCCGGGGGGTGGAGCCAAGATGGTGGCAGGAGTATATTCTCTCTTAGGTTCACTCCAAAATATTTCAAAAACCTTAAAATTATGACTCTAACTAAATTTTTGAGAGACAGAACCCACAGAAAGATCCAGTGAGGCAATTCTCCAGCCCAAGATAACCTGAAAAATAGTGGGAAGGCTCTGTTCCATGGGGTTGGAGGGGACACTGGAGTGAAGGTGCTCTAGTCTTCTGGGAACAGTCCCAGGGCACCTGACAGCAGAAGCAGTTTCCTGATATACACCCCAGGGAGCAACGAGCACAACTGGGAAGATCATCAGGGTGATCTCTGCCAGAATGAGGCAAAGCCCAGGCCAGTATGGCTCTTCTCAACTCCAGCACAGCCCAGATTCCAGGAAATGGAAGAAGGCCTGTGGAGTCACTCAGCAGGAGCCACCTGGCAGCTAGACCCTGAGTGCTCAGCCTATGGAAGGTAAGGGAGTGGAAGGAGACTGCCAAGGTCTGTCCTCTGCCCCTGGGACAGGCCTCTGGGTCTTTGAACACATTCAGGCCCTTGTCACAGTTTGGGGCCCCAGAGGGATGTACTTATGACCATTCAACAGACCAGGAAAGCAGTCAGAGCCTCACATACTGAGGGCCTTGTGGGGGTGTCCCAATAACACTCAAAAGTTCAGGAAGTACTCCCAAATCAGGCACAGGCTGGGGAAATGAATAAACAGAAAAAAAAGAAACCTGACCATAGACAATGAATTTGGTCCCATGAAGGATCAAAATACTCAGTTTGAAGATGAGAAAGTCCAAGTTTCTACAGAACCCAAGAAATATAGAAGTTGGGCTCAGACTATGATAGAGCTCAAAAAAAGACTGAAAATCAAGTAAGGGAGGTAGAAGAAAAATTGGGAAAAGAAATGAGAGAAATGCAAGAAAAACATGAAAATTAAGCCAGCAGCTTAGACAAGGAGATCAAAAAAAATGCTGAAGAAAATAATATGTTAAAAACCAGTTTAGGTCAAATGGATAAAACAGTTCAAAAGGTTATTGAGGAGAAGAATGCTTTAAAAAACAGAATTAGCCTTAGAGGGAAGCTCCCTCTAAATAAATTATGAGGGATTTAATGGTGATGAACTGTGTGTATTCCTGAATGGAAAGATGACATTGATCTCATTTATTAGAGCAGTTTGAAGGAGTTTTTATAGACAAGACAAAGGAGAGAGTCAAATTTGAAGGCATAATATATTGTAAAAATGGAGTCAATAGGTGAAAGGGAAATGCACATGTAAGATAAAGGAGAGGTAGAATAGGCTAAGATATTTCATGTAGCTTTTGCAGTGGTATGGAAGGGGGGGAAGGCGAAATAGAGGGAGCCTTAGAAAAGGAGGTAAGAAAGCTCTCTGAGGAAAACAAAAACTTCAGATATAGAATGGGGCTAAAGGAAGCTGATGACTTTGTGAGAATTCAAGACACAATAATTCAATACCAAAAGAATGAAAAACTAGAAGAAAATGTGAGGTATCTCATTGAAAAAAAAAACTGACCTGGAAAACAGATCCAGAACAGACAATTTTAAAATTATTGTGCTACCTGAAAGTCATGATCAGGAAAAGAGCTTAACTTCATTTTTAAAGAATTTCTACAGGAAAAATGTCCTGATATCCTAGAAACAGAGGATAAAATAGAAATTGAGAGAATCCACTGATCTCCTCTTGAAAGAGATCCAAAAATTCCAACCCCCAGGAATATTATAGTCAAGTTCTAGAACTCTCAAGTCAAAGAGAAAATATTACAAGTAACCAGAAGGAAACAATTCAAATATCATGGAGCTGCAGTCAGGATCACAAAGGACTTAGCAGCATCCAGAACAAGGGCTCATAGGACTTGGAATATAATATTCCAGAAGGCAAAAAAACTTGGAATGCAACCAAGAATCAACTACCCAGCAAAACTGAACATCCTCTTCTGGGGAAAAGATGGACTTTCAATGAAACAGGGGAATTGCAATTGTTCCTGTTGAAAGTACCAGAGCTGGACAGAAAGTTTGATCTTCAAATACAGGACTTAGGTAAAGCATAGAGAAAGAGGATGAAAAGGATAAATTATGAGGGATTTAATGGTGATGAACTGTGTGTATTCCTGAATGGAAAGATGACATTGATCTCATTTATTAGAGCAGTTTGAAGAAGTTTTTATAGACAAGACAAAGGAGAGAGTCAAATTTGAAGGCATAATATATTGTAAAAATGGAGTCAATAAGTGAAAGGGAAATGCACATGTAAGATAAAGGAGAGGTAGAATAGGCTAAGATATTTCATGTAGCTTTTGCAGTGGTATGGAAGGGGGGGAAGGCGAAATGGAATGAGGGAGCTTCATTCTCTTCAGAAATGGCTGAGAGAGGAAACAACATACACATTCAATAGGGTATAGAAATCTAGAAGAAACAGGAGAGAAAGGGGCCAGAGGGGGGAGGGGATGTTGGTGATAGAAGAGAAGGTAGATTATGGGAGAGGATAGATAGATATAACACATTTTCTTTTTTTACTTTTTGTAAGGTGGTGGGATTGGGTGGCCTGTCTGGGATCAAGGGACTGGGTGGTTGCTAGGTCTCTGGGGTAGGATGTAGGCTTGGGGTCTATTGGCCCTAGGGCCAGTGCTCTGTCCTCTGCTCCACTTGGTTGTCCCACAGCACATTTTTGAAAAAGGACAGAGTGAAAGGAGAGAGAAAATATAATAAATGGGAGTGGAAAGGAATGGAAGAAGGGAATTACAATCAGCAACTGTAACTCTAGAAAAATATTGAACCAACTTCTCTGATGGACTTATGATAAAGAATGCAATCCACCCCAGAGACAGAACTGATGATATTAAAACACAGACTGAAGCACATTGTTTACTCTTTCTTTCATTTTATTTCTCATGATTATATTTTTGTGGGGGGAGGGAGGGGGGATTATGTTTTCTCTTACAACAAGAATATTTTAGTAATGTATAAATAAGTAAAAAAAATACTTTGAAAAAAATAATTTTGAGTTCCAAATTCTTTTTCTCCCCTCCTCTTCTCTCCCTTCATTGAGAAAGTGAGCAATTTGATAATAGGCATTAAATATGCAGTCATGCAAAATATAGTTTCATATCAATTATTTGTGAATGAAAATAAAGACAAAAAAAAGCAAAAAAAAGTATGCTTCAATTTGCATTAAGATTCCATCAGTTCTGTCTCTGGAGATTGGTAGCACTTTTCATCATAAGTCCTTTGAAATTGTTTTGGATCATTGTATTGCTGAGAATAACTAAGTTATTTACATTTTTTGATCATATAATATTTGATGTAGCAATGTACAATGTTCTACCCACTTCACTTTAAGTATAAGTCTTCCTAGGTTTTCCTGAGACCATCAGCTCGTCATTTCTTTTAGCACAATTACATTCTATTACAATCATATACTGAAACTTGTTCAGCTATTCCCCAGTTGATGGGCATCCCCTGCCTTCCCAATTCTTTGCCAGCACAAAAAGAACTGCTATAAATATTTTTGTGCAAATAACTTCTTTTTCTTTTAGCTCTTTGGGATACAGACCTATTGGTATTTATAAATCAAAAGGTATGGTTTTATAGCACTTTGGACATATTTCCAAACTGCACTCCAGAATCATTGGAACAGCACAACTCCAACAACAACCCAATAGTATCTCAATTTTCCATCTTGTCCGACATTTGTAAATTGCTTTTTCTGTCATATTAGTCAATCTGATAAGTGTGAGGAGGTACCTCAGAGGCGTTTTAATGTGTATTTCTCTAATCAATAGTGATATGCAGTATTTTTTAAAAATTACTATTTCTGAAACTACTTGTTCATATTCTTCAATCATTTATCAATTGCATCCCACCACTAGTCTTGAAGGACTCCTTGCCTCCCTCCTAAAGAAGGCCAAGTGAGAGAGGGAGATAGACAAACAGAGACAAAAACAAAGCTTTGTTATTTAACACCTGTATGCCCTTAGGCAAAATAATTCATTCCTCTGGGCTTCAGTTTCTTCATCTGTAAAATAAGAGTACAATATAAAATCCTTAAGCTTAAAGGCTATGATATTTTTTTAAGCCCAACTCAGTGAACAAAATGGCTTTGAATTTAAATTTTATAAGCCATGTTGATTTAGCCCCTCTCACCCTCTGCTGTTACCATTAGATTCCTGTCTTTCTCATGATGATGTCTGTATAATTTCTCTCTCCTTTAATCTCCTCTCTGATACAGCAGAATGGAAAGTGTCTGACTACTTAAATCCTCAAGGTTAGATTCCAGGTGAGCATATGCTTAAGATGTAGCCATGGACCATGGTGCAGTGGTTAGAGCACCAGCCTTGGAGTCTGGAGTCATTTGAACCTGTGTTCAAATTTGATCTCAGACACTTAATAATTACCTATGCGACCTTGGGCAAGTCACTTAACCCCACTGCCTTAAATTTTTAGAAAAAGAATGTTTTTAGATATTGCTGCTGATCCTAGTCTACCCTGGTTGCTGAGCAGAATAAAGCTCTAGACAGAAAACCATGTCCTTTTACATATCAGGGAAATAATCAGAAGACAAATATAGCAATAAACACAGAGTTCTTCATGTCCCATTCTTCCTCAAGCCTAATCAAACCTCCAAGAATAGCATTCTCATTTTCCCCAAGGGAAGACTGGGGTTTTTGAAAGTTCCCATTGTGCTTCTATCATAGAGGAATCCATCTTGGACTGGATCTTGAACCAGGATATTCAAGCAGTTGCTTTATCATAAGTTCTAGTGAAGATGAATTGAGGAGATTTTCTGAATCTAGTGAGGCAGTCACTTATGAACAGTCTTATGAACACAGTGAAGAGACAATGGCATATATTTGTAAGTGGTCAAATGTATAAAATAATGAGACTTCCCTTCAGCAGCCAAAGCAACAGTTCTCATACTCCTCATGTTACAAAAAAAAATGTTTTTCCCCCATGATATATGACCATGAGTGGAATTGGATACCTATATAGAAATGTCAATAGATCTGACCAATCAAGTAATGATTTCATGAAAATGAACCAAAATGGACCAAAATTAATAAACAATAAAACAAAACTTTCCTAGGGAAAAAATTCCACAAATTGCCAAAAATTAGATAATTAGATAAACTGAAAGTGAAGTCTGCTAGGGAAAGGTTATAAATAATATTGAAGAATCTACAGAGAGAGAGAGAGAGAGAGAGAGAGAGAGAGAGAGAGAGAGAGAGAAATTATTTCAACAAAGAGAAAAGTTCAGAGGTTTAGACCTAGGAGGAACTTTACAGATCACCTAAATTCCTGGCTATCTTTTTTATCTTCCATTGAATTCTGATGACAAGGGATGGCTGTTTAGATATATCTTCTTTATTTCCATTCATTGTGAAAATTATTGTTTTATATGCAATCAGAACTACCATAACACATTTTGAAAATGAGAAATTTTTTCAATGCAACTGAGACATTAAGGAACATTTTAAGCATAACTTGAATTTCAAGTTTGTTTATATGTGCATTCTTTCTCAAGTACCAAGAGGGATGATGAAAACTACAGCACTTCAAAATTATGTATAAAGGTAATCATTCTGCTGCCCATCTCCACAATTAAGCTTCAGATCTTTTTCAAGCTATCTAGTGCAGTAAAAGCTGTGGTTGGAGGAGGACTGATCTTCCCCTCTCCCCGCCTTCAAGTCATGGATTCTGGCTCTAAGGTTAGAATTGCTGTCTGCCCAACTTGCTTCGGACTTTGCCAGTCTGGCTCATGGAATCCGGTACAAGTGAAGCAAAAATTTTAGGTCAAAGATAGTCCAAGGCCCTAGTTATAGTCACTATTTATTGTAGTATTTGTTTATTTCTTAAACCATTTAAGATTTAAAAAACTCTGCTGCCATTTTATATTATGTTCCTATCTTTTTTAGTTTGAGAGCTGTGCTCCTAACCACATTTTCCTCATAAGTCCTTTGTTTGTTTATTGCACAGTTTTGTATAGTATGGTACATGGGTTATGTTACAGCATATCTGACTACATTCTACCAAAGACACAGCAACAAAATAGCATTCTAAGAAACCATTTGCTTATGTGAGCCTGCTTATGGTGAAGAATCAGAAAATTAAGTGGATGTGGATATGTTTCTTTCTTTATGTATTTTTAATTAGATTCCTGATCATATATAAATGTTTTGAAATATTGTACCTCTAAGAATGGTAAACTTTCTCTTCCCAGAGAAAACTGGAAAGAGAAAGTTTACCATAAAAACTACTGCCTAGATTTTAATGTAATAAAATATCTCAAGAAATAGATGAAAAACAAATATCCCTATTGGCTGTGTCAAAAATGTCTCTCTGCATTTTGAATCTATTATTTTCACTCTGATAGAGGGAAGAGATCGTGGTTGATCATTGTATTGAACAGCATTCTTATGGTTTCTGAGTGATTTGTACAACCAGTGTTATTACTATATAAATTGGACAAGTTCTGCTAACTTCACTCTGCTTCAGTTTATAGTTTTCCCAGTTTTCTCTGGGAAGAGAAACTTTATCTAGGCAAAATAGATACAAGGTTTTTCCTCATCTGAGATGTTAAACATTTCATCATAAAAGGGAAAAAAAGGTTAGTCTGCCATGATCTAGCCTTGAAGAATTATCATGTGAAGCAAATTTAACCTAAAGTATCTTTGTTTTCAGGGTGTGAATTATCCACTCAACCTAGCTGCCCATAATTGTGTCTCAGATTCGATGAGGTAGATTGTCAGTTATTAAAAATATTTCCTCAAAAAAATATTCTAGATGTTGCTAATATTACAGAAACAAGTGAATATAAGCTTCTTGTGGACAAGAGCTATTCATTCTGTTCATTCTGTTTATTTTCTCTTTTTTGTTTCTGCATCCCAGTTCATATCACAGTATCTGGGAAGGGAATAGCTGTAATAAATGAATGAATTTGGCAATATTTCACTAGTCATTCTACCAAATACAATTAAAACAACTATGCCTGCCATTACTACCACCTATAGGAACAAAACTTTTGCCTTCATAGTGAAGATTTTATTTAGAACTCTTTGTATTTGGAGGTTCATTACTGACTTTCTGACAAAAATCTCATTTTCTTTTGGAAAGAGTAGTTCATATTGGTACCTGTATAGATAAAGGCAGCTGGAATGATTGTTTTCTTTAAGTCATATGTTCTTGTGATTACTCATGGATCATTCTGCCTTGATTTTAGCTTCTGTGTTCTGTCTATAGACAAAAACTCTTCTTGAATGAAAGAGGCCTTCTAACCCCATAGAATCTGCAACTGAGTATTAAAGACCATAATATATAGTGGGTCTAAATTTATTTCAAGATGACCCTTCACTCAATCAGTCATCTGCTAATGCCATACATTAGTGGTAACTTGGGTCTACTAGTATTTCTGTCAAATGACATGACCATGAACCATTTTTTGTTTGAAATCCATTACCTTGCCTCTTTCTTCTGTCATCTCCCACATTCAATCAGTTATCACACTTTATCAATTCTACCTCTGCCATATACATATATATATATATATACATATATATATATATTTAATGGAAATGACATTAAAGAAGAGGTGCTATCATCTGTAAGGACATGTACGTAGGACTTGGAGAAAATAACATGTAAGCAACAAGGAAGCAGAAATTGTTTTATTTCTCTCTTTGTAGCCTCAGTATTTACCAGTTTTTTGCCTCTAGTAAACACCTGATGCTGTAAATATTTGTAGTATATTCATTTATTCATGCTTATTTTTTCTTTAACTTTTTATAATCTAAGGATACTATTTTATTCTAATTCTCATAGTTTGTCAGAATTAGCCTGCAAATAGAGCTCTTAAGAAGGGAAGCAGGGCGGCTAGGTGGCGTAGTGGATAAAGCACCAGCCTTGGAGTCAGGAGTACCTGGGTTCAAATCCGGTCTCAGACACTTAATAATTAACTAGCTGTGTGGCCCTGGGCAAGCCACTTAACCCCATTTGCCTTGCAGAAACCTAAAAAAAAAAGAAGGGAAGGAAACTGATGGGTCTGGTTTAGACAAAACATTATTGAAGTTAAATAATTACCTCCCCTTGACCCTAGAAAAATCCAAAACTAAAAATTATAAGATGGTCACAGAAATAAAGCAAAATGGAAACCTAAAGGAGAAGGAATATGTATGTTTTCATTTGGAATCTAGTGTGTTAACTCAAGAAAGTAAATTTATACCCTTTACTTTGCCCTTGGAGGAGAGACAGAGACAGAGAGAGAGAGAGAGACAGACAGACAGACAGACAGACAGATAGACAGACAGACAGAGACAGGGGGAGAGACAGACAGAGACAGAGACAGAGGGACAGAGTCACAGAGAGACTGAGAGAGAAAGAGAGGGATCTTGGGCAGAGTACCTCAACCTCCAAGTGCCTCAGTTAAAAGATGTCTATAGAATAAAGGGAATGACCTCATAAAAGGAATTTTAGGATGAAGTAATATGCTTTTGTTCATTGGAAACAAAGAAAATTGCGGAATTCTTTTGATAACAACTTCATTTATGTTTTGATCTTTTATCTTTCAAATTTGAAAGCCAGTTCTTTTATTTGAGGTAGGGTGAGGGAGAGGACAGTCAGTGGATTGGTTCCTGAGGAACAGGTCCATCCATCAAGTTTGTACTTTTCTCTTTTCATACACTGAAAGCTAAAGCAATTAGGGCAAAAATGTCAGTATTCTATTTTGAATCTTCCATCATAGTAATTGAAGTTTCATTATCTGAAATTATGTATCACCATACCCTGTTAAAAGGGGGGAAATATGGAACTTGGGATTCTAAGTACTAGACAAGAAAGGGGGAAAAAAGCATTTTTTGGGTTTTAAATTCACTGCAGATCATTTCAACATTTTCTTGGCATTTTTGCTTAAAAGATGGTGCAATCTTTTACTAATCTTATAGTCAATCCAACAAAAGTATCATGCTTATCATTTACACAATGAGAACAAGCAGGGTAGAGTGGAGAGAGATCTGGTCTTAAAAACAGAAAGACCTGGGTTCAAGGATTGCCTCAGACAAATACTGACAAGTTACTTAAATTCTCAATGTTCCAGTCACCTCTCTAAAACCATCAATTGCTGCTCTGCCTTATTAAAGAAAATTCCTTTGTGGGAACTTCCTACACATAGCTTCCATTTAAAAAACAAACAAAATTATATTGGCACTTAATGACTCCAGTCAATATTTGGTATGCATAAACTTATGATCTACCCATCATATTTATGCTTCTTTCTCATGCTTTTGTTTTGGAAGGTAATCAAGATGCTGATTTTAATTGACAAGTTTTAAAGCTCACAAACTAACAATTCTTTTTTGCAAGAGTTGTGTTTGTGTTATTTTTTAAAACCCATTAAACTTAAGCAAATAAGGGCTCTTCATTTATATGCATAGTTCCCCTCCCCTCCAGGAAGCAGAATCATATAAGGGCAGTTATGAAGGGTATAAATGCATTTATTTATAATGCCATAGCAACATCAAAAGACCAAAATACTTTCTAAAGGTACTGGTTTCAAATCCTGCCTCAGTACTACCACCTAACATTTATATAATGCTTAAAATATATCAGGAACTCTGTTAAACTCTTTAGAATTATTTCATCTGATCCACACAACTTCAAGAGGAAAGTGCTTTTATTATCCCCATTTTCAGATGAGGAAAAGAGGCAAATAGCCTAGGACACACAGCTAGTTAATGGCTGAGGCCAGATTTGAACTGAAGTCTTCCTAATGCTATGTCCAGTGTTCCTTCCCCTGGGACACCTAGCTACCTCAATTCTCTCCATTACTTATTATCTGTAATATGACAGGTAGTTAAAACTGGCTGCTTGCTTTGGGCAAGTCATTTAGCCTCCCTGGGTTGCAATCTCCTCAGCTCTAAGATGAGAGGCAAATTAGATTAGGTATTATTCCCAGGGTCATACACAGTTAGGAAGTGTATGATTTCTAGTACCAGATTTGAATTCAGGTTTTCCTGCCTTCAAGACAGGTGTTTTATTCGTTTAGTAATCTATCTGTTCTTCCCACCTTGTAATAATGCCTAAATAAATTCATCTTCTAGCAGGTATCTCCAAATTCCATCTTTGCTAATTCTTGGTTATTGCAGACTATGTTTTCCATGGCATTTCTTTTAGCTGAATGAAATGATTACTAAGTATCCAGCAATTTGACATTCCAAAAACACCCCAATTTTTTTTAACATTCAGCAGAAAAACCCTGTGGGAATACTTCTCAATAATTGTCCTCATTTTTTCTTATTGTTAAGATTTTTAAATGCTCATCAGTATTGTGATTTGCAAAACAAGTGAAAATTATCTTTACTTAAGTTGATTGAACATGCAAACTCAGGAACATTGAGGTCATATTAAAGCATATAATTTGAATCTTCATTTAAGTTGAAGAGTTCTTCAAATTGAGACCATTTCTTTCTGATTAATTACAGTCTTTAAAATGAACTTTAGGTTTGGATTCAGATGATCGTGGATTCAAATCTTGTCTCTGTTTTTAAATCCTGTGATTTTGAGCAAGTTACTTTGCCTAAGCTTTAGCTGACTCAAACACAAAATGAGGGAGTTGGTCTAGGTGAGCTCTGAATTTCCTTTCAGGGGGGCAGAGTCAAGATTGGAGAGAAGAAGCAATAATCCAGCTGAACTCTCTCACTACTGCCCTTCAAACAACTTTAAAATAATTCCTCAAATCAAATTTTGGGAAGCAGAGTCAGCGTCAGCAAAAGGTCAGGGTCAGATGGTTTTCCAGCCTAAGACAACTTAGAAACTAGGGAGGAGAGGTCTGACATCAAGGTGAGGTGCAACCCAGAGTCTGTGATACAGCAACACCAATGGTGGGCCTTAGAGGCAGCCAGGCAAAGCAGTAAAAGCTTCTGGAGCTCTCAGGTCAAATATAGTAAGTCAGAAAACTGTTTAGAAAGAGAATACAAAGGGACCCTGTGTTGGCAGTGGGTATAGCAAGTGCTGATTAGCAATGCCATTGGCCATACCTAGTTCTGATGCACAGTTCCAGGGTAGAGTCCCTGTGGTCAGTTAGATCAGTTCAAATGGACAAGGTACCCTGTTTGCAGACCCAATGCAGAAGGGTACCCTAGTACTTCTGGCTACAAGTTAGCAGGGGACCTAGTCAGTCCTAGGGCTAAGAGAATCACCATTGCCTGCATCTGCAGAGAAGCAGTGACAACATACCTCTCCCTGGATCACACTAATTTTGACTCACTGAAAACTTGCAAATGTTCAAAACTATAGCAATAGAAAAAAAGATTGTGACAATGCCTTCTTACCTACACATTGAGCAGATAACCTTAATACAAAGTTCAAAGTCAAGAAATAGGCTGGAAAAAGAACAAAAAAAGAATGACCATAGAAAGCTACTATAGTGGAACAGAAGACCAAGACACAAACTCAGAAGTCAACACTATGAAATAAGTTACAAGCAAAGCCTCAAAGAAAAATGCCAATTGGACCCAAGTTCAATAAGAATTTCTAGAAGCATTCAAGAAAGAAATGAGTGGTAGAGGAAAAACTGGGAAAAGAATTGAGAGTGATAAAAGAGATTATGGGAAGAGAATTCTTGACAAAAGAGATACAAAAATTCATTGAAGAAGATAACTGCTTTATAGAAAGAAAATAGACAAGTAGAAAACGCTACAAAAATTCACTGAAGGAAAAAAAAAACCTTAAAAAGCAGAATGGCCCAAATGAAAAGAGTTGCAAAAGCTCACTGAAGAAAACAATTCCTTAAAAGTGCAAATTAAACAAGTTAAAGTTAATTATTCAACAAGACATTAAGAAACAAAAGAATGAAAAAAATAGAAACAAATGTGAAATATGTTATTGGGAAAAAAAACTAACCTGGAATATAGATCAAGGAGAGATAATTTAAAATTTATTGAACTACCTGAAAGCCATGATGAAATACAAAGACCAAGATACCATATTTCAAGAAATCATAAAGGAAAATTGTCCCAGTACCTTAGATATAGAAAGTAAAATAGAAATTGAAAGAATTCAGTGATCACCTTCTGAAAGTAGTGCCCAAATGAAAATTCCCAGTCAAATTCTAGGGATCCCATGTCAATAAGAAAATATTGCAAGCATACAGAAAGAAATAATTCAATCATCATGGAGTCATAGTTAGGCTCACTCAAGATTTAGCAGTTTTCACATTAAAGGAGCAAAAGATTAGGAATATGAAATTCTGGGGGGTGGGGAGTCAAAGAGCAAGGATTATAACCAAAGATACTACCCAGAAAACTGAGTATTATCCTTAAAGAGGAAAAATGGATATTCATGATGAAAAGACCAGAATTAAATAGAAATTTGACTTATAAACACAAGCCTCAAGAGAAGAATTAAAAAGATGATTTTTACACGGGAAGAAGATACATATAATTCCTAAGAATTTTATCATTATTGACACAGTTAGGAATGTACATAGATGGAAGGCATGGTATGAGTTGATTATGTTATAACAACCTCAAAATAAAATATGAAGGGATCCTCACACACACACACACTCAACTGAATATTTAAATCTATCATACCCATTAGGGAAATAGGAAGAGAAGACATATATAGGCTGGAGGAAGGGAGGGCAGGAAAGGAAGGGGGGGATAGGAAAGATGGATTAAAGGAGGCAGAAATCAAAAACATAACAAACTTTTGAGGAGGAGAAACAGGATAAAAAGAGAGAAGGATAAAGAGAAGAAAATAGAATAGAAGGAAATATACAGTTAATGAACATTAACTGTCAATGGGATGAACTTAGCCATAAGATAGAAGTGAATTGTAGAATGGATTAGGAACCAGATTCTAACAATATGCTATTTACAAGAGACACGCTTGAAAAAGAAGACACAAACAGTTAAAATAAAGGACTGGAGCAGAATCTATTATACTTCAGCAGAATTAAAAATGGCAGAGTAGCAATCAAAACCTCAGACAAGAAAAGCAAAAATAGATCTAATTAAAAGTGATAATCAGGGAAACTACATTTTGCTAAAAGATACAAGTTTCTCTAAAAATGTATAGGGAAATGAATCAAATTCTTAAAAATAAGAGCCATTCTAATTAATAATTAGTAAATAATCAAATGATATAGAAAAATCTATAGAAAAATCTAAATCTTTTGTTAGACTTTTAGGTTGGCTATAGAAAAATATAAATCACTATTGATTAGAGAAAAGCAAATTAAAACCACTCTGAGGTACCAACCCACACCTATCAGAAATGACAAATGCTAGACAGTGTGAGGGAAAAGAGATACACTGTGGAGTTACAAAACAATTCAACTATTCTGGAAAACAATTTGGAACTATGCTCAAAAGGCTATAAAATCATGCACATCCTGCAACACTACCACCAGATTCCCAAAGAGATTAAAGAAAAAGGACCTATTTGCATAAAGGTTATAATAGCTCTCTTTTTTTTTTGAGGTGGTAAAGAACTGGAAATTGAGAGAATGTTCATCAATTGAGGAACGGCTGAACAGTTGTGGCTTATGACTGTGCTGTAGTACTCCTTTATTATAAGAATTGATATGGGGTAGAACTTAGATTACTCTCTGTCTAGGGGAGGGGAAAGAGAGGAACTCATCTCTTTTCACTGCTGTACATTTTCCTAAGATGGTTTTGTAGTATCTATTACCTGCAATAGGAATGAATCTGTCACTTAAAATGTCTGGAAAACCTTACTATAAATAAGGAAACTTTTTAATTGAATAGTATAAAAGGTAAAGTCCAGAACTCTGGCAAACCTTAGGAGTCTGATATATGTATAGGAGGGACCTTGTTAGATAAAAGCTTTTATATCTGCATTTAGTTCTATTAAAAATTGTGCCTTTTATATAAATCAACACATCTCTTTATATGAGGAAATGTGCACATTCTACAAAAAAAGAAACTTCAGAAAATTTAAATCAGAGGTATAAGTTTATTTTTTCAAGACTGAACTTTTATATGTAAAATTTCTTACTTGTAAAAGTCCTTTTCCTTTGTCTGCTCCTTTAATCCTTCTATCTTGGTTTTGATGCAATAATATACAAGTATAAAAATTTATATTAAATTCATTCATTTATTCCAAATAGTGGTAAGGAAAGAAATTAAATGCTAATGCATCTAAACATATTTTTAAAATATACTATCTGGTTTTCAAATATAATACTGTCTTTTCCTTTTGCATCACTTGTTAGCATAAGAAAAGTTTTTTTGGCTTTTTTTAAATTAGTTAAGTTTTCACCTAAAACTTCAGTCATCCAGTATATAATTCCTTTACCTATCCCCTTTACCAATCCCCTTTGCTGACACACAAACATATACTAAAGGACAGTATGAGAATCAGGTTAGTTATCATTCAAAAACAAATCACATTTGCTACCTCCTTTAGTTTTCTCATATTGTTTGTAGTAAACAATTTTGATTGGTTGCTGTCCCTCGGTCTCAAATAATACCAAAATGACATCATTCTATTGGGATCAAGTTACAATGTGCCCAGCTATTGCTCATCAGATCAATATGAGCTGGGAAGACTCTACCACAGGTTGAACACAAATATTCTATATGAACACTTGGAGTGAAGAAGTCTTTAAATTTGTGCTTCTCACATTACGTAATCAAGCAAGTAATATATTTATTTTTTCATAAATTTAGAGATGACTATAATTATCATTGAAATAATGAAGATAAAATATAATGAGGATTTTGATGGGTACTAATTTAATGGTTTTTGTTGTTTTAATTTATAGTGACAATGTTGACTATAATAATCCTTTCTTTGAAGTGTTTATAGAGTTGCTTTTCTTTCTCCTGTAGGATCACAGCCTTTTTTACTGGGTTTGCTAAATGTATGCTGTTACACCTGGAGTTTTTCTTGGTTATGAATATTCTTAACAGAGAGTTAGTACATAAAGCAAGATGTTTGGTATACAGTAGCTTTTAAGTTTGCTGATTTGAAGGAGACATATTGTTGAATGTTAGCAGCCATCTGTTATGTGCTGTGAGAAATAAATCTTAGCACTTTAAATGAGTTTATTGCTACCTCTAAGCCTCTGGGTTCTTGTTATAGTATATCATTATTTTTTGTTATGTTCTGGGTGAGAAAAGGGAAATGTAGGCATTTGGATAAGACACGTTTTTTCTTCCTTGCTCTTTGCCATTTTTTGAGTATAATATAGAATTTCTGAATAGTGTCACTATTATGTAGTTTTTATCTTTTGTTCCAAAAATATGTAAAATTTTGTTAAAATGTTTTCTTCTGTCAATTTTTATTTTAAGACTTATCCATCCCTATGAGCATATCCTACCCACTGGGAACTGAACATTTGGTTAAGATGGTGGTATCAAATTAGGTTTCATGAGTTTTCTCTGGACTACAATCTAAAACAGGTTTTTGATCCAAGAGTATAGTACTCTTAACAAGACCTTTTAGTAATGTATTGGTCTCAAATCTTGAAATTTTAATTAGGAGGTTTTAAACTGAAATGAAAAGAGGAAGAAAAATAACTACCAAGCTAGACTGCCTTAAAGTAGATGTGTCTCACACACAAATACATCTGGAGAACTTGTTAAAGCATCCTTCTCTCAAGATAGACTCTTAAGATTCCATTCAAAAGTCACTTATTGTAGATGTATTTTTAAACAGATTAGGCACTTGCTGATGAATTTTTTGAGGCCTGAAGAAAATTACCTTGAATTATTTTTATCTATTTTATATTTATTTATATGTATCTAAGTGACCTCCTCTGAGAAAAAGTAAGATTTATGAGAACAGGGACTGTATCAATGTATTTGGAACATAGTAGGCAGTTAAAAATATTTATTGATTGAATTTTCACTGGACAGCCTCCATGAGAGTGATAAATAACTTTTATTGATAACATACCTCTGTTTTTGTCTCCTTTGATGCTATCAAATGATACTATTTTCTACTTCTGTATAGATATGGATAGGAATTACTTATGATTTCACTGATATCTGAAAATCTTGGATAAGGAAAATACCTTCTACCTATGCAGATCAGCACTTTCTAGTCTGAGAGTTGCACAAACATATGTGTAATAGAGACAGAATTTGAACCCAGGTCTTCCTGGTTCTGTCTCAAGTGCTCTATTTTAATAGTATATTGCCTCAGAGCAGCTAGGTGGTGCAGTAGATAGAGCACTAGCCCTGAAGTCAGGAACCTGAGTTTAAATCTGGCCTCAGACACTTAATAATTACCTAGCTGTGTGGCCTTGGGCAAGCCACTTAACCCCATTGCCTTGCAAAAACCTAAAAAAAAAAGTATATTGCCTCATTAGCATAATTTAAAAAAGAAATTTGTATTTTAATGAAGATGTTTTCTTAGAGGAAGCCTGTAAAGAAAGCATTTTATTCAACCAAATTACATGCTTTTTATAATCCTCAAAGAATAACTGCAACAGGATTGTGTATTCTCTACATTTTTCAGTCAATTGTGTGGCTGTAAAGATGTAGATGGCTAGAGAGGATCATTTGTGAATGCCTAAATATTCAATTCTCATACCTTCATCAAGAATTCCCTGGATACATGTGCGAATTATGTAATTTTCTCAAAATTAAAGAGTGAGCACATAGGTTGATAGATATTGCTATTTTGTTATTTTTTTAGAAGGTAATAAAGTCTTATTCTTTTTCTAAGTAGCTTTTGGATGCCTTGAGAATAATACCTCAGTGCTCAGCACCTCCACATGGAACTCCTCTGGGTATACTTGGCTTGATTAAGTATCTATCTTTGTTTTCTTCTGTATCTTTCATCTCCATTTCCTCATGTACACCAGGGATATTGTGTTTGTGTTCAAATGTGATGACTCTGACTGCCAGGAATAAAATGAGTTTATTTTTTTAAAGAAACTTCACTGATGTTCTTTATTTCTCATGTTTGTTCTCTTCTCATCACTTTTACTCTTAAATACCCCCCCCAATAACTTTCCTTAGTTGCTTCTCTTCAGTGTTCCTTGATGGTCTTTTAGATAATAATGCAAATAATCATATTTAATCATATAATTTTTGTAGTGTTTAAAGCTTTGCAAAGCTATGAATATTAATTTTATCCTCACAACAACCATAGGAGATAGGTGCTAGTATTATCACCATTTTACATGTAACCCAAGTCTAAGATATGGAATTCTCTCTTCATGGGTGGAGATCATGCCTCAAGCCTGGGTGAAGGGCAGAGTAGAGTTGGAGAGAAAAGAAAGGAAATTCTTTTGAGTCTCTACATACTCTTCAATCTCTTCTGAATTCCAGCTTCAAAAGAAAAAGATGGATAATGCCAGTCTAACTTCAGGTGGGGGAAATAAGAGAAAACAAAACTCTAAGAAGTCAAAATAAGAGAAGCTGGACATCTCCATCATGTCTCTCTTTCCAGTTTGCTACAATCAGCATTTCATGTCTGAACTAAATTACCTTGTTCCTTCACTTCATATTGCCTGATACATACTCTCCTATGAATACTTTCTCTCCTTTCTGTTTTGCTATCAAATAGGTTAAATGAGTTTCTTTGTTTCTTGCTCTGTGTGTTCATTGAGAAATGGTTATTTGATGGGATATAAAGCCTGTGTCCTTTGTCCCCATTATGAAATAACAATATAGAGTCTAACTTGAACCCGAAAACCATATTTCCTGAAGGCTAATGATATTTATGAGAACAATTACAATTTTAGCCTGGAACCTTCTGTTTCTCTCTGAGGAAAGCAGAGTGACCAAATTTCTGCACCCTACTTCCTGGCAGGAAGTATTAGATTGATGTTTGAGTTTTCCTCAAACAAGTTGATTTCTTGATTGTACACAGAGCTAATTCATAATTGACTCCTATTATCTGTAACCAGTTGTTTCCTATCTGTTCAAATACAAGCAATTTGATTTTTTGGTGTTATTAGTGCTAATCATGGCTAGTGTTTCCCAACTCTTTTTTTTCTAAAGAAAGTACTTATCTATAGATATAGACTTCTCTATATTCTAAAAGACTTTAGTCTCACTCATCTTCATTAATCCATATTTCTGACATATTTTTCATTATCATTTCCTTTTCCTATTCTACCTTTGAATTTCAGTCATTGAATACAAAAAGCCTATGTTGATTTAATTTAAGGGGAATCTTACTGAATTTTTTGTAGGATTTCTCTACTTCCTTGCCCCCTGACATAGTTGTTGATACACAAGCTGAAATTATTTTCATGGTGCTCTTTTTGCAAATGCTCATTGTGTGAACTGCAATATGAAATGAACAGATGTCCCAGGAAATGATTTTTCCTATTGCCTTTGGATGCATGATAAAAACTAAGTCAATTAATTCCATCTTTTGACTCTAAAAAAGAGAACCTGTGAGCCATATTTTTAATTTAGCTACTTTTTTTTCTTTTATGGCTTTGTTTATAGTAAGAATATCCATACTGATATGATACATCTCCTCAGATAGGTTGTCCATTCATTGCACAAAAAATGAGTTAATGTTAACAAATGGTTTAAAACTGATTCTTAACAGTCTGTTTTCTGCCACTGGCAACAGAAATTACAGGGTGACTGCAAAGAATTGAAAGTCAATTAGATGTTTTTCTTTGTTTCTTGAGTTGCCACATTCTAAGACTCTATTACCATGTGATTAGTTTACTGGTTAGATACCTCCAGCCAAAGAAAGGTCCAGAGGAAGAGAGGCCAAGGAAAAAGGAACTCCCCAGAAGATTAAGGAAAAACCAACAAGCCAAGCTTATCCAGCGATGACCAACCTAAATCAACTGAACAATCAATAAATTGTGAATGACATGGGGGCAGCCATGAATCTTTAGGTAGCATCCACCCGGTAGCATCTCACCTCTCTCAAGATGGACTATAAGGGCATGGAACATATATCTGGATTTTCCCTATTCTCTTTTGGTTGTTTATATATTAACAAATGAAATTTACACACACTGTTATGGTTCCAAAGTGTTTTCTATACCAATACTCCAGATGCTCTTATTCCTATCTTTCAGAGTTTAAGAGACTTGACACTGAATGTTAAGCTAGTCATTATCCAGGTGGGATTCAAACTCAGAGTTTCTGATTTAAAGTCCAGCATGCTGCCTCTAACTTCATAAAGTTGCCTGTGACCAGGTACCCACAAGAACAAGTCAGGTTATTGAGCATAAACATTTACCTAAGATTCTGGGTAGAGTTTTTGAGCAGGATGTACACTTGTTGGTCATCAAACAAGCACCAACCACCAAACTTGAGTTTACAGGAGATCTCAGAATTGTATGGTTCTTAGCATCCTTTTACTCCCTTTTCTATATCTCTGCCCCTATCACTACAGAAATCAAAACATGTCACAGGTAGATTATGTGAAAAAAGTGGGGGGATTTTGGTGGAACATAAACCCATTATAAGTAAGTTCTCTAATATGGCCATAACCACAAAAATGTGATCTTAAATTATATTAAGAAGGCACATCATCCAAAACTAGGCCCTTAGTCAGACAACATTTTAATATGTGTTTATCTCTGGGCAGTACATGTAAAGAAAGATGTTGAGAAGCTGGAAATCATCCTGAGTAGATAATTTGGATGGTTAAATTCAAAAAAATTTATATGAGGATCGAATGAAAAAACTGGAGCTATCCAACCTGGAGAAGATTTTTGGGACAAGATAGCTCTGTGTTCAAGTTTTGGAAGGAAGGTCACATGGAAGAGAGATTACATTTGGTATGGTTTGTTGAGGTGGGGTTGGCATAGGGTACAGAAGCATTAGGTCAAAAATTCAGGGAAACAGTTTTAGACTCAATATGAGGAAAATTTTCTTAAACACTAAAAAAGCCCAACAACTTAATATTCTACCTTGAAAGATCATGGGAGTTCTTTGCCAAAGATCTACTAACTAGACTGGATGACCATTTGTTAGGTATGTTATGGAGAACATTTTTGTTTGAATATGATTTGGCCTCTATATCTTCTATAATTCCTTCCAACTCTTGAAAATCTGATTGCTAATAAAATTTTGGGGTAGACCAAAAGTCTTAATTCTACCTTAGGATTTTGCAATATATAATTAAATTAGTTCAGCAAAGAGGATACTAACCTTTATCAATGGGACCTGTTCAATCTTTGCATTTTTTTAAAAATTCATTCATTCAGAAAACATTTATTAACCAAATAATAAATTACAGAAAAAAACAAAGACAATGAATGAATGCCCCTGAAAGAAAAGACATGTGTATACCAATAACTGAGACAAAAGTTGGCTACACTTTTATTTCATTGTTCTATGGTATTTTTTAAAGCATTACCAGAGGAATGCAGTGAATAAAACTATGCCTTTTTTTTTTTGCACAGTGTTAATTATTTCTGTTTTCACATGACTGTAGTACTTGGAAAAGCTGCCAAATCAGATTAAAAATCTATTGAGAATTTATAATACAAGTCTTAGGTTCAACCAACTGAACAAAAGACAAGGGCATAGTTGCCTTACAAAAGCTTCCTTGTTTAGTTATGTCAGAACCATCTACAAGAGGTGAGGCCTTGGCTTCTCTGTACTGGAACTAGAAGCAAGTCTTTCCTTTTCTCTTCTACTAATGATACAGTAAATGGACTCTAATGACACAGACTCAGACCTTCAAACAGATCATGAAATAGATAAGTCAAATTATGGTAAAGTAGCATGAGGGAAACTCAGGGGGAGTCAAGAAGGAAGGTACCTTGAAATCATTTCTTTAATATTAAAAAATCCCCCCAAAAGGTAGAATTTAAGCAGAGGCAGAGGATTATAGGAAATCCCACCTGCAAAAAAAGACTATAGCCAATTACATAACCTCCACTTGTAAATAAAATATGTAAGTGGGGGGTTAAAATACTTTAATGAATGGAAAAGATTTGTTTGCCGGAGCAAACAGGTAAAGCCTACTCCTAGCCTAAAGAGATGGATAAAGAAAAGGATTGTTTGTTTCTCATTGTTTTTGTTTTGTTTTGGGGGTTTTTTTTGCCTCTTTTGTATTCCCTAGTACTTAGCAAAATGACTAAGATATATCTAGGCACAAATTTTTGTCAGCAAAACTGTTAACTGACTCACTGACTAGACAAGGACTTTCCAGAAAGTCAATGAGAAATTTTGCTATATCTTATACTTTTTTTTCCTTAAGGATATGATATCTCTCTCATCACAATCAACTTAAATCAATGTATACCATAGAAACAATGTAAAGACTAACAGACTGCCTTCTTGTGAGGGGTGGAGGAGAGAAGCAAGATTAGGGGGAAAATTGTAAAACTCAAAATCTTTTAAAAAATAAAAAATAAAATTAGAAGGAAAATGAAAAAAAAGAGTCAATGAAAGTCATTCATTCTACAGTCTCTATAAAAGCTACATGGGACATTTGTTACAAATATTAAATTGATAACAAAACAAGTAAACTAAAGGAAAAAATAAAAAAGGAGAAAAGATTTTACATTACTGTCAGACCAAATCATTGTTACAGGCATTTAGGAAAAATGTATAATTTTCCTACTCTAAAGTAGGAGTTGTAATCAGTGGGAGATCAGAGGAGGATGAGGGGAGAAATAAGTTTAAAGGAGATTTATAATGCAACAAAATCAATTAGATAATGAATATAGATGAAGTAAAGAATGAAAAGTGCTTTTTTTGTAAAAAACCATGCAGGACAGTCACAGATATAGTTCTGCCATTACCTCATGTATATGTTACAGATTTACAGAGGCGGAGAACAATGTTAGGTATTTGGGGTGGGGGGTAACTGAAGATAATAGATATTCCCACTCATCTGTTTTTTATGAAATATACTGGGATATTGTTATTCTGAAGGATTTATATTTCACTGAGGAAGGTTTGCCTTCCACAGATGCTGTTACTTTGATGGATTTATGATTTCTTTGAGAAAGAACTGACTTTCATGGATGTCCTTCGCAGAGTATCAGATCACAAATTAAACTACATATTCTTTTTTAATGGAGAAAGAAAAAAATGATATACAATGCATTGATTAGAATAAAAAGTTTTTTTACCTGGGTTCAAATTCTGCCTCCAAAACTTACTGAGATAGGTGAGCAAAGCTAAACCTTCATCTTTCAGAGCATCAGATTTCTCATGTGTATATACAGCCCATATGCTCTGGAAAAATCCTCATCCCAATTCTCATTTGCCTTGATAAATTGGGTCCCCCAAAACTGGACATTTTTCCTCAGGATTCAAGGGGAACCCTTGAGGGGTCTTCTAATGCTAGCACCTCTAGCTCTCATTCTGATGTATTCTTTCCAATGTCAAGCACCATTATCTAACTCTGACTGACCCTATTGATTAGTACCCTAGTATCAATTACAATTATTACCAAATTACATCAATTATTTCTAAAAAAGGAATATTTACTTAGAAAATATAGCAAGAATAGAAGTACCAAAAAAATAGTCCCCTAGAACCAGAAGAATACTCTCTCTCCTACACTACCTCGGTTCCTGGGAAAAGTGGTCATTTTTTCATATGATTCCCTACCTGGTTTTAATTCACAGAACAAGAAGCCCTTCCAGGAGGAAATGATCACTTCTAGACTCATCACCAAGCAATGACAATGATACCATCTCCCTTAGTCTCCTCTGTCTACAAACTTAAGAAATACCAAACTGTCAATTTCCTGGTCTCTCAGATCATTACACTTTGTATTTACAGATTTAACAGATTTCAATTCAATAGATCAAGATTCCCCTCCCCCACGCCCCCCTCCAGTCCTACTTTCCTGCCTTTTTGTGTGTTGTCTCTCCCTTTAAATTGTAAGTTCTTTGAGAGCAGGAATTTTCTTTTTATTAACTGTGTGGTCAGAGATTAGTTTGGGGCTTGACACAGAGTAGTACTTATTAAATTTTTACTGGATTGTAAGGTGGCTTCCCATTTAAATTTAATGTTATAAAGCTTTGCCTCAACAAGTTCACTTCCAAATGTGACACAGCCATTGAAGGAATTGATCTCGATGCAGTAGGACAAGACGTCTCAGAATCAATCTGCTGTGGGGTTAGGTCAAGTAGGTTACTTCTCAGGTACTTCCTGGCACTTCCACCTGGTTTGGCTGCCAACAGACACTGGTAGGATTCCAATTCCTTGGCCCATGGGTTAATTTTCTCAATCTTTCAAAACTCACAAGGTTACAACCCAGTCTCTTCTTCCTCCAAAACCCCTTCACATAAGTATAGGTAAGACCAAAGAAGCAAAGGAAGTGAGGTACCAAGTTGGTCACCATGTGTTGAGTCAAGGGGAGAGATTTGCAGGGAACTGGAGGAGAACACTGTTGCCACCACTATTATCTCTTCTCTCTTTTTCTCCTTTCCTTTCTCTTCTCTTTTCTCCTCCTTTCCCCTTCCTTTCTCCCCCTCTTTCCCTTTACCCAGAAGCTTAGAAGCAATCCTTGTCTTATCTCTACTAGGAGAAAGAGTTTCCCTCATGGAAATGTGGTTGTTAATACAGAAGACCCCTTCCTTCACTAATTAGTAAACAGACAAGAAAAATTATTTAATACTTGACCATGCCCCAAAATGAAGAGCAGAGCCCTTCCATTACACAACATCATGCACAGCCAGAGTCAGCCTCACCAAACCTCCTTACCTGGCTTCACAGCAGACAATGCCCACTCTGCAAGCTCTGAGCATGGGGCTCTCAATGGTGAAAATATTTGAAGCAATTACCTCATTGAGTTTTTGTGAGAAAAATGCTTTCCAAACCTCAAAAAGCATTGCATAAATGTGACTCTCCTTTGCTAACTGTTCTTTTTTAATAGAGAGCTTTATTTAATAGAGTTGTGAAACAATATGTTATATCTGTTATTAATTCACATTTCCTGGAATTAGGTGTACTAAGACATAGCCTTTTGGTTTTTCAAGGTTTGGCACATAACTAAATTTCTAAAATTTCTATTTGATTGTTTTGCAAATTAACAGGAGGTTGGAGATGATGGATCTAGAAAAGTACTGCTTCCAATGTCATTCTTGGGGAAGGAGAGAACATTAAATATACAATTAATACATTGGGAACCGACTTATTTTTTTTCTAACTTTTTCCCTGAATTAATTAGGAATAGATACCTAGATGTTACTGGCCTGATTAACATACTTTTGGTTAAATAGTAATAGAGTTTCCTATTCCACTATCAAACTCTGGGAAGAATGAGTTCAATCTTAGGGACAGCCTCCAAATCTTTGGCTTTTTGTATTTTAACCTCAATACATCTTCAGAAGCCTCAAAGTATAGCACCTATTTAAATTTCTACTTATGTGGATAAAAAGCCCTAAGTTCCTGTAAAAGCACACAAGGCAACAGTGTACTTCAGGTATAAGAGAGTCTTTGTTTCACCTCACAGAAAATGTAAAACAGAGAGAACTCTCAGTAGTCTATAAAGATCCATGCAACTCTCATCTGTGAAACCCAGTTTCCCTCCTTCCCCTCTAGGATAGGATAGTTAGGCAAGCCTAGAAGACAGGATTTAGAATCCAACCTCAGGCACTTGACTCTTACTAGCTGTGTAACCTTGGACAAGTCACTTAACTATGATTGCCTCGCATCCAGAATCTCTTCATATCTGACCACTGGATCCAGATGGTTCTGGAGGTGAAAGTGAGGCTTGTGATTTAGCACAACCCCTACTCACTCAAATCCAATTCATATGCTTGTCATGCCATCACCTCCCTAATGTCATGGTCTTCTAGAATGAAGGACAAACATTATTAGATTCAGCACTCTAAACCAGAGTGCCACCTTGGATTTACCTTAATAGGTTAAGTGAACAAATATATTTACTAAGCATTTATAATATGCCAGACATTTCACTAAATACTGGAAATACAAGGAAAAGGCCAAAAAGTGATCTGTCTTCAAGGAAGTTATATTCTAGAGAGGAAATACAAATTTTTTTTTGAAGTAGGTAGAGAGATGTGCTCTAGGCAAAGTATAAAAATTGATTCCCCATCCATCACAAAATATATATCTACAAGCAACAAAGAATTCAATTTTTGAGTATTGAAATCTGTACATTCTCACAAAGGTAATATTATAAAATGACATTCATTTCAGCCTAGGTGTGTCTATGCCACCTCCTGGTATTCAGTATAGGTAAGAAATGTACATTTTAAGTCTTGGGCAGCTAGAGGTAGCAGGAAGGTGCTATGCCAGAAATGGTGGAGAAGGCAAAGGAATGCAGCCAGGTGGGAAATAAAAAGAAGGTTGCTTTGGATCCTTTCCTTGAATGGAAGTTTTGGAGTTAGTTGCTTTCTCAATTCAGAGGGGTAAAGAGTACTGATAAAGTGTTTGTACAGAGATTGATTCAAACTTGAAGGTTCCTGGGGGCATAGTGGAGAAGTTAAAGAAGTGCAGTGAGGTAAATGGAGCCCAATCTGACTGTCAGGGTCCTATGAACAAAGGCATGTATAAGATAATAAGGAAGGACACAATCTTCATGGACCTGGGTGCAGCTTTCTAATAATACTTTTTTTATGAAAAGAGAAAAGTACAAACTTGATGGATGGACCATTTCCTCAGGAACCAATCCACTGACTATCCTCTCCCTCACCCCACCTCAAATAAAACTGGCTTTCAAATTTGAAAGATAAAAGGCTAAAACATAAATGAAGTTGTTATCAAAAATATGCAATTTTCTTTGTTTCCAATGAATGAAAGCACATTATTTCATCCTAAAATTCCTTTTATGATGTCATTCTCTTTATTCCATAGACATCTTTTAACTGAGGCACTTGGAGGTTGAGGTAGCCTGCCCAAAGGATCGATCTCTCTCTCTCTCTCTCTCTCTCTCTCTCTCTCTCTCTCTCTCTCTCTCTCTCTCTCTCTCTCTCTCTCTCTCTCTCTCTCTCTCTCTCTCTCTCTCACATACACACACACACACACACACACCCCTCACCTAGCCTTTTGTTATTGTCCTACTCTAAAGAAGCTTACTAACAGCTTGCTGCTTCTTCAGGAGGAGAAAAGATTTAAATTTGTACACTTTGCAGGTCTGTATAATAAATCCTGAGTGGTTTTAAAATCCCAGGGTTGTATGTGAATTCTTTCACCTTTCAAGACCTCTCAGTCTTAAATTGGAGACTCCAATCCCTGACAACATTTTCCCATTAAAAAAAAACTTCTGGTTCTGGGCTCAAATGAACCCAGGTTCACTCCCATTAGTCTTACTTCAAAGTGATGAGGCTTTCTCTCACTCTCTTGCCTCATTGCCTCTTTCCAATCATTCCAGGAAATCTCTCTTAAATAACACACGGGTAAGGCTGGGATTCTATGATCTCCCCCACTGATAGGGCAAAGCAAAGGCAGTGAAGTTATGACCAAGTGAACCAAACCTATATCCCTGCTGAAAGTTCTTTCTTTGTTCAGAGTAGTTTTCCTAGTCATGCTACATAAACCTCCTTTTGTTAGCTTTCAGATATACTATCAGTATCTCCTTTTGTTCCAGCCTAGGAATCGGGCCTGGCCTTCTATAATGAGTGTATGAGAACTGAAATGAAGTACTACAGGAAATATGAAACAGAGCCTGGTAAAGTGAAAATCCAAAAGAAAAACTCAAGAAGCCAAGGTCCTCCAGGGCTTCCCTGCCCTAACAAAATGATATTATATATGGCTCTCTTCTGCTTCCTCCTTTCAAAGCACAATACTCCACAATTGCTGTATGGAATGAAAGCCAAAACACCAGCCAAGTCACTGTTGGTCCCTTTAAAAAAATGTTGCCTACAAGTATCTTCAGGGCTATAGGCAGCAGCTTCTTCCTTCCTACCCAGAGATCTACTGTCCAGCCTCACTGGTTATGGTAAAGTCAAGTTCCCTTTCAACTCCAACAATCTCTGATTTTAGTTCCAAATCTTATTTATCTAGTGTCATCTTCTAGCTCTAATATCTGAGACTGTATTTAAAAAGAAAATATGGGGACAATATAGTCCCCCTTTGAGATAAATGTTGACATCAAATAGTTTAGAAAACCAAAAGGCACCACATTCAAAATATTTGTCTAGTTCCTCCTTAACCCTGAGTTCAAAGAGTGAATATTTAAAGAGTGTGTTTTTCAGAGGACAACCAATCAGGAAAATAACTACAATATTTGCAGGATTTAATTCCTGAGTATATTCAGTACCCTAGTTAAAAGTTGCAAGGGATTCAGAAGAAATCTATGACTCAATCACTGCTGACTGTAAAAGTGGGAAGCTCCTTTAAAGCAAGAATTGCTTTTAATTTTTTTTCTTTATATCCCAATGCCTAGCATAATGCCCTACATAGAGTAGACAAACTCTTGTTGAATTGAATCTTGCCATTTCCTTTTGTCACAGATCATAAGGGGACCTCGGAGGTCACCTAGTCCAACCCATTCATTGTATGAATAAAGGACTGAGGACTTTGACTTGCCCAAGGTCAATCAGAAGTAATAGTAAGAGATATGAATTAAGCCATGGTCTTCTGACCCTTAACCAAAGTGCCCTCTCCAATGGCTTATTTATTTAAATGTCTACTTGTCTCATCCCTAAATTCATCTCTTAAATCAGAACTCTGAGGCAAGATAGTGTGAATTGTCTTTAGATGAAGGATAAAGACCCGGATTTTGAATAAAGTGAGGATCTGGGGTGGGGATAAGGACTTTGGACTGTGAACAAGAGAAGAGGTGTGTTATTAAATCCTAGTGAGAGAGAATATTGAGATACTATGTCAGTCTGGGGTTCATGGTATCCACTAATTAGTCTGGTTTAGAGACAGTCACTGCCTCTGAATATGCTCGATTTATTAAATGTTATTCCTATTACCTGCAAAATTGAATAAAAAATAAGACATGTTATTATAAGCTCATAAAGTGCTCTTGTTTAAAGCCTTCATGATAAATTCTGTCTGAGACAATTCTATCATTTTTTGAGTATCAAAAGGTCTCTGAAAATGAATTTCTTTAGATTCACTACCAAATATTGTGTTAAGTGATAATGAGCCAAGCTGTGACTTTAGGTAATGTTTTTGTAACACTTATTATCAGAGGCCCATTCCTGAAATAACAGGCTGGGGCATGTTTTATACAACTCTCAGTTTTCCTGCTCATTGCCCCCCCCCCCAATAGAACCCAGAAATTTGAGTATTTGATCCTCCAGCATAGCCATCAACCCATGCTATGAGCATTCAGGCTTACAAGGCTATAAAATGTACAAGTTTTATTAACACAGGAAAGAGATCATATTTAAGACACTAAGAGGGTCAAGTACTCACTATTCCCACTCCAGTCCTTAGGATAGATACATACTTTCTTAAAGGTATGTTCAGGTCCTCTGATTTATACTATACTGGCTGGAGACCCAAACTGTTTCCCTGGACAGTCTTTAAAAATTGTAAGTTATAAGCAAGTTGCTGATTTGAATCCTTATAAAGAGTGAAGAAATCAACCCTGTAGAAATCAGATATAGAGCAAAAAAAAAAGGTATAGACTACTTCTCAATAAGTGGCTTTTTCTTCCTCCTCAATCACATAAAACTCAAGATGCCGACTTATACAGTTATCAAGTGCTCTAGGACTGATTCAGTGTCTACTTCTGTCATCTATTTCTCTGGGACTTTTACCCCCTCATTCTGGTGTCTCCAGACATTTTTGTGGCTCCTAGCTGTCTGTCCAGTTATCTATCATCTTTCCATTATTGCTAACCCTCATCACTTGAGGCCATAATACCCAACAACTCCTTTTCCTCCTATTTCATATAAACTCTAAGTCTTTAGAATTATGGGAAAATGCTACTCACTTTGATACAGAAAATAGAAAGTTGTTCTGCAGTCGTTTTTAGACAGCATTTGTTTCCAGAATCTTTAGAGCTTCTCAAATGTAGTTCTTTAAAAAAGCTTATTTTTTAATTTAAAATTTAATAATAGCAATGCACCTGGATTTTTAAGCTTAAGTAAAAAATGTTCATGATAAAGTCAGGCAGGTACAAAGTAAGGACTAATTATTTTGATCAAAGGTGTGATGCTACAATTTAGGGCATTAATCAGATAAACCCTTAGAAGAAATCAGATTTGAAAATGCATGTGTTTCAGGGTAGGTAGATGTGGGTGCTTGTATTCATATACATGAAGGGAGGAAAAAGAAGAAAAGGGAGGCAGGATGAGAAAAAGAGATGGAGAGAAATATACTCTGACACAAAGATAGGAGCATAAATAAAGCCCTGGGCCTTTTACTATTAAACCTCACACTTGTCTCAAATAATGAAGCTCCTGTTTCTTTAGTGATCCAAATGTCTCCAAGTAAATTTAGTGACTGACTTATTTTGAGTTGACAGATCCCAGTAGCAAAGTACCAAGTCTCCAAATGATAGGGAACACCAGTCTGATCAATCAATTGCTAGTTCCTAAGAGAATATTGACTACAGGAAGAGTCTATCTTTATTTTGTCAAGAAATTATTTTGACAAGCTAAAAGAACTTAGGATGAAGTCATTTTGAGAATTTAATAAAATTCTTTCTTGGTGGGGACACTTACATATTTGTTTAATTCCCCTCCCCCCTTTTAATGGATTCTAGAATCCTTTTTAGAAAGATGTTTATCTTTAATCACAAGGGTTAGTGTGGGGGATATATTTATGTGCCTTATGCTTCAACTATTTTTACACTGTTCTTAATAACTTAATGAGGTATCTGTACTTCTAAAATAAAATCTTCCATTTAAATGTTTAGCTATGCCATAATCACAAGATTGCATTTTAAACCTATTTGCCTCTATTCCTATGTCTATCATAAGAAGAACTCTTAGATCGTGTAAAAGAGTTTTGAGGGTTCCTTTGGACATTTAAACTATTGGAAGCTGGTTATCAATCTAGCCTGTGTATATTTTCCATTCCTATCTTTTTTTTTTTTTTTTTTTTTAGGTTTTTGCAAGGCAAATGAGGTTAACTGGCTTGCCCAAAGCCACACAGCTAAGTACTCATTAAGTGTCTGCGATTGGATTTGAACCCAGGTACTCCTGACTCCAGGGCTGGTGCTTTATCCACTGCGCCACCTAGCCACCTAGCCACCCCCATTCCTATCTTTCTTTCACCCTTCTGTTGACACCTATTTGTTGCTCAATTCATATTCATTATATCTGCCAGTTAGGTTGTCAAGGAAAAGAAAAGGTGGGTCTCAAATCAATCATTTTGGCGTCATTTTTAAAAATCATTCTCATTTTAAAAGTTTGATGAATGGGAAGCTCTATACCAAAGTCTCAAAATTTGGTAAATTGTGGTCAAATTAAATTCAAAAGGACAAAGTAAAAAAGTATCTATGGTGAAATTAAGGAAAAAATTCCACTCACCCATGAAAAATGTGGCTCTCTCTCTTTTTAAATCAATAAAACTTTAAGCCTAATTTTTGACACAATAAAGGGAGAAAATTTGCCTTTAAAAAATAAATATTGCAATCAAGTGCTTTCCCCCTTTCCATCTCCAACTCATGGACTCTTCAGGAAGTTATTCCAGTTCAAGGCATTCTCTAGATCACAAATCATAAAACTGTAGTTTATAAGCCCCTACCACTGTATTTACTTTTTACACAGCTATGTGGTACAGATGTTGGTGTGAAGGATTTGTATTTGGAAGATCTTGAGTTCAAATTCTTCCTCTAACATTTCTTATCTGTGTAACATGACTTAACTTCTCTTTGCTTTTGTTTCTCAGTTGTAAAATGTGGTTAATAATGGCACCTACCTCTTGGGGTTGTTGTGAATATCAAATGAGATAGGATATGTAAAATGTAAAATGCTTTCTAAATCATAAAAATGCTATTAAAATGATAGCTTTTACTGTAATTATCATCTTGCCAACCCATTAGAGGACACATTTATTCAAGACAAAGACCATTTAAATAGTATAACAAAAACAAAAAGGAGAGATTACCTGTAGCAGATGAGGCAATGACTTTCCTCCAGGTTACTTTACCACTGATATGGGGGGACATACATGCAAAGAATACATGTGAACAAAGAAGATACATGGGCTAGGACACACATAGGGACATGTGCATTCAGAATTCATGTATATCATTGGAAAGTCAGACCACTGATACTGGGAAGGTGATGAGCCTTGGAAATGTCATTAGGTTATTCACTGCCTGGTGCCTCTGTCACCAAAGTCTTTCCAAGAGAAAGGTGAGCTGACAAAAATTATCTCACTATCCTCATACCAGCAAAGGTAGGAAGAAAACCATTCTGTCCCCACAGGATTAATATTAGTTCTTTTTATCTGATCACCTCTCTCTGGCTGCCAACTCTAAGTTCTTCAGTTCCAAACCAACTCTCTGTTATTAAACAGTTCTTTTTAAATTGCAAAATGTGCTTTCATCTAGCACTCTAGTGAGCATAGGGATCCACAGGGATCATCTGATCCATCCCCTTATTTTAAAAATATCCTAAAATATAAAGAGGTTAATTGCTTAACTAATTGGCATGCCCCAAAGTAGAGGGATAGTAAGATTCAGGGCCAGGATTTGAACCCAATTTCTCTGACTTCTTTCTCTAGCATTATCTTCCTTTACTATGTTGCCATCTCCCTTACTGACTGACAAAAACTAGGAGCAAGATCAAATAAGCTAAGCAAAATTGTCATATGCTAGTCCTGTCTTTATAATAATCACTATCCCCACCACCAGGGCAGCTAAGTGGCACAAAGGATAGAACATTCCTGAGTTCAAATCTGACCTCAGACCCTGGGCAAGTCACGTAATCCTATTTGCTTCCATTTCTTCATCTGCAAAATGAGCTAGAGAAGTAATGACAAGTTACTCTAAGAGCTTGGCCAAGAAAATCCCCAAAAGTGGTCATGAGGAATTGAAAACAATTAAATAACAACAAAGAGCCACCATACTTTTGTACTGAACTACATCCATCAAAAATCTTGCTATTCTCAATTTTATAAAAGCTCACATACACAACAGTAGAAGTTATTTCTTTATTGCAAATTTCTAAGGATCTTTAGTGTACATTATAAGTCTGTTGCTAATATATTCTATTTAAAACTTTAGATTCTGTTCAGTATAAAGATCTTCATGTTTTTCAGTTCAGAATAATATCTGAAACACTTTTAATTATAGTCAGCTCTTCATTATCCTTGTTATTAGTGGGAAACTTTTCATCATTCACTTTTACTGCTCTACCCTTCTTCTAAATTCTCTATAGTATTGCTTCTAAACCACTTCACTCAAATGAAACTATTCTCTCCAGTTACCAAAGAATTACCAAATTATTACCAAATCTCATGATCACTTAATACTCATCCATCTTCAGTTATCTGTAGCATTTGATAGCAATCATTATCTTGATCCAGTCAAATCTGTTACATTGAGTTATGACCTCCTCCATGAATCCATGATCTAGACCAGCTGCTCTTCTCATCTTTTCTTCATTCATTTCTCTTCTGTTCCCTATGAAGTGCATCAGGGACCATGATATTGAGTCCAAATGTGGTAGGGCTCCTCTGTTATTGGAGAAAGGTTTATTGTAAAAATCTTTGCAAACCTCTGCTTGATCAAGTATTTACTGTTTCTGAAATTTCTAGGATCTATAAGACTTCTTCCTGAGAACCATCAGTATCAATGTAGATTCTTTCACCCATATCTCATTTATTTTATTAATAGCTTATTTAAATAGATTGTTAGAGTTGACTCAAGTGCATGGGATATCTTCATGTTTTCATATATAGCAGTATAACATTTCTTATATTTTTAACAAGATGTATTCCTTCTTAATAATTCTGTGTCCCTTCTCTCAGGATTTCCTGGACCACCATTTGGGAGCCCTTGTTCTAGACCAGAAGTGTCTGATTCTCCACCAGCAATTGGCCCACAAAATGCCTTAGTGCTTTGGAACCAGATTAAAATATAATAGGTAAATATTTAATAAAGTAAATAAAAATATTATAGATGTTAATTTTCCTAAATCAATATGCTACCCACAGGATCCATTTCTCTATATATTTGACACCACTGTTCCAATTATTCTTGGGAAAAATTAGAGGAAATACTGAAAATGCTGATATCTGGAGATTTGAGATGTAATTTACAAGACAACCTAGCTAAATTTATTATTTACAATATGCTAGCTCAAAATCTAAAGTACTTTAATTCAAGGTGATCTAAAAAAGATTACATTGGAAATCCCTTGGCCAGAGATAGATTCCCCTTGTTACCTTAGGATTTTGTCATTTGAACTTAGAACAAGATTGAAAATTCAGAGCATTAAAATAACCGTTTTAGATCTTGAGAGATCATCAGATCTAGTGGGAATTTTTTTTTGATATTGTTTCATATCAAGATTTGGATTGCAAGAGACATCTCTAAAGGCTTGGGGGACAGGGGAGAGAGTAGGGAGGAAGGCATGTTGTGGTATGTTTAAAACCATTAACATTTTTCCTTTACTTAAATAATTTCAGAACTTAGATTCCCAGGACCATAAAAGCAATGTAGACATTTTCATCTACTGTTAATTTATCTTTTATTTAAACAAAAACAAAATATAGATTTATGCTCTCTCTGGAACCACACTTGACTTTCCCAAGAAAAGTCCCTTATGCAAGCTCGTAATAAGGAACTCAGCACTCTCTACACCATTAAAGAATTACGTCTTCCTAAAAGACTGCTTTCGGGGTGGGGGGGGAAGCAAAATTAGGGGGAAAATTGTAAAATTCAAAATAAATAAAATCTTTTATAAATCAAAACAAAATACCCCAAGATTGGGAGTAAAATAGGAAAATTCACCAAATCTACAAAAGGAAAATTCTTTCATAGCTCTTTTATACTCCCATGGTCTTCCAGACCTCTCACAAAATATTCAACATCATTTTCTGGATAGTGTAACTTTTTTATGAACTATGGTAGATAGAAATATAGTACTTTTTACTGAGAGCTTTAAGATAACTGTTTCTTGATAGTTTTCCTTACATCTGCTGTCTACATACCTGTCCTGTATCCCATATTTGCGAAATTGAGCTTTGAATCTAAAGCACAGAATCAAAACAATTTAGTGCAGCTTTCCTATCATTGTCCCTTGTCATCATCTACCAAATAGGGCAGCAATCTTTTCCCCTTTTTGAATTTTCTTCTTGTTCTTATATAGCAAAAAAAAAATCCTTTATTTGTCCTCAGTATTTATTGCCAATCTCAGCTCTTTCTGGGTATCAATGCTCTTGACAGTATTTACAGGATTGGTCTTTTGGTTGGTTATTTTGGTTTGGCTTTTTGCATTACTATTGTGCTATTCAGTTACTAAGCCATTGCTTTCCAGTTTTGCCATCTAAAAATCTGAGTTGGGTGCTAAGCTTCCTTTGCAAGTACATGAGTCTTTTTAAGCAGTTCTCTTTATCATATTAATCATAATAAATTCTATTTGACACTTTAAAATTTTGTAATTGAGAACAATATTGGAACTTGGACTAACAACCCCAGCAAAATATTAGGCCATTGAATTCTGATATTTTCTCTGAACTCTTTGAAATTTGTTCCATTTCAAAACATAGTTCCTATTAGATTATGCCCACCTTTCCCTTATCAAGAATTTTATAATCAAATGATCACAGTTCTTATCATTTCTACAAAGTAGTTTTATTTATCTCTTCCTCTACTTTAAAAGGATGAAGTGATCATTGAGGCAATTGATAAGATTTAATAGTTGCTTTACTTCTGGCAAAAAAAAAGCTTGTTTAGTTGAAATTAAACTTATTATAATAATTTTATGGTTCTCTTATCAGATTTATGATTTCCTTTTCAAACTCCTCATATAATTTGTGAAACGAGTTATGTTCCCATGAAAATACTGCTTCTGTTTTTTTCTCTACCCACATGTTCTTTAACCTGTACCTCACCTTTATTTCTGGAATTCTTTTGAGAACAGGCATTATTATCAATCTGTCTTCACATCACTGGAACATAGTAGTCACTAAATAAATACTTGCTGATTGCTCTTCTAAAAAACTATAAGGTATTCCAATATATCTTTTTTATTTATTCTGCTTCTTTCCACTGATATGAGACTTATCTCAGTGATCCTGACATAAAATTTGCTTCTTTACATGTTGTTGAGTCATTGACTTGCTGTGACCTCCTTTTGGGGTTTTCTTCACAAAGATAATGAAGTGAATTGCCATTTCCATCTCCAACTCATTCACTCCATTATCTTTGTAAAGAAAACCCCAAAAGGTGTCACAGCAAGTCAATGACTCAACAGGATCAAGTGACTTGACTAAAGATCACACAGCTATTAAGTGTCTGAAGCCAGATTTGAACTCAGGTGCTCCTTACTCCAGGGCCAGTGTACCATCTAGTTTACCTTGCGCTCTACTTACACTTCATTCATCCCAATAATGAAACCTGAGTCTATAGGTTTTGGTTCTGGCTTTTTTCAGTGGATATTGTGCCCAAGAATTATTGGTCCCATCTTTAGGATTCTGTCTGCTATTGTCTATGGAAATAATCTGTTCAGATCTATGTGCACAGCAATCTCCTCTCTCTCCTACCTTGCCCAAGATCTCCTTATACTTTCCTTTGTTTCCTTCCAAGCTTTGTCAAGTGGATCCCTGTTATGTTGTTGTGAAATCATCATTCAGTTGAATTCAGATCATTCTTCTTATTCAAAAAGATTTATAACATATAAAGGTAATACTTTTGCCACAATGCATTGAAACCAGTAACAGATATTAATTTGTTAAACAGAAATGAGTATATATATATATGTTATGGATTTTTTTCTCAACAGTACTTTACACATTTGGTTAGGTATTTTGAGTCTGTCAGTTACATTATGCTAAAAATTCAATAAATTATATTTCAGACCATTCAATATAAGAAAAAATATCTGACCCACACAATTAACCCCATACCAATATTTGATGTACTCAATTCAACTCAGCAACAGTATCTGAGTGTTTACAAAGTGATCAGTGTTACACCATACACTGGAAACGAAACAGGAAAAAACAAACATCCCTGCTCTAAAGGAGTTTATACTATATTGAATTGACACACACACACACACACACACACAAACTGTATGTAAGTTGTTTGAAGGTAGTCTGTTTCTTCAGTATACTCATCCTCAGTTCCATGATGTCTTGTATACATAGTAGGTACATAATTAATACATTAAAATGAATCTGCATTTTTTCTATTTATTTATAGTTTGCAAAAGACAATCTATTTTTGTAATTCAATAAAGGGTTTCCTAAAATGAAATCATCTACAGGATGTTTTATTTCTATAAGGCCCTAAAAAGCTACTGTTGTTAAAGAAAAAATGTATTATCATATCAATAGTCCCTAATGAATCCAGGTGCCTGAGTTCTACAGAAGCACTAAAACTTTTTTTTATACCCAACTCATCAGTAAACAGATCTTAAATAATTTACCTTTATTTTTGAAATTTATTAGACTATTAGGGAAGTTTGATTACTAAGTATGTCAAAGCTAACTCTTTTTCAGTAATTGAAGACATGATCCTAGTACCACCTTTTAGACACAATGGCAATAATCTAAAGACAGCTTTCATTTCATTTAAATGCTTATTTAAATAACTGTCATTGCATATTTCCTTTTTCAAAAATATCAATGTTACTATTTTATTCATGAGCATCAGAATCACTTAAATTTGTATTCTGCTTTATAGTTTGCTAAATTCTTTTATTAAAAATATATTATCTGGGGCAGCTAGGTGGCACAGTGGATAGAGTACTGGCCCTAGAATCAGGAGGACCTGAGTTCAAATATGATCTCAAACACATAATTATCTGTGTGATCTTGGGCAAGTCACTTAACTCCACTGCCTTGTTAAAAAAACCAAAATTAAACATGTATTATCTGTATTAAACAGAGCAAGTATCATAATCCCCATTGTGATATCCCCCCAATAATGAAGTGAGGCTCATACACTTGCCAAGGTTGCATAATTAAGCATCCAGGATATCATAAAATTGCCTAGGTTTCAGAATTTTGCTTTTGTTGAATTGTTTCAATAATGTCCATCTCTTTGAATCTTATTTTATAGTTTTCCTGGCAAAGATCATTTTACAGCTTTTTTAAGAGATGAGGAACTGAGACAAACAGGGGGTTAAGTGACTAGACCAGGGTCACACAGGTAGTAAGAATTTCAGGCCAGATTTGAAATTATCAAGAGTCTAGTACACTGTATCAATTACCTGCCCCAGTTCCAGAATTGCCATTATCTTATATATTTCTCTATATCTGTATTAAAAACTTTAACACAGAAGCTATGAGAATTCTAAATCATAATGACTTGGTTTATCAATTGCCATATGATTGGAGCAATTAGTTGAGAAGAAGAATGCTATCCTAGGTCACTTGAACACATACTTGGAAAACAAAAAAAGACTTGCTTGGATACTCAATATAATCTGACTATACATTCTCATTGGATAATTTAACTTTAAAATTTCTTTTTAAATTAATTTTTAGTATCTTGCTTTTATGTAACATTTATTTCCCAATATATCCCGCTCCCATTCAAAAAACCATCTTTTAACAAAGAATAAAAATGAAATGAGAAAAAAATCAACAAAACTAACCAACACATCAAATATGTATAGGTAGCATTCCACAATGCTTCATGGCTGTTTAGCCATTATTGTTACACTTCATTCACATTTTTTTTTTTAGGTTTTTGCAAGGCAGATGGGGTTAAGTGGCTTGCCCAAGGCCACACTGCTAGGTAATTATTAAGGGTCTGAGACCGGATTTGAACCCAGGTACTCCTGACTCCAGGGCTGGTGCTTTATCTGCTTCGACACCTAGCCGCCCCACACATTTTTTTTTAAAATTCTCATTTACATTGCTGTGGTCATTGTAATTCTCCCCTGCCCCCAGGTACTTACTTCATTCTGCATCTATTCATATATCATAACTCATTACAATGAATTTTAATAATTTCCAAATGATATATAAAACAATTCGGAGGGCTGTTATAAGATTAGTTTACTCATATAACCCCTGACCTCTTGTAATCAAATTATCCTCTTTCCCCAAGAGCATAAGAATAACCATATTAAAAACAAAATAGAATCCCCACTCCATGAAGTTCTCATTGAGATTTAAATGAATAAAAATTTTGCAGAGGATTTTTTAAAATAAAAATCTAATTTAAAAGGGATAGAATCTGACTAAAATTCTTTCATAAATCACTTTATTCCTCTTGCTATTAACTCAAACTAGTTGGTGTTTCCTAAATAGCTAAAGTTGATGATTTGGAAATATACTTAAATGCCTTGACAAATAAAGACAATGTTTAGAGAGAAGAAACATGCAATCTATAAAAGCCCACAGTTTGGAAATCTTTGGATCTAAAAGCAAGCAGTTAATTACTAACAAACTAGTGGTTACAGCCTTCACAGTGACTGCACAATTAGCACTTAATATTGTGACTGGGGAATGAACTATCTACAATCTATTGAAAAGACCATCTGCTTCTATAAATTGTGTTCCCTTATTCTTGCCAGGAGAAAGACCCTATTTTTTTTTTAAATGGCACTACCCTTTTAATTGCTAGGTTGTTTGCACTTGTGTTTTGCTATTAGGATTTAATAAGCCATTGTTTCATTGGAATAAAAACTGTGGCTAAGGTTATGTAATGGTTATTTCTGGCAATTTTCACCTACAAATTTCATTTTTTCACATTGAAAACTGTCATTTAATATAGCTAAAAATACGTTCTACACAGAGAGCGTTTATTTTTGAGGCAACCAGCCAACGCGTCAATCAGAAATGTAAGGCAGGGTTCTTCCGTCTAGAGGCAGATCACTCAAACACACGTGACATCTCCGGCTGAGGAAGAAGCAGCTCTCCTCGGAGCTGGGCTAAGACAAAAGCATGGAGCGGCGGGAGCCGCGGGGGCCGGCCCGTCCTGGGCCAGGGCGGCAGGCGCTTCCTCCAGACGGGCCTGGGCTTGCCCCGGGGCACCGCATCTAGTTTCTGCCACTTTTCCCGGCGAGGTGGCGCCTCCCCTCCCCCACTCGTGAGAGCCCCACGGTCCGCGGGGCCCCGGCTGGCCCGGGAAGCGCAGGGGGCAGCGGCCGCGCCGGCCCTGCCCTGCCCTCCCCTCCCCCGGGCGGCGGCTCCCTCCCGCGCCCCCCTCCCTTCCGCATCCTTCCCGGGGTCGGCGCGCCGGGCTCGGGGACCTCCATCCCGCAGGCAGAGTGCGCTCGATGCCCCCCCCCCCGTCTCAGCCCCCACGCGCGAGGGAAACAAGCGGGACTGGAGGGGAGGCGCACGAGCCCGCCTCCGCGCGGCCGCGGCTGCGCCACTGCGCAGGCTCAGAGCGGCGCGTCCCGAGCCCGGACGGCAGGCCGCCTCCGCTCCTCGCCGCCGGGGCGCCGGCGCAAGTACCCGTACGGTACTCCCAGCCTGCTCTGCATTATGGTACCACAGGGGCGGGGGGAGGAGCGAGAGGGCGGGAAGAGGAGGGGAGAAAGCGGGGAGGGCCGGGGGAAGGAGGAGGCGAGGGAGAGCGCCCGCACATGCGCCTCCGCCGGCGAGGAAGCCCGAGCGGCCCGGGCGGGGGAGGGCTGTGGCGGGAGGCTCGGTCCGGGAGCCGCTTCCGGGTCACGTGCCCCGTTTCCGGCCCGCCGGTTCCGTGGCGGGGGGCGGGGGGAGATCCGGGAGCGGCTGGCCCCGCCTCCTCGGCCCCCAGGGCCCGCCCCCGCCCGGCCCCCGGGGCGGGGCCTGGCCGCCCGCTCCCCGCGCCCCGCCCGCTCGGCGGCCAGACAGTCTGAGGGGCGCTTGGCTCGGCGGCGGCTGCGGGAGCCGCGGGCGGCGGCGCGTCCTTCCCGTCGGGGCCACGGTAAGTCTGTGCCCGCGGGGGGCTCCTCGCGGGAGGGGCCGTCACGTGGGGGAGGCGTCGCACCCCCGCCGCGCCCTCTCTCCCCCCCATAACAGCGGCTCCCCTCGCGCGCGCGCGTGGGGCCGCCACAGACTTCCCCGGAGTGCCTGGCCCCCGGGGAGCCGCGGGAGGGCGGGCCGCGCAGCCCCGTGACTTTCCTCGGGCGCTCCGGGCGGAGTCGCCTCCCCGAAGTCGGGGCTCCCTCCCGGCGCCCCCCGCCTGGCGCGGGGGTCCCCTCGGTGCGCTCGCGCTGTCCGGGCCCGCGGGCGGGGGCGCAGGGCGGCTAAGCCCCGACTTGGGCTTGCGGGGCGGGCACGGGGCGCAGTGGCCCCGGAGACCCCGGACGGAAGAGCCGGGCAGCGGCGCCCCGCGACCTGCTCTCCCCGGGGCCCCGCGGCTTAAGACCACCCTCCAGGGGGGCGACTGCCCCCCGGCTGGACTCGGAACGCTTCCCGGGCAGCGACAGCCCCGGTTTTACCGGGAACTTGTGTTGAAAGAGGAAAAGTGATTTATTTGCCGTGAGTAGGAGCTCCGGCCCAGGACTCCCTCCACCGATAAGTCTCGATTCTGCAAAATGTAGGAAAATGAAATCGTATTTTCTTGCAAGTTCTGTAGCGGCTTTGAGACTTGAAAGGACCGATTGGTCCTTTCGTTTCCTTTTGCGAAAATTAAAGTCATCGTTCGTGAGGAGCTCGGAGAGGCTTGAAGAGGTGGACGCTATCAGCCCGGTGCTTGGGAAGCTTTCACACATCTCTTGCGGGACCATACTCCTTAGTGAGGAGCTTGGAGATCCCTGGGAAAGTATTTAGATTATCAGCGATGCTCGACCCATTATAAAGATATCGAAATAGCCCATTGTGAACAGCTTTCAGATCTGTAGAACAGCATTAATATTATCAGCCTGGTCCCTGATTCATAGGAAGCCTTTGATAAATGTTTATTGACTCTTTGGACTACGAGTTTTCTCAAATGAGTTTAGAATGGGTTTAGGTCTTTAATTGGATGAATAAGATTAGCTCAGTCGAAAATGTGAGGTATCTTTGATTATTTGTAATTTTGAAAATTATACTTTACAAAATTGAGAAAGGGTCAATTTCACAAAAAAGTTGCATTTTTAAAGTTCAACATATTATGAATATTAGGGAAGAAAATCCAGAATGAACAATTGTATCTGAAATTTTAACATTACTAAAAAAGCTGATGTGATTTGAAGAATTATATGTGAAATGTATTATTTCATGTAGCCAATATTTCCTTATGGATAGTTTAAAAATGTCAAGTCATTAAAATTTTTCAATGTTTTACTTGCAGTCCTTTAAGTACTCAATATCAAACACTTTAAAAGATAGCATTTGTATATTCATGACTTTCATGGTATAGCCATGCACCACCATGTGTTGGTTTTCATTTTTATAAGATGACTGTGAGTGTAGATATTTGATTTCAAAGCATGGTTGATCTTTTATATTTTTATTTCTGTTAAAAGATACCAACTGAAATGTTGATATGTTTTGAAAAGTCCCTTCCAGTTGGGACAAAAAAGGTATAAGAAGAAAGAACCAGCAGCATATTTTATGACTTCAGATGTTACTAAAACATATTTTATTCTTTGCCTCACTAAAGCACTCACTAAAGCATATCACAGGTGACAGTTTCCTGCTCTAAACATGTAATTTTTTAAAATTTTCAACTACATTTATGAGTTTGTTTCAGAGTATTCTGTGTATGTGTGTGTTTTTATGTGTGTGAGAGACAGAGACAACTAGACAGGGCTCTGTGAATGATATATTTTTTAATTTAGCGTAGATATTATGGTAATCATCTATCAGTTTACCTTCTCTCTGCTCTGTTGTAATGGAACTTGTTGAAAACCAGATTGAAAAAATGGAGCTTTATCTCAGTGTATAGATCCAAAGATCTGAATATAAGATTTGCTTTGTTTATTTTAACAGATGCAGTTTATGTTGCTTTTTAGTCGTCAGGGAAAGCTCCGACTTCAGAAATGGTATGTCCCACTATCGGACAAAGAAAAGAAAAAAATCACAAGAGAACTTGTTCAAACAGTTTTAGCCCGTAAACCCAAAATGTGCAGCTTTTTGGAGTGGCGAGATCTGAAGATTGTCTACAAAAGGTATACTTTTCATTTATCAGCAAGTTGCAGTGGGAGAATGAATTTCATTGACACCCTTGTGTCCAAACATGAATGAAAATCAACTAATTTTGAAAGTTGACTTTTTGGACAATTATATACCAAGGAAGACTACATTTGTAATTAGTAATGCCTAGAGAAAGTAGATTTAAATTTATGAAGCCTGAGTAATTTTAGAAGAAATTATAATCTTGCTCCTTTAAAATGATAGACATTAGGAAATATCTTAATAGATGATTCGTTCAAAGTTTAAAGATAGCTTTAATGATAATATTTCACATGTATTAACTTCCAAAAAAAGTGAATCATAACTCACATTTAAATAGCATTTTAAGAGTTGCAGAGCACTTTGTCCTTAACAACCATCTAAGGTAGGTAGTACAACTATTATCTGCATTTTATTGAGGTTTTTTTGAAAACACATACTTGGCTCATAATTACTGTCTGAAATAGGATTTGAATTCGGGTTCCTGACACTAATATACATTGTATAGTTCAGACCTTTTAAAAAATGGCTTCTGGTTAGTAAATTTTGAATAGTAGTTTTCAGTGAAAGTAAGTTATTTGTGACTTTAAGAAACTTAAGCATCAAATGAGAACTTCTGTATACATTTAAAGCCTTTCAAAATCTTACTCTAATCTGCTTTTCCAGCCTTATTCATATACCTTCAGGTGGGTCCAACAAAACTGCCCTTCTTGATTTTACTTCCAGACAGCATTCCAAGGCTTGCTTCCATGTTTGTCCCTTCACCCCCTTGTCACTTTTACCCCCTCCCCCCAAATAAATGAGATTCAAACTTTTCTCATTTCTGACTCTTAGAATTGTGGATTTCTCTATCCTTGTCCAATCCTTCATGTCTCCTGCTCGTCTCCCTGAAGAAAAAAGAATCTTTTATGGATTTTGACAACACTTACAGGCACATGCATTGTCTCCCCCATAGTATGTAAGTTCATTGAGGGCAGGAACTTTTTTGGCTTTATAGTTTAAGTGCTTGGCATAAAGAGAAGCTGATCAGTTGAGCCTTATTTTTGTCACACATAACCAAACCTTTTCAATCATATTGATGTGTAAAATAATTGTTTATTTAAAACAGAATACACTTGATTATTAAGAAAGTTAATACACATTTTGCATTATCAAAATGTGGTGAAATATGAAGTAGTTTCATCATAGGAAGATGTTGAAGATTGATCTTTATGAGATTACTTTTTATATGAATTACTTCTTTATAACAAGATGAGAAATAGAATATATAATAGTAATATTTACTCCCGTGGAAAGTACAGTAGTCTCATTTAATTATATTGGAATGAAAGTACTATTTCTCAAACTAGAATAAAATATTTTTTAATCTGTAGACTTTGATTTGAGACATTGACTTTTCTTTATCTTGCTTTTCCTTCAGTAATTTCATTTTTAGCACAAATAATAGACAGAACAAAAGAAAAGGAAAATATTAGAAAAACATTTTGTACATGGATAAAAGAACTGATAACAAAAAGTTATGAAATCAGAAAGGGAAAAAAAGGTCAATTTTTTGCATTCTCTATTTTTTAAGCTTTTAAGAATGTGTAAAGAGGGTTTCAGAACTAGTGGTGGATAAATTTAGGGGAAAGGAAAACATTATTTTGTAAAAATTGGAATGGGTTTTAATGATCTGTCCTTCTGTAGCAGTATTATTTTAATATTTCTTAAGTATAGAATTTGAAAATAGAAGGGACCCTAGATAAGTCAGTCCCTTCTGCCTCCCAACTCAGTGTACAGATGAGGAAACTGACGCCCCTACAAACTGTTTCTTTTTAGTCTTTGAATCCACAGGCCTAGCTTCCTATAGTGCCTTAATAAATGATTATAGAATTAGTTTGGAAAAATTTGTCCAGGGTCTCCCCACTAGCAAATGTAGAGTTCTACAGAACTCAGATCTCTTTAATACCAATCTAATGCCCCTTTTCAGATAGTTACAAAATTATCAAGGGTTAGAGAGAGAGCACAAAATTGAATGTGTAGCCTGGGGTGTTAAAATTCATTCAATCCTTCACAGTCATAGATGACCAGTGTGTTTTTTCTCTGAGAAGTTTATGAAATCGAATAGACTAATAAGTGGATCGAGGATAATATATCTATTCCATGAATCTAACAGGCAAAATATTGGTAGGTTGAAGAATTAGGTAGTGATAGATGAAGGAATAGAAGAATTTAACTCAATTCCATAGTTATTACTGGACTGAGCAAACTTCATTATCTGCATATTTTAGTTTCTAATTCACTGATCGAAATTCTCATTCATTCATATTCCTTTACACTTTTTCCTCACCTCCTCATTACCTGTTTCTGTTAATAGTACAGTAGTTCAAACAACTCTTGAATTGAAATGCAATAGAAACAACTCTTCTCATTTTATCTCTTAGCCATTCTTCTTTTTCTCTGTCACTACCCTAGTTTAAGCATTTTGTAACTTTTCCCTGCATCAGTGTAATATTTCTCTGTCTTTCTATCTTACCCCCAGCTTTTTTCTATCCAGTTACTGGTACTTTAGCTCAACTGAAATGAACTCAAATGAAAATAATGCACTTCTGGGAAGGGGTGAATTACCAAATATACAGAGCTCAGAGTTATTCTTATTAAGTAATTAATCTCTCTTGGCTATTCTCTAAGCCTTGTTTCTTCTGACCTGTATCAATATTCTCCATCCTAAAATTTCCTAATGTTCAAATATTTTTAAGGAAATTTAGTTTATATTGTGGAATTATGGAAATATCACTAGATTGAAGTTAGGTCAAATTAAAATACAAGTTATGTGCCTCCAGATTATTTTATCTTGAAATTTGGCCATGGAATATTGTTGATTTGATTTTTCTTCAATAACAAAGATTAATGAAATACCAATGGGTAATGAGAACAGTTTAGCTGCACTCACCAAAAGTCAGCTGATATTTAGCCGACTGTAGAGAAGTCATGTGTTTTGAATATAAGAATAGGCACTTTCAAATGTATTTTGTGCCAGTAATTAGAGTAAGCTTTAATCCCCAGTGCTAAAAATATTCAACAATACCTTTTCCCCTTACTTATCTATTACTGATTTTATTTCAAGATTAGGTTAATAAATACATGTACAAAATGAATGGCAGCTTAATTTTTTTAAAGGTCTGCTAACAATTGTTCTTCTTGAGTTTTATCTTAAATTTCTTTTCCCTACTTCAGTGCCCATGTTTGTGTTGTTCTTTATAACATTTTTTCATGTCCTTTTGAATATATTTTGTCATTCTATCTCTAGTATCTAGCCAAGGGTCTGGCACAAAGTATTTGCTTTTAGAAAATGCTCATTAATCAGTGTTTTAATTTTTGCTATGTTGAGCAAATATTTTTCTCTTTTGCCTTACTGCTTTGGGGTATCCTGAAATTCTGTAGACTCTCATGACTCTTATTAGAATTTTATCAGTTCTATGACATTTAGTAATTTGGAAAGGAGTATCTCTGTTGTATTAAGAAATTGTTAGGTTAATAAACCTATAACATTTCCATAGTGCTTTCTTGCAAGCACCCTGTGAGAGAAGTGGTTCAAGTTGTTATTCCCATTATACAGATGAGAAGATTGAGGCTTAGGGAAAATGAGACTTGGCTCAGACACATATCTAGTAGAAGCTAGACTGGTATCTAGATCTTCTTGGGTATTTAGGCACAAGGCTTTTTATATAATTCCTAAATTGTCATATTGAAGTCCAGGAATCATAATTCACATTTACAGAAACCTCCCTCACGTTATCAATTGGTTTTTTTTTTTCCTTTCAGCAGTCACTTAAAGTAGATTTCCTTTCATATGGATAAGGAAGTAAAGGTCAGAGAGGTTTAATGACTTTTCCATGGCCACATGACATGAGAAGTGTTGGGAGTCAAGAATGAAACTTGGATGTTCTGCTTGCTTATCAAGCATGTGCTCAATTTGCCACTTTTCTTGGCAAAAGAATTACATAATTTTAACTAAGAAAATTAATCTCCTAGTGATACTTAGATTGGAATGAAACCCAAGTTTATTTTGGTCCCCTAATCTGGTCATCTTGACACAATATTTCTATCAATTGCACCATTTATAAACGTACTCTTTCATGTTTGAAATCTTACTATTAATTTTACCTCTTCTTCTCACATCGCCAGTTACCAAAACTTAACAGTTCTACTTTTACAATATATAGCTTGTTAATGGAAAAGCATCAAAGAAGATACCCATTTGCTTTGCTGCTGCATCTTAAAGACATTTTCATCTGATTTTATGTGTTGTTTTCCTGTTAGAATAGGAGCTCCTTGAGAGCAGGGTCTATCTTGCTTTAATATCTTGTGTTCCTGGTGCTTAGCACATAGTAAATTATAAATGCCTTTTTAGTCAGTAATTACTGCCACCAACCAAGTTTGGACCCTTATCTTTGCTAGCCTGAAGCAGTAAGTTTCTAACTAACATTTCTTTCTCCGGCAGCCTTGTGAGGAATGGATAAGTAGAGAAAAAGAGCTTGAACAACAGGCATAAATGTAGGCATGTCACTCTTCTCTAACTATTTCAGTGACTCTTGTTGCCTCCCTAATAAAATTCACACTCCTTATCCTGATAGTCATAGCCAGCTATGAATTTCTTTCTAGTCTTCTGATCATTTCCCACCTGGCCAGCCAAAAAAGAGACTGCTTGATTTCCCCCATACCCATCTCACCCTTTTGGTGCTCTGTGCATGGTGTTCCTTATGCCTGCAGTATCCTTCCCTCCAGCTCTACCTGTTAAATAATGTCATCTTTTAAACCTCGATGGCTCAAATGCCATCTTCATGAAACATTCCCCATCCCAATTCATATTGATCTTTCTCCATCTTAGGCCTCACATATGATTCTGTTCACTCATCTTAACACTGATCAGACATAATTTTACAATATAGGTACATATCCTCACATTTCCTAAACTGTCTGTCAGCTTACCGGAGCAGAAATGATAGAAGCTAGACCTGACTGAGGATTGGAATGAAATGTGACATTTAACTTAACATGAAAGGGTATTCAGTAAGGACACAGTGGGGACAACTTGGACATATTGCTCTGCCTCTTGGGGTAGCCAGGATGATGCCTTTGTCAGAGTTCCTAGCTCCTTAGGCTGCTCTTTGGCCTTAGGCTACCAGGAAGTACCTTAATAGCCTGCTCCTTGGTCAGTTAAGCTTCACAGATAATTTCCATACTTATTAAGGAAGAATCACCTCGAGACTTAGAATATTGTGCTTAGCACACCCTACTCCTTTTTGGTGAAATCCTAAAGGTCTTCTAGAGTTCCACTTACATATCCTTGGGGCAATTGCTGGACATCCCTAACCTTGAAGATGAAGAAAATTGCACTGGAGAAAGCAGAAACAATCATGGAGATAGCAAAAAATTCCATAAGCAATGTAATGGTCTCCTTAAAATTGTTGAGAGGACCTCACAGAGATTGAAGACCATAAATTCCAAGTTTTAATTCTTCTGTTTAGAAGAACAGAGTTTCATGTCTTAATGATCTGGTCCAGGTGGCATATGATACCACAGATTTTCAAATCACAATGGGTTTCATGATGTAAATAAAGATGAGTAGGAGCAGCACCAAGTATAGCAAGGCCACAGGGTAATTGATCCTTGTAGTACAGCTATTGATCCTAATCTTGGGTCAGGGTCACTGATAGTAAAGTTGCTACTTTCTTGCATGCTGCCTGTGCCAATTCCGGGATCTATTTTGAGAATCTCCATGTACCACCACACTCTTAGTATTCCCAGGCTTACCCAGCAGGACCTTGAGTAGACTACTAGAACTTTTCTTCTTTAGAGGCTTTGCCAAGAAGCTCTCCTTTCCATGAAGGAGAAATAGACACTTTTCACCTATTCCTCATCTGAAAGCAAACGGGACTTAATACAATACTTGTCTTTGTTCTCTCAGCCTGCCCTGGGAAAGAGATTGTCCAGTTGCTGCCGGGTACCATACTGGCAACACAAGTTAGAGTAAACAAATGGTAATGCTAGCCTGTCTTTGCAGTACTCACTCTGTCACTAGGCAGACGCCACTGTCTGTGCTGGTGCTTTCTGATTCTCAGTCCTGGCATGAAAATGCTATTTCCCTTTCCTGAGTCTTGGTGTCCATTATGTTGGATTCTGAGTGCTAGCCCTCTGTTTGGGGGCCTTGGCCAGACCTGTACCAAAGGAGGAGTGCTGCCACTGCTGGGCTGAGTGCTCTTCTCTCTTGTTCTCTATTGACCAAGCACTATTGCTATGAATGCCACTATTAGGACCAGAGGTAACTACCAGTACAGGCAATCCAGCAGCCACAAACAAGTAGTTGCCCTTCCTACCAGAGAAGGGGAGGACACTGAGGACCTTTGTCAGGACCTATATCATAAGGACCTTCAGTCCCAAGAATAAGTATTAAAATTCATAGGAGATAAAGTAGAAGCTATCTATACTTTAAGATTAATAGACCCTCCTCCTCAGCAATTCAGTTTAGGTTTATTTGGCACATTTACATTTATCCCTCTCACCAATGCTGGAAGTCTCTGGGATCCTGAGGTGATTCAGGTATTCAAGTGCATCTCCCAGTCCTTTGAATTTCAAAAGTTCCCTCAAAATCCCCTGGCAAAATTCCAAAGTATTTTCCAGATGCCATTTAAGAAAATCCCAAAAAGTTCCATTAGCATAATTCTTATGTCCAAAATTTTCCTCTAGGGAGGATTCATGTCTTCCATGGTTGGTAGTCTTAGAGATCACTTCACCCTGAAATTGAAAAGTAAGTTCAACAAATGACACTTTACAACATTATCTTTAGGGCATAGATTTTAAAACCATTAGAGTACATTCACATCTAGGTGAAGGCTCAGAAGGCAGTCGACTTTCTGATCCTCTCTGACCAATGTGACTTGTTCCATATTATGTAGCCAGCCCTCCCAAAAAGTACTGTCAGAAAGCTGAAGATTACAAGAACTTACAGTCCTCCCTGTTATTAACAAAATCTTGGCTGGATCTGACTCAGACTGGCCTGGTAGTTCAAATTTGGGATTTGAACCTAAAACACTCATATACCACCATCTAGGAGTTGACAAAAAAAAATTAGTCATGACTTAGGATATTTAGCAAAGACATCCTTCAACTATATTGGCTATATCGATGCCTTGTATGTGTGTGTGTGTGTGTGTGTGTGTGTGTGTGTGTGTGTGTGTGTGTGTGTGTATCTGTGTGCCATATATATATATATATATATATATATATATATATATATATGTCTTAATGATAAATAATCCAATCCCATTATTTCACAGAAGGAAACTAAAGTGGAAATGTTAAGTGATTTAACCTGGGACTTACCCATACAACTACTAAGTTTTGATTTTCCTGAATCCAAGATGAATTCTCTAGCCACTATATCACCTTGTTTCTAGTCTACTCAGGATAATGTTTTCTCCAGATCAGAAAGTTGCTTGAAGCTGTCACAAATTCTTCTCTTACCTACTTATCCCTATCCCTTCTGTCCTACAAGGGGAAAAAAAAAAAACCAGGGGGCGGCTAGGTGGTGCAGTGGATAGAGCACCAGCCCTGGAGTCAGGAGTACCTGGGTTCAAATCCAGTCTCAGATACTTAATAATTACCTGGCTGTGTGGCCTTGGGCAAGCCACTTAACCCCATTTGCCTTGCAAAAACCTAAATTTAAAAAAACCAGAAGTGTTTTATTCTATTACTGAGGTTTCTAATATACATAAACAAATACATTTTAATCTTCTATGTACTTAGCATATTTTAAATTTATTTAGGTGCTTTTATCTCTTCTACTTTATGATAAGCTTCTTGAGGACAAGGGCCATGTCTTAAATATTTCCTACAGAGTCTAGAATTTAATAGTCATAAATGTTTAATTGGTTTGAATCACAGAAACAACTTAGAGGTTATAGGATTCTAGAGTTGAAAAAGGGCCATAGAGATTATCCAAATCTAAGCAAGTTGAAGTTTAGAAAAGTTAAGGAGCTTTCCTTAAGATGTGAAAATAAAAGCTCCATAATATTAAAGCTATTACATTGGAACAGATCTCAGAGGCTATCAAAGTCCTATAATCTCCTTTTACAAAAGAGGAACTGTGGTACAAAGAGATAAAATAATTTGTGCAAGGTTACACAGCATTATGTAGCAAAGCTGAAACTTGAATACTGATCTGATTTCTAATCCAGAGCTCATTCCAATTTATCACAAAGTCTTCCTCATAATTTATTTAGCTTCTATGTAAGGATATGGCATTGCAGTGAGTGCTAAGTATATAAACATAAGACTATATAATGTATAGGTGATATAAATTATTATCCAAACCCAGTTGGTATATAGGATGAACTTCATTTTCAGAAGATTTCATATACACAGAGAGAAACAGGAACATATAAATATCTTGAGAACTGACATTATATATTAATGTTTATGTATGAAATCGAGCATTGATGTGATGAAGCCCTTTTTGTATGTTTTGTTGCTTAGATTTAGATAATGCATCTAGCAACTTTAAAAATCTTCATTTTCCAAATCAATCTCTACCCATATTTATATCTCAACTGAAATTATTTTCCTTTAGTCTCTTTTTTAACTCTGCTTCTTTCTCCAACCCAAGTTTACATTACTTTCTTTTTATACTATTTTAATTCTCATTAAAATGCTTTTGTGAATTAAATAGCTATTAAACTATATAATTATTAAATATAGATCTAATTCTTAGTGATAAATTTTTCACCTCAGTAATTTTGTCATGTTATTGGGATGATATTCTACAATTCTGAATTTTCATTCGGGGGGAGAAATATAGGAATATCAATACATTATGCCATCTCAATAATGGAATGACTTATACATTCCTGATAGATCTGAAATCCAAACTGCAGCTGTGGGATACAGATAATGTACAAGGAAGACAAGGTGTCTGCTGCTGTAGGGGACTATGGGAATTCTTTCCATCTCAGAAATGATGAGAAATACCTTTGAATTCTACTTAGTGTGGAGTTAGAAAATTGTTTTATTGAGCCTGTGTGGTCTGTTCAAATAATAGAGATAATCTTTGACCCATTTTAGAATCCTTTTGAAACTCACTTTTGTGACTGGGATTTAACATCTATGAGAATGAAGTTTCATCTAGGTACCTGGGTGACAACTAGATAGAATAGCCTAAGTGTGTCTGCTATAACTTGACCCAACTTGACAAGTCATGTGTGGCATCTTGTTATATAATTAATTTCAGAATGTTCATTAGAGAAAAACAACAAAAACAAATGTTTGCTTTTTCATGAAAATTTTTCAGCTTCTGCCTGTATTTAAGAAAACAAAATTGCTGGTTTTTCTTACAAACATCCTGCTATTGGAAATGTTTTCTTCATTTCTTGTTTACAGTGTTTTAAAGGGACTGAACTTTTAGATTTATTTGAGTAGTTGTTTTTTTGTTTTTTTTCTCCTTGCCTTGATTTGCTTTGTTAGCAAATTCTGGGTAATTTACATCAGTAAAACTGATGAAATTTACTTTTAGATGTGTGTTTGAAATGGCACAAAGAATGTGGTAGATTTTTATACCAAAAAAAGGATATTAAAATAACAACATACACCTTATTCTTTGGAAATTTCATCTGAGATGAATGCATTATTTTATACACATGCATTGGTTATTTTTCTTCTTGTATCTTGAATGGATAATATTAATTAGGAAGTTAAAAGTAAATTCCTTAAAAAAAAGTTTGGAGAAATCTAATAAATTCTTTCTGTTTCAGTGATGACTATTGATGGCATTTAATATTAAATTCTGAACAAATTCTCTTGGTGCTTATATGTTGTTACAGATATGCTAGCCTGTATTTCTGCTGTGCTATTGAAGATCAGGACAATGAACTAATTACCCTGGAAATAATTCATCGTTACGTTGAACTACTTGACAAATATTTTGGCAGTGTGAGTAGTAATTTTTTAAGATTTCTAACCACATTTCTAACTTTATATATGTCTTAACATTCTTGTATTTTACAATGAGCATCATACTCTGTTTTAAAGTAATGGTATCATTAAGTGTCTTAAGAATTTAGCCAGAGCATTGTGATTTTGATTTAATCAAGCATTTTAATTCTTGGACTAGGAAAGAGAGACTACTTTTTGACTAGGTGTGTCATAATAAACTGTTAATCTGCACTAAAAATTAGCTTTTTTGAAAATGCAAAAAAAAAACAAAGGCATAAACTTAGAAAATATAATGCTTGAAATGGGAGACATAAGGTTAGCTAATGATTGACGAAGGTATAATTAACAGAGCCTAGTAATCAAGTTATTATCATAGCATTTTGGGAACAAGAACTGGCAAATGAATGAGGGCTTTTCATTGCCCTGCCCTCAGAAAATAAAGTTTCTCATGAGAAAGAAAAAAATCTCCTAGTCCTTCATAGGTAACAGTATGTAGACTACTCAAAGACTTTTGTTATAATGCCAGGCTCTTTATAAGTACCACAAAACTTAGAGATAATATTACACAGTAGAAAGGAAAGAATATTTTTCTAATTGATTGTCCTCTTGGCTAGAATTGCCTTACTTTTAAAAAATCACACTTAAGAGAATGAGGCTTAAAATTATATAACAGAAAGCAATCTAAAATGTTAAACACATTTGTGTTCTTTAATTATAGAATTTGAATTTTTGTTAGCATTTCTATTCTTTCAGGATAATGTTAGTTAAAATCCATTTCGATGAAAGGAAATAATATTACGCATTGATTACGAGATTACAGATTTAGGTTTCTTTCTTGTAATATTTTAAGGAAATTATGATACCACAAATGCACATATTTGGCTTGTTAAAAATCAATTTTGTTATGATGGCAATACTGGTTTTTTAGAAAGAATGGGACTAATTTCGTATCATGGAAATAGGCACTGCAGATATCCTTAAGTTATACATTTTTCCTGACTTAAAAATGAAGAGAAAAATTTTTGTTTGAGTGTTAACATACACTTATTCTACATTTCAGGTGTGTGAACTTGATATAATTTTTAATTTTGAGAAAGCTTATTTTATTTTGGATGAGTTTCTTTTGGGAGGAGAAGTTCAGGAAACATCCAAGAAAAATGTACTTAAAGCCATTGAACAGGCAGATCTGCTCCAAGAGGTAAGTAAACAAATAGTGTGTTTACTGACACTGAAGCATGATGTGCTTCTGCTAGGAAAAGCTCTTTTGTCCTAAATAGTTTTAGAAATTCTTAGCATGCTTAGCATGTGGTGTGTATGTGTATGTGTGTGTGTATGTATGTATATATATTTCTGTATATATAGATATATATTAAATGTTATATGTGTACAATAAACTCATTCATTTTAGTGAATAACTCACTATGTAGACTATACATGTAACCTTAGATCTCCCACACTCTTTATTACTCTGTCAGATTTGAAATCATGAGTTATAGATTTCAGCCTATGTGTAGTCAAATGTCCAAAGTAAATCTTAATTTTAGAATTTCCATTAATAGTTAACACTATTCTTTTCCATTAACAATGGCTGAGTTAATTGTACCATGCTGGCATTTCATTTGTTTTGTATTTTCACTTCCCATGTATGTGTAAGTGGGACTTAATACATGCCATCCTTATGCTTTATATATGTTAATTTTTAAAAGACTAATAATTACCCTATAGATTTCTGTTATCAATGCAGAAGTTTTGTTTTTATTTTCAGCTGCTTTGTCCAAGTGACTTAGACTTTTCTGTGATTCTTAAAGCTGTTGGGGGGAGTTGATTTTAATAATTTGCTAGTAATTCCATGTTGTACTAAATAAACAATATACCTAAATTCCTACCCCCTTTGCATTTACCACAGTTTTAATTTTAGTTCATATTTGATGCATGTGTGTTTATAGTCTGATGTCTGAAGTCCAGAATTTAGATTTTTTTTTAAGGGATTAACGAGTATGGTTCATTTGACCTTTTCTGAAGTTCTTCAGTATAATTTTTGTATTATAACATAGAATTGTACTTAAGTAGTAGTAAGTACTTCTAAAAAAAGTCTTTTATAGTTGTAGAAAACAAAAAAATGTTTTTAAAGTAACTGCTTTCTGTTACTCTATTAAATGACTTTTAAAAGGGTTATTTTTTTTTTCCTGGAGTATCAGGGTGTCTTTTTGAATTCGAGTTCTTATTCTTAAAATGAGAGAATTAAAGATTTAGTACTGGAAGGGACCACAAAGGCCATTTAATCCAAGCCCCCCCCAGTTTTATAGGTGAAAATTTACAAGGTTAAATTGGAGTCAAAAGGGATCAGACTACATTGGTCAAGAACACAGAGCAGTTGTAAGGGTATTTTTTGGGGAAAAAAAAAACAAACTTAATCCTTTTATATAGTTCTTTTTAGATAATTTTTTTTGTTGAAGAAAATTCCAACAATAAATATACTTAGTAAATTTTTGTAAATTTTCACTTGTGCATAATGACTAATTTAACCTTCATTCCCTTAAATAAAGAAATGTAAATTTCTTTTGTTGTTTAAATTTTGCTTTTCTAAACTTTGACATCAGGGGATAAAAAGGGAAAAAATTCTTTCTCATAATCTCCCTAGATCAACTATTAATTCAAAATTAGTGTGAAAATTTTAAATATTAACTCAAGTTTGAATCAGCTCTTATGTTGCTAATATTTTCCACAGAAGTAAATGCTTTAATTTTCTATTCTTATAATATCAGATATTATGAAGCAGTGGAATTTGGCCCCTTTAGAAATTTTATCTTTCTTTAAGGGTATATTTTTTGGTTGAATTTACATGAATTCCCATAGTTGTTTATGATTATAATTCTCTTATTAAAATATTTATTATGGTGTTCAGTATAATCTTACATTCTTTATGAAATTTTTTTTATGGTTAGCACCTCTTCATATACTTAATTATTTCAATATTTGCCTTTAAAAATTCTATAGCTGAATTCCATTACAAGATCAGAAAGGAAGAATTACAATCTTTCATTAATACTTAGTAATCTCTTATGTGCTTTCTTTTTTACTTTTGTGTTTCCTTTGATTGAAATATATTAAAGTGGAAATGTTCAGAACTATTTTTCATCATTCCTTTGTTGTCTCCAAGTAGAATTGAATTCTTTCTACTTAGTAGGTATTTTTATGACCTCTGAGTTTTCTTCCAGTTCAGAATCTGTGCATGATTTTGTGAACATGTTTCCTTGTTTATAGATTCAGAAATTATTTGTTTAAAATTTTGTCAATCATTTAAATATTTAATTACATATTTTTCTAGAAATAGAATGCTTAGTATACTAATCTCTTTTTGGTGGAGTTGTATTTTTTTTTGTTTTGTTTTTAACTCCCAAGGAAGGTATTACTATGGAAGCATTTTAAATTTACACAATGCATTTTAAAAACTTGCTTTGTAGTATATTCTTAGGTAATGCAAAATATTTTTTTATACAGATTAATTAAAATTGCTTTCTTTTAATTGTTTTTTTTTAATTTTAGGTGAGGAAAGCTTAGGTCAAAGGTCAAAATTGGGAAAAAAATAGCCTTAGCTAACAAAATTCCCCACTTTATTTTCTATACAGGCCTTTGAAGTTTGGTGTCTTATTTATTTGTTAACTGCCTTTATAAGCAGAGATATTCTCATCTAGAGTCATGCAGGACCTGTAACATAAGAACATTTCTATTCAGATTAAATATTTTTTGTTCACTGAATCTTTAATAGTTTAAATAATGAAAAATGATCAAACCTATACTGAAAATCATCTTGTACACAACTAAGTTAAATTCTCTTATTGTGGTTGTTTTTTTAGAGATTATTTATGCCATTATAGATGCCACCATACTTTTTTAGAGCTAAGTATCTTTGTCATGTTTCTCAGGTTTCTTTAGCCCTCCCCCAAATCATTAGGAGGTAATGTTATAATTAATAAACATATTTTTTCATATGAAGAAAACACTACATTAGCCTTACCATGAGCACTTTGACACACACATAGTGTTCTTTTGTTTTCTTATGTTTTTTAGTTGTTTGTTTCAGATTTTGGGGGTATTTATTTGCATGTTCTGTTTAGCCCAAGTTTTTAACAGAAAAAAAAATTTAAATAACAGTTTAAAAATATATTTCAAACAGAATTCTTGCTAGATGCAGTTGTTTCCTGTGACTATATTATCTTTAGTACCTTCTAACTCATAGTTGGGGGAAGAGAGGGTCTGTCTTAAAAATAGATCTCGGAAAAGTTTCACAAGTATTTGAAAAGTTAAGGTAAGATGTAGACTTTTACCTATCATTTTCGATTTGGCATTTGTATTGCTTTAATATCATTATGCTATACTTTGAGATATAAAATTTTAAAATAGACATTGGTTTTGAGGTGTTAACCTATTGGTGAGATATTTTTTCTTCTTTTTTATGTGAAGCCAGTATTTTTATCTCTATAGATAAATTTGAAAAACTTGAAAAGTTAAAAAAATTTTCTTTTTCAGATGATTAATGGTTATATTGGTATAGAGCAGTTAATAAATGAGTAGAATTGATTTTTTGTTAAGCTATAATATACAATAAGTTAGGAATAGGATTAATGTGTTTTAAAGAGTGATTTTGCCCAAAAAGCATCTCACATGACTAGTATATCTGGTTCATTTATTTTTATACAAGTCCAAATAAATAGGATTTTGATTGAAATGAAAGTTAAAAAAATCAAATGTATTACTTCCACACTGGGCTGTGTAGTTAATCCTTCTGGTATATAGTTATATAACTAGATAATGTCAATTAGGGTGAAGCCTAGAAAATGGTCTAAATAAAGTTTTAATATTTAATTATTGAATATATAGAAAATTATTTTTAATATGCCATTGGTATTAAACTTTATCATTCTTATTAAAAGTAATATAGAGTTAAGAAATGTAACATTAGGAATGCTGAATTGGTATTCTGTTATGCTTTAGATATATTCCTTCTAAGAATGTTACCTAGTCAGTATAATCAGTTTTTCCCCCATTACTGCCAGTATTAAAATACCATAGTTAAAATTAGATTTGAAAGTGATGGGGGAGAGGGAGGGAAAGGGAAAATACTAGAATTTCTACTTTATCTGTAGAGACAAGAGCACAAAGAATTTACATATTTTTCAGTCAGGTACTTAACCATTTTTCTCTACTGCTTAATTTTGTAGAACCAGAATGAAGACTGGGGAGGTTTGTCTGACGATATCTTATGATTAAGAACAATATAAGGCTTTAATTTCCCTTCACCCCCACCTTAATTATTGGTAATTACTAAATTTACCATTTTGGTGGCATGGATAAAATGAGGTGCTATGCAAAGATTGTTGCACGTGAAATGAATTCAAGTCCTTGCTTGATAAAGTGAAGGCAAAGCAGTAATATTAGTATGGGTGATGGGCTTAAACCCTCTGCAGTATTTGCATGATGGTATTTTAAGAGTGCTTTTGGGTGTGTTTTAATAACCTTTCCTTTTCATACTAACAGCATCAGTTTGAAGTTTGGGGGGTTTGTTTGGTTTTGGTTTTGGTTTTATTTTAATTCCCCTTTTGAGCTTTGCTGTTGATACTGTTTCTTATGAAAGAAGTTTGTGGAAAATAAAGAAAGCAAGCATTAAACTTGGGAATTTGTTGCATCTTCTTCAACATGACCCATTTATAAAGTTATATTTCTTGAAAATATAGTAGACGAAGGCCTAAAGACAGGAGATTTAATACTATGTGCTGCATGATAGAATAGATTATATTTGCATCTATAATATATCAACATATTTCTGGAGGGGGTAATTATTAAGGAGAGTGTAGCAGGGCTTCAAAAAGCAAATGTAAGAATCTTTTGAAGAAAGTTGTTTTTAATGGAAATTTTGTAATTTCCTAAAAATATTAAATATTTCAGAAATTATTTTTTACAATGTTTGTTTTATTGTGTTTTTATGTATAAAATTACCATATCAAAACAATTGAATTGGCAATATGAATTATAGAAGATTTTTAAAGATAGTTACATAAGTTTCAGTTGCATAAACAGTAACTTCAATATAGTTGGCTTTAATTTTTATCCCATATTGCAAAGCATTTTCCTTACAACAAAGAAAGATATTTAAACTAAATGAAGTGTAGTAGTGTCTCCTTTTACACATGTGGAAACTACAGTTCAGAAAAGTTCTTCTCTCCCTCTTACTCCCTTTCTATTTTAAGGATTAAAAAAGAAAAAAGCAACCTCATATAACAAATATGCATAGTCAAACAAAAAACAAATTACTATATTGGTCACATCTAAAAATGTGTATTCCATATTCCAGTCTACATTTTAAGTCTAAAACTTCTCTGACAGGATGTAGTGTGCTTCATCTTTAGTTCTTTTTATAATCATAATTTGTATAAAGACTTTCAAAGTTGTTTTTCTTTATAGCATTGTTGTCATTATATAAATCATTCTATTTCTGCTCACTTTACTCTGCATAAGTTCATAGAAATTTTCCCTGTTTCCTCTTAAACTGTCCTTTTCTTGATTTGTAATTTCTTATGGGAAAAAGTCACTTTTACACTCAATAAAGCAGCAGCCAGAGCAAAAATACCTGCATCATTTGTTTTTAATCTGTGACTTAGACCTTCAGTCTATATTCATTTCATCTTTTCTGATTTGTAGCTAGGGCGATGTGGCAGCAGCCACAAACTAGCTACATTTTTTGTGAATTAAGCAGAACCAAGTGCTAAAGGGAAAATTCAAAGTTACTAAGGGGACAAAGCCTTTTGTTTGAAGCTCAGAGGGAAAGTAGAAACAGATTTGAAAATTCTAACTGTTGAAGAAACATTGGTCAGGGAGGGAGGGAAGAGGAACAGCGGTAAATCAAGTAGCTTATTGAAGAAGGTGATGGATACAAAATTATGACTAGAGCTGCCATGAAATTTTTACCACAGTGGCAAAAGAGACTATGTCTCACAAAGAATGTATAGAAGATCAAAAGTATATGCCTAAGAAAACCTATTTTGGGTCATGTTGAACATGTCTATTGGGAAATTTACTAAAAAAAAGATTTAAGATTTTAGTAACATACCTCCATTTTAAGTAGAATGTTGTGGGAAAGCAGAAAGATCAGCATAATTTATTAGGAAAATTCTTGAATCACATTTAATTTTATTAATCTTTGTATATTTGCTTATTATATAAAGGTATATTTAAGAAGTGCCATCTTAATTAGCTCCATTTCTTTTGATGGATAAGAAAAGACTAAACTGAGCCCAATAAACAGTTCCCTGCCTCTCAATATTTAGATTTAAATTTTTTGTTTCAGGTAACTTTTCTAGAAATGACAACTGTTAGGGTCTAAAGCTTAGACCATTTGCTTTGCAAAGCAACTTGGGATTTTTTTATACTATTTGAAGTGTTTTATGTATAATTGCAATAATGCTTTTATGACTATAAGTGCAGTTTATAATAGAGGAGTGTGTTTTCTTTATGATACAAATAGAAAATAAGATGAAATGTGATATAAAACCATATCCTATGATTTACTTAAAGTTAACTTTTAAGTTGTATTTAATACTTTTTTCCTTTTTTAAAATTAAAATGTAAGATCAGTTGCCCTGTAGTTCTCTTCAGTACTTTGTGAAAAGGTTTTGAGCAGGGCTTGGGAAAGAGTATGTTGATTTTTTTAGTCAAAATACACATTCTGAGTCCTAATTGTAACTAAATGGACAAATGAATGGAGAATGCCTAGATTTTTGTTCAGGCTATCAAATATGGTTGTATGGACAACTTACAGAGGGTGTGTGTGTGTGTGTGTGTGTGTCTGTCTGTGTGTCTATAATAGACACAGCAGATGAATTCTTGAAGGGAATATCCTTATCTTTAAGTTAAAAATCCATTTGAGTATTTGTATCCTAAGCTGGATAGATCTATAGATTTCATTTACTTGCACTTTAGATATAATGATAACCTTCTAAGGAAAGATAGATATGCAAGTTGAATGCTAGGTGAATTCACAAGAGGAACCAAAGAGTGGTAATAGAATAATATCATCCTGGGAAGAAGCCTTTGTGGAATAGAAGTTATTCATTTCAGCAACCTGTCATTCATCCTTTTTAAAATCAATATTTTCATCATTGCTGATTGATATCGTTGCTTCATTGGATAAAATCCTATCGTGTTTTTGGATAACAGGAAACCTAGAAGAATTGCTAACAATGTTAGGTGAGACTTAATCCAAAATGATTTTAGTGGATAAAATGATGGTCTAGATTTAAAGAGATAATTATTATATAAGGATAAATTGAAAAATCCTGAACTTTGGTTAAGAGTAGTTGTCTGTTCAAGTACAGGATAAAATTGAAATCTAAGAATAAATCAGTCTTGTAATACGGCAAACAAAAAAGCTGGAGTAATTACTGAATTAATGGTGTAGTGAATAGAATATAGAAGCTAGGTGGTTCAGTGGATAGAGTCATGAACCTGGAGTCCCAAAGACCTAAGTTCCAGCTGTAGGAGGACTCTTAAGTAATTTAACCATTGTATGCCTCATTCCTTATCTGTAAAATGGGGATGATAATAATATCATTTACCTCCCAGGACTGAAGTGATATTCAAATGAGATAATATTTTTAAATACTTTGCAAATCTTAAAGTGCTATGTAAATGCTAGTTATTATTAATAATAACAGTAAGTCTCTAGTTCTGCTGTACTCTGTCCTATTTAGACCATATGTGTAATGTTTTATACAATTCTGGGTTCTTTAGTACAGACAGGGTCAAGGTTGTCTTGTTTTTGCTAAAGGATATCAAGAGTTGACAATTATATAGTACTTTAAAGTTTACAAAATGGTTTTTGTACATACTAGCATGATTCTCTTTATTTTAGGGATGAGGTAATATGTGCTCCAAGGAATTAAATTACTTGACCATGGTCACACAACTGATGTCAGAGACAGGATTAAAAGCCATGTCTTCTTACTTGCTAGTCTTCAATCCCAAAACAACCTCAGAGGTTGCATGATGAGTTGACTCAAAACTATTCCACAAGTAAAGCTGTAGAAAGAAATAAGACTGTTAAGACTGGAAAAGAGAAGGCTTTGTTGACAAATTTTTGTCTTTAATTATTTCAGAGGTTGTCATGTATTAGGGGGTGAAACTTATCTATTAGTTCCAGGGGTCTGGAAAAGGATCAATGAATGATAGTTGTAAGAAGGCAAATTTTGACCCAGAAAAAAAGAAAAACTTCTAATGATTACGACTGTTCCATAGAAGAAATGGCTGTCTTGAAAGAGGGTTAAGAATTCCCAACTCTTAAAGTGGAGGATGGACGATTAGAATAGTAATAGGAAAGTGCAATTTAGAGCTTGAAGGGACCTTTGTAATCTTGTAGTCTGAGCCCTCATAAATCAAAGGTAATAAGTAGCAGGCTCCTAGGGGTATGAATAGCAATCCTTAAATTACCAATCCAATGACCTTTCCATTATAGCATGCTGCTTTTTTACATTGCTGACATTAAAAGAGTTTAAAGGTTGTTTTTTTTTAACTGATTCAATGGATTATTCTCATTTTAAGCCAATGTTATAAAAGAGCTTTTATAGTTTTGTTTAATTATAAGTTTAGGAGTGATCTTGAATTATCCCCTTCATGTGCCTAATGAAGATGTTGAAGTCCAAAAAAAGTGACTTGCTGAAAGGAATAGAGTGAAGCTATTTGTCCAGAATGTTATATAGGGATTCATGCTATGGGACATGAAAGTAATGGGTATATTAGCTGACTAACGATGCCTTTTTCCAATCATATTCTAGAATTACAAGCATCTTTATTTGGGACTCACTGATCTAAAGAGATAAATGAAATTTCTAAGTATTTTCTACCAAGAAGGCTACTGCTACTGCTACTACTCTTATTCTCTACTTTACTTCCATATCCCATAACAGTTAAAACCAAGTTTTCTTAGTCTTATTTTGGAACCTCTAAAGTGGTTTCTTCTTTCAATTTTTTTATGATTTTAATATAATTTATGGATTGAGTTCCAGTTTGATTTCAAAAGATTTCATAAAGTAATCCCTGAATAAAATTTAATCCAGAGAAAAGAAAAAACCAGATAATCTTAAGTAGACCTCCAAATAAGTATAATAGTTGCTTTCTTCTGTATTCTTTTTTACCCTTTCCTTACATATATTTCAACCTGAAATAAAGCCTGAAATAAATTCCCTTGGATGATCATGTCATCCATTCAGTATAACTCCACCTCATCACTTCCAAGATCAAATATAAAGTCCTATGATGAAATTGAGAGTCCTTCATAACATCTCCCACCTTTATATACACACACACACACACGAGTTATAATAATCCAGTGATACATATCTCATTATTGTTCCCTTAAACAACATGTTCTATCTTCTAACTCTTGAATTTGCACTGGCTAACCACCAACATGTCTAAGATGCTCAGCCATCTGACTGCTTCTGTTTGTTTTGTTGCAAGGCAGTGGAGTTAAGTGACTTGCCCAAGGTTACATAGCTAATTTGAACTCAGGTTGTTCTGATTGCAAGGCTGGTTCTCTATTCACTGTACCACCCAGCTGCCCTTTCAAGTGCCCATTAAATCTCACCTCCTATAGGAAGCCTTTCCTAATAATTCCCCTTAATAGTATTGCTATCTTCTCTGCTGGTTATTTCCTATTTATCATGTATATTGTTTGTTCATAGCTGTTTGCATGTCTTTTCCCTCTTTGGACTGTGAGATCTTTGAGTGTAGGATCTGGGTGGTGTTTTTTGTTTTTTGTTTTGTCTTTCTTTGTCTCCCTGGTGATTGGCACAGTAGGTACTCAGTACTTTTTGACTGCCTGACCCAACTTATACATGGTAAGGCATTTAAAAAGTTGAGCTGTGCCTTTGAGGGATTAAAAAGACTCTCAAAACCTTAAAGAGATAGGGCCAAGATATCAGATGGAATCATAAGATATTCAGAGGTCTGCACAAATTTAGTTCAGTTTTGCAGGTGAGGAAACTGAGACCAAGAGAAATTAAGTGGCTTGCCCATGACCACAGAAGGTACTACGTAGCCGAACCAGGATCTGAACATATATCTTTCTTCCCCAAATCTAGCAACTTTTCCTCTGTACGTGCCAAATACTGTTTTAGGACTTGCATGGATTTCATAAGAAGGACTGAGGGGAAATAGAACCCATATTGAAAGGAGGTAGCCAGACCTAGTTTCCCTTGGGGTGGGAGACAGAGTACTAAACAGCACTGGATTTGAATTCAGGAGCTGGATTTAAATTACATATTTGCTACTTAGAACCTTGGTGACCTTACATCCCTTTTCACTTGTTACCTCAGGCTGGTTGTTAGTTCTCTGGACCTTAATGGTCATCTATAAAACTTCATATTGAGCTAGATGACCTTAGTTCCTACTTCTAGATTTAAATCTGTTTATCTTTGGATGCTAGATAGATAAAGCATCAACTTTGAAGTCAGGAAGACCTGAGTTCAAATGCAGTCTCAGACACTTGACACTTAATAACTGTGCCTGACACATAATGTTATATTCATGCTAGATGTTAAATGAATACCATGTAAAAGATTTGATTTCTTCCTTTGATACTCAATTTTGTTAAGACTGAGGGTTCCTGGGGTGGCTAGGTGGCGCAGTGGATAAAGCACTGGCCCTGGAGTCAGGAGTAGCTGGGTTCAAATCCGGTCTCAGACACTTAATAATTACCTAGCTATGTGGCCTTGGGCAAGCCACTTAACCCCATTGCCTTGCAAAAACCTAAAAAAAAAAAAAAAAAGACTGAGGGTTCCTTAGTTAGATTTGTTAGCACTGATTGCTTTTCCTTCATACTCTGTGTGTTCAACAAACCCAATTCATTCTCATATTGGAATAAACCTTTTTTTCTTATATACAAGCAGCAGTATGCTCTTAACTTCTGCATTTTAAAAAAGGACTCAAGTTGACAGAATGAATGGTTGTCTTAACTATCTTTAAAAAATAAATTTTCTTCTTGTTTGTTATTTTAGAAATACTGGACATGAAAACACAGACATAAATTGCATATAGGGAATTTGAGTAAGAAAGAACTTGTAGATTTTTAATAATTAAAACCTTAGACTAGGTCATTGGGTTTATATGTATATATGATTACTTATAAGTCTGTTTTCTTGAGGTCTGCTCAAAATTTTTTTCCAGCTTCTCTCATATTGGAAAAGTATAACTTTGTTGTCTTTGCTCTAAGATATATTAACACTTTTAAATCTCAGTTGTATTATAATTTTTTAACATTAACTAAAAATGTAAATATATCTAATAGAAACCTGAGTCTTTTACTAATAGATGTTTTTCTGTACAAAAAAAGATACATTTCAAAAATAATTTACCAATTATTTTATTATTTTAAGCATTACTTCAATGTTTGTCCTATCTCTTGGAGCTTTGGACATTTTGGGGGGAGGACAACATACTGAAGGTTTGGTATGTGGGTTTTTATTGTTTTTTTAATATCATATTTGTTTCCAGATACATCCCTTTCAAGCTAGCAGTAAATTTTCCCTTGTAGCAAAGAAAATTTCCAAATTAGAGAAAAAAATTCATATCTTGTGTTTAGTAGGCTAGATTTTGTTTTGTTTTGCCTTTTTTTATTTCAGAATCATTTCCAGATACATCCCTTCCCAAGCCAGCATTGAATTTTCCCTTGTAGTAAAGAAAAAAACAATCAATACAGAAACATTCTTTATTCCTTAGAGGAGAGAGAAGTGTTGCTTTTCCAGGATCTGTTCTGGGATCAAGATTGGTCATTATAGTTAGTTATTCAGAGCTAGATTTCCTTTTAGTTTTCATTTTATATAACCCATATGATTTTGCTTTAATTTGAGTTATATTCAGATTCTGTAATTTTTTTCTAAAATGTTAATTTTTTCACTAAATAATATAGATTTTATCAATTCCTAGATTCATAAACTATAGATATGCTAATTATTCAAAAACAGAATTTTCATATGAAAATGAGGCAATCTCTAGTGCCTGTTTTTATTTTGTTTATTTATAGTTTCTTTCCCATATTAGTTGTAGCATTTTATCTTCACCTTAAAAAAATAATGCATTCCATCTAAACACTGTCTGAATTATTTTTTTTCCATTTTACTTCATTTAGGTATAATTTTACCTAAATTTTAAAAAAAATTCAAAATTGATCAAGAACTACCTGAGCTAAAACTTCAGCATTTTATTCTCAGATGTTCTAAACAGGAATATTAAGATGTGGCTATGTTCAATCAATAGTGATTTTATAGTTGTAACAGTGATCTTGATTTAACATAATACTATTTTGAAGATGCCACTTTTATTTGAGAACACAAGTTATCATAAATTCATAAATTACTTTTAATGAAAGAAACATTCTTTGGCAAGTTTGCAAACATACCTACTTTAAAAATCCTAGTTAATACAACTGAGTGATACATAATTCCTCTTTAATAAATATAATATGCCTAAGTCTTAAGATCACATTCTTGAAGAATAGTTTGCATTATGCCTTTTTCTAATTGAAAAAAGAAAAGAAAAGAAATGGGCTCTTTTGCAACTTAAAATGCCAGGTGAGTGAGAAGAAGCTTTTTTTTTGTCCTTGGGGAAAAGATTTTCCGTTTTGATCTAAGAAGATTTATAGCCACCTTAACTTATAACTGTTTTCATTGAGATTAAATTCTCTTCCTAAGTATAATAAAACTTGATTAACTAGATCACTTAATGCTGCATTTTGGCAGAATTTTCTGGTTGATTCAGCATTGATCAGAAAACTAGTTAAAAAAAATCTTTCCAAAACTTATTAGTAGACTTTCCTGCTTCAGCAAATATAATGTAGCTAACATAATTGAATCTTGCTTAGATACTTCAGGATTTTGCAGGTTTAAAACTATAATTTTGAACATTAATGCCCATTGTTATAGTAAGGTAGGTTGGAAAAGGCATTGGACTGGGAGTCCAGATCTAGGTGATAGGTTTTACTACTTCTTGGAGCCTCACCTGTAAAATGAGAGGATTTTACTACATCATCCTTAACATTTCCTCCAGAATATGACTTGTCTCCAGAACATACCTCAGAAGTTTAAATGGATAAATCTGCTTTGCAATGTTATTATAATTTAACTAATTTTCCTATAATCAATATATATATATATATGTATATAATTTCTCCTTCCCCTGTTCCAGTTAATTGAGGGTACTACATCTTCCTAAGTGAAATATTAGTAAATGGTAATTGTATGAAACATAAAACATCCTAATAGAGTTAATATTGTGTTATATGTCCATTTATGTACCATATATAAGAATGTATGCATTTCTTTTGTAGCCACGCCATGAATACTTTAATGTCCCTGTGTACTAAATGACATCACTCATCGAGTATGCAGAATTTCACAAAGGAAATACAGCTCATTTACTTATGACAGAACAGCTGGTGAAACAAATCGTCTTGAACATAGACGACCATAACCATTTTACTGTTGTACTTTGTCCTCTCTGTTTACATCCTCACATTTACATTGTTTTCTCCCCCATGTCATCTTGATATAGTTTGTTCCTGTCAATATTTGGTTTAATTTTTTTCATGAAATATATAATGTGTATATGTTTTGAGTAAAGTTTTCATCTTAAGCACATACTTGTTATTAACCAACCATCTGTGATTAATTTCATAGATAAAGGAAATTGTTCCATTATAGACAAAATGTGTAGCATAGTAGCTAGCATATGGCCCACTAAAGTTAAACCCAAACTAGTAAGTAAAATAGTGTTTGTTTTTGAAAATGACAATCTCAGATTGCATAATAAATGTGTCCTATAACACTGCATATTTAAGTACATGTAGAAATGAAAAAGAAAAATTATAAACTGAAAATCCAAGGCATAGTATTGTATTTAACACACAAAATGATTTTTCATTCACTAAACTAGTATGCAGAAGGGTAGTATTCTGCATTTGCATTTGTCTTTTTGTACTGGATCTAGTTAGTATTGAACAATAATAATTCTTTTAAAACTTTTACTACTGTTTATATTTAGTACCTTTACATGCAAAGTCTAAATATGTACATTTTAATATTCTAATTTTATATAGTTGAAATGCATTAAAACCTTCATGCTCACTGGCCAGTATTATAGGCTTTAATTCAATATATATTTCAAAAGGAAAAATTTCATGTAGTTTCATATCTTGAATTGAAATCAGTAGGTCATTAAGGAGCATAATCACCTCCAAAATGATTATTTAATCAAGCTAATCATTGTGACGCAGTCTATCAATCAAAATAGGTTAGACGGGTCATTAGGAATTAAGTTGTGTTCTTACAAATCATAATACTTGTATGATCACAGAAAGGTTAATCAGATTGGGAATATATTGTATTCTAGGAACTAGTTACAGAATTTTCCCCAAGAAAGTATTTTTTAAGGTAATAACAGTATTTAATGTAATGGTAACATATACATTATCATGCTTGTTGGCCAAAATGCTGTCTGCTGGGCTGTACCAAAATGATGTTTCTTTTGTTCTTTGTATATAACTGCTTGCTGTAAATGACTCATTCTGAAATAGCTTTCTTGGCATGTCTAAAATAAAAATGTTGCATGTACCTTGTTTCATGTGAATGGCTTTCCTCCTCTACCTATCTCATCTACCCCCAAGAATTTGTTTTAGATTTCACTGTGCCCAGGTAATTTTTTATATGTACATATATGTGTGTATATATATGTGTATATATGTACATGTTTGTTTATAAATTTTAAAGTCTACTACATCATTGGAGTCAAACCTCAAAGAGAAGTGGATCCCTGAAAGCTGCGTAACAACATAGAAAACCACAAATTAGCATTATTGATGTCATATACTGCTTTTTTGTTAAATATTTGTTAATCAGCTTTGAACTACACTCATGAGATTGATACCTATATTAACCACTGTAATACAAATTAACCAATTAGCAAATACACAATTTGTGTTCAAGTGTTGAGAAAATATGCAAAAATAATCTGTTGGTTTTCAGCAAATAATCTAAGATTAGCAAAGTAAAATAAAGGGTCTTACTAACTCCAAGAAATAGCTCTATACTGGTAGCTCTTAATTGAATAAAATGTATCTAATGTAACCAGTGCCAAAATATGATTCTGTTGGTCAGGTTTCATGCATAGTTTTAACCAGTTGACTTAATGGGTTGGAGTAAAGAGCAGGGGGGAAAAATTGTGTGTGTGTGTGTGTGTGTGTGTGTGTGTGTGTGTCTAGTGTGAATGTGTGATTATATATACATATTTTTCACCCTAGTCATTACAATAGACTAAGTTCTTAGAATGTTTTAATGAATTTTTTCAATTAATCTGACGCATTTCAATATTTTATAAATCATCCTCTAAGAAAAAACTGACACTTCCCCCTCAAAAGTAACAAACTATACCTGCTTCTTCACACATCATTGCACAATTATGTCAAAAGTATATAATAAATATTGGTTAATATGATGAAGTACCTGTATTCAGATATAACACAACTTTGCCATCTAAAGGTATTTTCTAAATATCTACTGATTAATATCTCTTTTCCTTGCTTTGTGCTGCAACATGATTTAGGATGCTAAAGTAAGTTTACTTCATCATGAATACATATAAAACTGATGAGCGCTTGATTCCATAGTGTTTAAATCAAAACCTGTTAAATAGTTTCAAAATTTGCAGTCTTTCACAATTTCAAAAGATACTTGCTTTGTTCTAGTTCTAATTGTGGGTTTTTAAAAATTGAATGTTGCGTACTTTTGCTTTTCTGATATCTTGTTGCTATACATTGCTTTTACCAATGTTGTCTGCTTCTGGGTAAATCTAACAATGGTTACTGAAGATGTTAAATATTGATGTTCTAAAGTAAACCCAGCTCCAAAAATATATGAAAAATATTTCCATTGTTATTCAGGGTAAATGATTATTTCTGTTGGTTTAAGTGGAGAAATTTGACTGAATTTACTTTTCAGTGGTCTTATTTTTAATTGTTTTACTATGTATTTCATGAGATCAATTTATGAAAAGATGTTTTGAGCCATAAGAGTGGAAGCTACTGCTAAATGTATATGACCCATTGCTTCAGTAACAAAATTTTTTTCTTTTACCTTTGTTGTTGGTACTCTGTTGGCATTTAAATTTTTTTGGCTTTCAACAATTTTTTCCCCCATGCAAATTCTTCACAGAATAGTCTTAAAATTCTAAAACCCACTGGGTCTGCTTACTACACTCTTGAATTTTCCCTTCACAGGAAGCTGAAACCCCACGTAGTGTCCTTGAAGAAATTGGACTGACATAAGCCATCTCCCATGTTGATGACATCATGTGGTCTCACATACTGTAGATGTTCACTGCCTTCATGTCAATGTTTAGCTAATGGTGTAAGATGCTGTTTGTCAGTATTACTGTTTTGCTAAGCCGCTTCATTCAGGCCTACATAAAAACACTCCACTTTTTCAAAAGGGAATAAAAAGTATTAGTCATTTTTTTAAAGGGATTTAAAATGCTAACTAAAACTTGATGCAGAAGAAATAGCTTTCCAGTATTCTTAAAGGTTGAAATATGTCAGTTTCCCATTTTATTTGTATGTGATAATTATTACTATTCACATAAAATCATAAATCAGGAAGCATATTTGTTGCTATTACTGCATTCATCTGAAAGGAAGCTACACTTGTATCAACTTAAGAGTAAATGTAATGTTTCAATATGGTTTTACATAACCAAAGACTGGTGTTACATTTCAGTATTTATGGGAATGAGAAAAATTGACTGATTTTACATATCAAAATGATTTAAAATTTAACATTACCGCTGAAACTTAAACATATATATATATATATATGTATATATATGTTTATGTATACCAAAGATACTTATTGGGAACTACATATCTTAAACTGGTAGCTTATTGAAAAATGTACATTTCTGAGACTAAAGGGATTATTACATTAAAGGGAATACAGGTTACTTTAATCAGAACAATCCTATTTGAAGGCAGGAATTTGGACCGAAGATACTATACTCCAACATGAGCACATAATGCACATAATGGTTTAAAGACATTATTTTCTATGTAAGATTCCTTTAAACATAATTTTATAAGTTAAAACTTAAAAATTTACAACTTAAACTTATTTTTATGTCCCCAGATACATTATACTGCCACCATTTACCTCATTTTTCCATGAGCTAAGGAAAACATCTACTTAAATACGTTATAAAATAAAATACTCATGTCTAGTATTGCTATCTCAACATATATTTGGCTGCATTCACAAAGTATTACACATCTAAGTTTGTTCCAGTGTTATTCTAATTAACTAGATTTTCCCTATACTTAATGAAGTACCATTTAGTTTGACATCTCTTTGCTTTCATGCCACCTTCTAGTTAAAAAATGTTCACCAGATATACAAATATCTATCTTTCAATGTAAAAATGTTAGCTGGATGAGGTATATGGCCATAGGGGGATTTTTTTAAAGCTGTTATAATTGTTTCAATACCATTTTCATATGTATTTAAATGTCTTAAAGGTTTACACTTTCACTTATTTGTATGTGCTTGGCTGGATTAAGCTTTGTGATTGTGAATAATATTTAGGCTGTGACCATTGTCTTATCACATACATTAGTTATAATAAATGTCCACTCTTACACCATGGCATTGTGTTTATCTCTATCCAAAGGTTTGTTAGTGGTAGAGAGCTGGAAAAGAAGATTCCACTGAAACATAACTCCTTTATCAAAAAGGACATAAAATTAAACCTCACTAACACAAGGTAGTTTTGAATTAAGTTTTCACACGAAGCACTTCAAACTGCTTAAAAATAAAGACTGCTACTACAGCACTGTCTTTGAATTATTTACATTTATTTTATAAAACAATAAATAACATTTAAACCTCCATACTTATTCTATACTTTTTGAAAGAGCATGTTTACCTTCATTTATTCCAGATATTCCAGAGCTTCAGTCTTAAATAAATACTAAGAATAATTAGATTTTGTGATGCTTTTTAGAAGTCTGAGTCGTAATAGCTTTTTCTTCAGTTCTGCTGTGGCCCTCACCACCTAGCTTACAAAATTGGTAACCAGAGATTAATGTGTCCCCATCAGATATTAGCTTGCTCTTAAATGAAGCTAATCAAATCACCAGTACCTGACTTCTTTTAGTAATCTTAAATTAAAATGGGCAGCTTTACCATGTTCAGAAAATTCTACGATCCCTACATGTGGTTAAGGAGATTCTCAGGGTTCTTGAAGCCCATGCCAGCAGAACATAAGTTCAAGAGTTTCTTCTTCTACACTGGAAAGCCTTAAAATGATTTTTTTTTTGATGGTGGACACTGCTTTCTGGTCAAATTCAGAAAAGCAATAAACTACTCAAGATGTAAAAGAATTTATAATTTGTAACAATGTTACAAATGATGTTACACAGATCCTTGAAGTAGAAAACAAATTATATTTCTATTTTATTTTGTCCAAGTATTAGATAAATAAGTTTGGGGTAGATGTCTGAAAATCAAACAGCTACAAAATAAATCAGTTCTGGTTGGTACCTCAAGCAAGACTGGTTCTTACTTGAAGAAAATTTAATCAAGGAAAAGACACAGACACATGCTAGAAAACAGATCTGAAAAGATTTCCAACAACCATTTAAAAAATGTTAATTGGGGAGGGTGCGAGGAAATGGAAGGGCAGAAACAAAATATTTGTTCCTTTGATAACCATTTGTAATTTACAGATCAAATGGTTTTTTTAATGGAATGTTAAGACAAAATTACAAGTTTTACATTATTTAATCATGTATATACACTTATTTGGGAGAAAATAGTCATATAAATAACAATATTCATTATTAGAAGTCAATTACAAAATAGTTTTATAGTAAAAACAATTAGAGAACTTTTAGTAACATGAACAATCCTGCTTCAGAAAACAGCTGGAGGATCAAGATTTATAAAATAAGCAGCGTGGTCCACCACTTAGGTTCCTTTCCTAGAAGGTATGTTTAAAACTCTTCCATCCCATATCCAACTTTCAAATTAACCACTTCTCCATTTTCATCCTAGTTAAATTTCCTACCTATCTTCCACCCTGAAACAGCTATTAACAGGAATAAAACTGCAAAGAAAGCTTTTTCTAATGAGAAAATCAAGAGCAGCCAGTTAAAGCTCATGCATGCTACAGTGTTAAGGCAAAACAATTTATATTTTCCTTTTATCCAATCATAAATGACATTTGTCACTGAGTACTGCTGTAAACAAGAATATTCCATAGCTGTTGTAGAAGTGATTCAACTTCAGTCTTTCCCCACACAACCATGTATCTATTATAAATAAGAACAGCTAGAAAAGATCTAACTTTCAAGTTGGGGTGGGGGGGGGGGGGGAGAAGAGTTTTAAAGTGCCAAGAGTGTTGGATTAGACTTTTAAAAGCCCAAACTGAGTTCTAAATACCTTTAGTAATTTTGGTTAAAAAACTTAAAGTTGGATTTATAATACAGGGCAATTTTGGATTTGGAAAGCTGGTTTAAACTGAGAAAATTAACTCTGGCAGCCCTAAAAGATACTTTTAAGATTATCTTGTCTGAGAATGAAAAAATTTTTGCCTTGTGATTTAAGTATTTCTGTCTCTGCTGGTTGACCTCTTCCTGTCCCGACTCCTAGACCTGGATGTACTTTTGCTTTGGCTTCTTCGGCCTCTACTCTGGCTCCTGCTTCTTCGGCTCCGATCCCTCTTTCTTCCTCTACTTCGGGAACGTCGTCTTTCGTGACTTTTTGAGGAATGTTTATGGGATTTTTTCTTACTCCTATGATGATTACTTTTTTTCCTCTCTGATTCTCCATTTCTTTTATAAGAATGATCTGGACTGGGACTTCGCCGTCTCCTTGATCTACTGTAATATTCCTCATGGTAACTTGTCCTATCTCTCCTTTCTGAGCTTTTACCAAATGATGAATTACTCCAATCTGGAGACATATGTATGTCTCGATTAGCTTCCCAAAATTCATTGTTGGGATTTCTGAATACATGAAGAAAGTTACAGTGCTTCCCCCTTGGACACTTTTGTCTTCCAAATAAACCTGTAACAGATTATGAAAAAATAGTTATTAATATATATCTCACTTCACTTTTGCTTAGGAAATTTTTATTTCAAGTTATGCTAATGACTTCTATCCCCCCCCTACTAATATTTGGGTTACAAAAACAATCTATAGCACAATTAGTGATTGTTTCACTGTGGGAAGAAACAACTGGTTATAACAATTTTGTGATGAAAAAAGTCCTTATGAAATAAAAATTTTCACGGCAATGTAAAAGGAGCACTGGACCAAGAATCAGAAACCTTGGGCTCCAATCCCAGCCAGTTCTGCCTTTACTAACTGATCTTGGACAAGTCATTTATCAGTAGGCAAGAAGTTTGGATGATACAAGTCTTAAAAAGCCTGTGTAAATGCTCATTTAGGTATGTCCAGATAAAAAGTGGTATCCATACTCAAGAGAGTATATTGATCTGGGGGTTAACTAGGTGAAGGGTTGAGAAAAAGGAAACCCCCAGATTCTTTAAGCCAATTCCTTCCAGGGAAGGAAAGCAGCTTTGAAAACAAAAATGCTTCAAAACTAAGAGCTTCCAAAAAAACCACCATCTGACCCATTCTAAGAACTATTGCTAGGTAGTATCAGTTTCTAACAACATGCTCACAAATTTAAAATCACACATTTCTCTATCAAAACAAGGGGCAAAACTAAGTCAAGCCAGAAAGGACTAGGAACATATATGTACAACTCTGAGTGGGTGAAATATTTAAAGTTAAGTTTTAGGTAAGCCCACACTTGAACAATAGGTGAAATCATGGAAGGGATAAAAAGACAACTTGTTTAGTTAGTCATGTCCAGTTTTTCACTACCTCATGGAACATAGCAAAGTAATCCTGTCCATAGGATTTTCCTGGCAAAGATGCTAGCTACTTCAGCAATTGGATTATCACATAAAAATGATTAAAGGCACAGAACATAATTCTATTTTAATAATTCAGCAAGTATTTTTGGATCCTGCAGTGCCTTGGTACTAATGACTATTAAGTTGTAGATTGAAGTAAACGCTGATGTTAACCAATGAATTACAATATAATACCAGATTACAATCTTGTAATTTTTTCCACTTTCTTTACAGTCTACATAACAGACATTGAAACAAGTAAAAACTGCTGCTCTTATTTTAACACAACTTCTTAAGCAAGTCAATTCCATTTCCTTCCAACAAACTATAGTTTTGAAGTTTTACTAAAAATTAGTGGCACTTCAAGTAAAAAGGCCACAAAATACTTTAATCCTTCCATATTAAGAGAATAATGTAAAATCTAAAATGATATTCATTTACAAGAAATACATTGGACAGCAATTTCATTACAAGAGTGTGCATGTGTGCACACTTGCACTTTATACAGTATACTTAAAACAATTATGGTCCCTCATGTGAGAGGAAACAAGAAATGTCTTAGCATTGCATTTTCAAAAACACTATTGAACAGAGTAGGAGTGAGAGATAGACTAACTTTTCTAACTTTTCTAGCCTAACAATGTCAAATAGAATGCTACTTCTATAACTTGATTCTCCTACCTCTTACGGTTTAGTACTACAGGGTATAGTAAACCCAGATATTCCAGGGACCCTTGAGGTCAAAATTATTTTCATAATGGGATATTTTCTTATCAAATATAATAAATATGGATATAACATACACAAACAAAAGGTCCTAGTTAATTTTTAAGAGACCAAAAATCACTGGACTAGGTGATCTCTTTAAGATCCTTACCCCTTTATCACTCTGTTGTTCTGCATATAAGAAGACATGCCTTTAGTTTTCTTGTTTCCTTTTGAAGAAATTTCTCCTAATAATCTCTTTCCTTGGTATAGTGAAAAGAACAGTGTCAAAAGGTCCTGAATTTAAATCCTTATTCTGCCCCCTATTCTGTAAGTGATTTTAACCCCTCTGGGACTCAAATTTCCTCATCTTAAGTTGACAAACAGCTCTAGAACTAGTAAACAAATCATAATCCCTTTTATAAAAGTTTATTTAAACTATAATGATCTACTTTACCACAAATAGCCATTTTCCACCGTGTTACAGGTGAGAATTCACACTGAAGCTGTCGTCCTGCATACCATCGTCCATTGAATAGAGAGAATGCTGCCTGACATTCTTCCTCCCTTTAAATAAAAACATTAAAAATTGTATTTCATGTAAATCCAAACTATTCACACTGGATTAAACCTCATGAATTAACTATAGGATTAACAATTTAACTTGGTCTATGATTCTTATTACCTACTGAAATGATACTTTCTAATTACAGATTAGTATTTTTATAACATTAACCTCCAAAAAGTCTTTGCTTCTTTAAAATTAAAAAAAAAAGCAAACAAAAAACTTGAAATCCTTTGTCTGCTTACATCCTGTACTCCTTATGGTTAATCAAAAGTCCCAAAGAAAAAGAAAGCCCAAATGGGTGGATATAGATGACATATTTTATCAGCCTATGACATATTTTCAGATAGTTTAACACTGGCAATATAACATCCCAATTTATTACCTCAAAGATGCCTAAGAACAAAGCATTTCTCCATAATTCTAAAATGCTTCTGTAGTAAAGAAACTATTCCAGGACTTCCTCAGATCATTATTAATAACACTATTATTTCAATGATATTTTACAAAATATAAAATACTTTATACTATCTCATTTGATACTTAAAACAACCCTACGAGGTGGGAAAGATAAGTGGCATACGTATTTTGCAAATGAGGTCCAGTGATGTTAACTCACTTGCCCACATCCCATGGCTAGAACTCAAATTTAGATGTATCACTATGTTGCATATTTTTGTGAATTTGACAATGCGTTTTTTTTTACTTTCCATATTGATTCCTATTAGTGTAATTTATATAAAATTGAGCTATAATCTATGATTTTTCCTCCTTATTGCCCAGCAGAAAATGTAGCTTGATATGGCATGAAGAAAAGGGAGCTTTTAGTGAATGATTTCAATTTTTTTTTTAGTGAAATAAAAGTCAATATCCTCAGCTGAGAAGGAAACAGGATTAAGAAGAAGGTGGCTAGGTGGGGCACAGTAGACAGAGCACTGGCCCTGGAGTCAAGAGTACCTGAGTTCAAATCCAGCCTTAGACAGGCAAGCCACTTAACCCCATTGCCTTGCAAAAAAAAAAAACATTCTTAAGCATCAATGAGTTACTTATGTTAGAAAAGTCTACCATTGAAAAGGATATTTTAAGTTCAAACTTAATAAATCTTACTATATTTAGTCTATATTTAGACCCAAAAGGCAGAGCAGAGGTCTAGATAGTTAACCACTACCCTGGATAATAAAAATTTAAACTTGATCATAAAACAGTTTATATATTGCATTGTCTAATATATTTATTTTATATGAACACTACCAATATATCAAATGACCTGAAAATCCTTATTTTATCACTTGGCAAAATCTCAGAACTCATGCATATATGACAATGCTTTCTGAAAGAGTTCGTGGTTGGCATACTTACGACTGATACTGCACATATACATTTCCTCTTAGGTGAGGTTCAAAGTTGCAGCTGACCTAAGAAAACAGAAACGTTCTGACTAGAAAAATCCAAGGAGATGTAGTCACTATAACACAAATACCAAATGATATGTCCAGCCAGGCTAATAGATTAATGGAAAATGATTATCATTTCCAAAACAAATGTGACAACAAATGAAAGCAATCCAATGATTATCTCAAAAGGTTTTAAATAATATATCTGATAAATGTTAAATTTTGTTAAGTACTGATTACACTTTTTTCAATATTTATTTTTCCTTTTACCACCTCTCTCAAAAGTATCCCCAAATTCATTATAAAATATTTTGAAAGCTAAGAGTGTAATAATTTCAAAATTTTTATCATCTTCCCATGAATGATAAAAGTATTTATATTCATTAGATTATTAAAAGAAAAAAATACTGCTAATATCAAATAGTATTATCAAGATTAAAAATCTTATTTAAAAAATACTTTTAAAAGGCTCCTGGTATTATTGGGAGTTGTTTATTCAATAACTCTTGTGCTCAGGAAGAAAGGGAAATAAAACAGAGATGTAAAGTATAGCTCAAGGTAGAAAGGGATGATATGGAAACTGAAAAATGAGATCAAAATAAAGAGCAGACAATATATATCCATAGTTGTCTCTGAAAGTCTCATTTAATAGTAGATACTAAATTCTGTCTTTTGGCATTCTACTTCTATCCTAACTAGGTGCAAAGAATGATTTTAACAGAACTTCAACCCAACTCTTACTTAAATTCTCCTAATTTCATCAACCCTTAACCACACAGTGGGTAAACCCTGTCCTAATATGGTAAATATGTCTGATTAGAATTAAAAGGAACTGAATCAAAAAAAGAGAACTATGTTAGATAATTCAAATACTTTGATATGTAAAAGCACTGGTTACAAACTTTCTGTAAAGAGTATTAAAAATTAATAGTTAAAATTACTTTGTAACGCTAACTACGTATCAGTAAACTTCAGCAATTTAAAATACAATTTACACGTAAGATTTAAAGTATCTAATTAATGAAAATTAAACTTTTCCCCTTCAAAATACAGAAGTGTGGTGGTGCTAATCAGATTTTGCGAGTGCTTGCTTAGATGAGGAAGATTCTTACTCTTCCTCAACTCCCAATGACTGTTCTATAATATTCTTAAAGAGCTAAATATCGGTTTCACCTTTTTAAAATGCTCTACCTTCAATGCTTACTTTTCTTTCCACTTTCTCAATTCCATCTCCTTATCACATTGCTGCTGAACAAATTTAGTTTGTGTATCTATTAAGTAGATTTGCTCACTTGCAAACATACCTTCATCAATCAACAATCATTAACTAGTATTTTTCTGTTTCATAACCACTAATCCTTTTGATTTATAATCATCTAAATTGAAAATGTCTTTGAACTTGATACTTCTCTCAGTTGCCTTGTCTCCATCCAGTTCAACCACTATCTCTGCCCAGTCCCTTGGTTCCTTTGATGTGATCTTTTCCTGTGCCCTCTGGAATCTCCCATTAAGAATATTCTTTTAAAGGAACTAGCTGATCAACTGATACAAGAGCATTTTCCTCTTATCCTTGAGATAAAGCAACCTGAATAGGATGAAAATATTTATTTCAAAGAAATACATGTATTTTTACACATCAGTTGATATACCTGCTTCTTCTAATGTTAATAAAACTCTTCCTCATCTTCAGTCTCTTCATTTTCTGAAGTTTATGGAAACCAGATTTTCTCCAAAGAACACCTTATCCTTGGCTGGCCACTCCTCTGATGTCAGGCCATAAACACAGTGTGTCAGGAAAGATCCAGCCTGTTCTACTAAAGGGTCCTCCCACTGAGGTTAAACTCCATATACTTCTTGTCATCCCTGGTGCTATCATCCACTGGCTTCCAGGTCACTCACTCACTCACTCCTTTTTATCCTCATATAAACTTTGTCAAGACTGAAAACTTCCATCAGCTTAAACTCCAAAATCCCCCTCTAATCTCTCATTGTTCTTCCATCTCTATTTTACCTTCTTGAAGTCTTGTCTTCAACTTCCCCCTGCCCTCTAGTCCTCACCACACTATCCCCGATTTTCCCAGACTGTCACCCACAGTGACCATTTCACCCTCCCCCCCCCAAGCAGATCATTACAGACTTATCTCAAGTCCACAATGTCCCCTCCTCTCTCCCAGCTCTCTTTTTACTATGACATTAGGAAAATGTAGGCCAACTTTCTGAAGCCTGATCATCTCCGATAATCATAATATTTTCTGACCCAGGCCCTGAGCTTATCTCTCCATGACTTCTTTGTTATCCTCATTCTTCCATTTTTTAGGTTGTTGCATACAAATATGCTTGTTTCACCCCAAGTTAAGAAATCATCAAATGAACCTTGGATGCTATCAAATCATCACTCTACCTCCTTCCTGCTTTAACAAAAACTTGTCTAACAGCACTGTTTCCAGTTCTGTACCGCACCCCTAATCAATGATTGAATAATTTCTTAGTCTCCATCTCTTTGATTTTCCTACATGTTTTGATACCACCAAACATCTCCTGGAACTTGTTTCTTGTACTGGTTTTCCATTATGCAGCTCCTTTCTTTCTTTCCATCCCATTCTCCTTAGAAGAACTGTGAAAAACTGAATTTATCATCTTCTTAGCCTAACTCAGCCTGTTCCAAATTTCTATTTTCTAGATTAATAAGTGTACAAACATGAAAGTGATGCTAAGGAATAGGAGTTCAGCCATGACTTGTCTCCTTTCTTATCAGCTGCTAAATCCTGTCAATTCCTCCTCTACAATATCTCTCCCATTTGTCCCTTCTCCCTCTATTTATCTCTCAATATAATCTAGAATATGGTAAGAGCATTCTAATTGATCTTTCTGCCTCCAGTCTCTTCTCAGTTTAATCTAGTTATCATACAGCTGACAAAATAATCTTAAAACAGAAGTCTAATCTTGTCACCCTCTGCTCAGAAACACTCAGTGATTACTCACTGCCACTTAAATAAGCAAAAACTCTTTAGCCTGGTGTTTATTGTTCGCCTCACATTTTATTTTTTCAACTTGATTATAGATTTCAATTATTCCACACATTATAAATTGCAGCTATCTGAATTGAACATGCCATTTCCTAAATTGAAGAGATTAGATAAAAAATGTTTGTTGAAATTTTATTTTAATTTACAAAACATTACCGTCTTCTTCACACCTAATCATACCTTGAACTGAATAACTTTTCCCACATTCTTGAATTCTGGGAGTACATCTTCATAGAAATCTAGGAACTGCTGATAGATTTCTTCCTCACTGTACTCCAGACTCGCATCAGTATCATAGTCATCCCTTCTGCACTGCTCCATTCCAAATGTTATAAACATACTTCTAATAAGTAGTGTTTGACTTGATGTTGGGTAATTGTGTTTACGTGAACACCTATATCCAAAGAAGGGGAAAAATAATACACATGGAAACATTGTTTAAAAAAAACAAAACAATTATGTTTTAAGTTAAATGAACTGCAATTTCACTTAATTATTTAAATTGTGTAAAAGGTAAGATGTAGGTCTCAACTTCTGTCAAAGCCATAAACAATTCTGAACAATTGGAAAATATATAGCTTTCAGCTGGCTCGAAAGATCTGTAGAGATGAGTTCCTCCCAGACCATGGCTAAATCAGCTTTCTCTCAGTGAAGAGGAAGATCAGCAGAATGCAGTAAAAAGGGCAAATGGAATCTATTTGATTATGGCTGGTAAGGTAGGCTCTATCACAAGGAGAGCAAGCATTAAAAGGAAAATCAGATTGTATGAGGAAGGCAGGATCTTAGAATAATGCTTTGTAAATATTAAAACACATAAATGCAATCTATTATTACCAAGAAAGTGCAGGAGCTGAATAGCAAATTATGATATAATGAAATATTTAAGTATCACAAATGCCTTTTAATTTAATTTAAATTTCTGCTTAACTAAAAGTTAAGAAAATCTTTCCTAATATTGATAGAACTCTTTATAGGGGCAAAACAAAAGGAAATAAAGTATAGGTCTAGTTATTGAGAGGCTATGTTGTACCATGAAGCTATGAAATTGGAGAATCCTGGTTCTACTGATTAGCTACATGGATTTGTCAACTGTTTCCCCATTTGTACAGTGTGGAAGTTGGTCTAGAAAGACATAAAGACTATTCCAGGGGCAGCTAGGTGGCATAGTGGATAAAGCACCGGACCTGTAGTCAGGAGTACCTGGGTTCAAATCCAGTCTCAGATACTTAATAATTACCTAGCTGTGTGGCCTTGGGCAAGCCACATTTGCCTTGCAAAAAAAAAAACAACCCCTAAAAAAAAGACTATTCCAGTCTCAGTATATGATTCTATAATACAGGAATGGTTCAATGGACTGTGATATATGAATGTAATAGAATAATATTATACAGTAGGAAATGACAAATATGAAAAATTTAGAGTAATCTAATGCATCTATTATGCATGCAGCAACTGATAACTGAGATGAATGAAAAAGATATACATAATAGACAATTACTAAAACAATGTAAAGTAAAATAGCTAAACAATGGTAGATAAACAATGAATAATTTTTTTAAAAAATTAATGTACATTTGGAAGAACAGAAAATAAAATATAGGAAAGAATGTTGATTACACCATCAGGAGGTCATTGTGTCTAGTATTTCTACATAACTTTTGTTGTTCCTGATATAAGAAAGGCTTCAATTTTTAGAGTAGGTAGTTTGTCTATGAATAATTGTGCTTACATGAATACCTGTATACAAAGAAGGGGAGAAATAATATACATGGAAACTTTAGTGTTTAAAAATAATACTAAACAATCCTATTTTAAGTTAAATGAGCTGAAGTTTCACTTAATGATTTAAATTCTATAAAAGGTAAGATTTGGATCTCAACTTCTGTCAAAACTATAAACAATTCTGAACTGGAAAATACATAACTTTCAGGCAGTTAAAAAGACCTGGAGAAATGAGTTATAATCAAAAGGTATCACTAATACATAAAAAAAAAGAATTTTAGGGGAAGCTAGGTGGTGCAGTGGATAGAGCACCAGCCTTGGAGTCAGGAGTACCTGGGTTCAAATCAGACCTCAGACACTTAATAATTACCTAGCCATGTGGCCTTGGGCAAGCCACTTAACCCCATTGCCTTGAAAAATCTTAAAAAAAAAAAAATTCTTTGAAATTTTGTTGAAAATCATTCTAAATTTAGTGTTTGTATACCTGTGTAAAAATATATATTATGTACACACATACAGATACAACATGTATACACACACTTAAACATTAATGACACATGTTATACATATATTATGGCACATAATCTATAAAGATGCTAAACACATATAAATGCATGTGATTTTTCAAAGGCTTTTATGATCATTATATTCTGCAATCTAAAAGCCCCTTCCTGATACCACTACGATTTTAATTTTAATTTTATTAATTGTATACTTCCAGTTGCTCAACTTAGTATTGTAATCAGAAGTGGAAAAGGAAAATAAATTCTAGATCTATCCTCTATTGCATTGCAAAGAAGTAATATTAGCTTAGTACAGCAAAAAAGTTTGTTGTACTGTATTAATCTACAGTAGAAAGTTTTAAATAGGAAAACATAATTCTGAAAAAGATTTTTTTTAAAGAAACATGAAGTCTCTTTCATGAAAAAGAGGTGTCATATATACAAAATATTTAATGCAGTTCAGAAGAAAAATGGGTGCCTTTTGATTGAGAAAGTGCTGAAAAAATTGCAGTAGGTGAATGTAATGCAATATTGCTGTGCCAAAAAAATGTGACAAATAGGAAGAATTGAAAGAAACTTGCAAAAACTTATAGGACCTATTGTTACATGTGTGATATATGATAATTTAAATAATAATAAAAAAGCAAACAATAAATACTGACCAGTTATGACTTTCAAGAATTAATTTTGATTTAAACATGACTGTGGGATGAGGCATACATTTTCAGAGAGGGCCAATATTTTTGACTTGTTTGGGAGGACTGTAGCTATTTATTGCAAAACAGAGTAAGAGTCACTATAGCAAATGATAATGATGGAAAAATGGAGAAAAAATTTCTGTCAGTCTGTGTGGTCCAAAAGTATAGTTATAAATAAAACAACATGTACTTGACTATAGCCACATGTCTTTTAAGTATTGGCATAATTTTATTAAGTTTATGCTTCTATCAACTCTTCGGGAAAAGAGTAACATACAATTATTATACCCTCAAGTGGGATAATATACACAATGAAATATTTATCTCAGAGATAATAAGATAATAACTTATGTAAAGAAAATCAAATACTGACTCCAAAGTCAGACAACTCAGGTTCAAATCCTAGTGTTATGCAGACTAAGACCTGGAGACCACCTGTGTGACCATGGCAAATTCCATTTCCTCCCTGAAACATGAGGCTGATAGACTGAATGGTTTTCACAGTTCATTCCAGCTCTGGATTAAGAAACTTTCAAATGATTACAAGTGCTAAAAATCTTGAAGATAGAAATATGAAAGAATATGGCAGAAGTTTTCAGCAAACTATTTGACAGTGAAGGACATGAATTTAGAACTTAATGTTCACTTTTATGACAGCCTGGTAACAGATCTTTTAAGATCAATTATTTTTGTACCAACAAGCAAAATGGGGAAAAGGCAGTATAGTTTTATGCAAAAATTATCCATAAGTAATAATCAAAGGAAAACTGAAGGAAATGTAGGACAGGAGCTTACTCAGAAAACAGAAATGGGGAAAGGCAGTCATAGTATGTTTAAAAGTACAACACAGAAAAACAAAAAAATGGACATGAGTAGATTGTATTAACATTTCACCCTCAAAATCCCCAAATATTCTGCAAATATCTTTCTTTTCAATGCATTTAAATATTACCTATCTCCAAATCGGCAAGATCCGGTCTTAATGTAGAATGGACAATTAGCTTGATCTTTTTCTGTTGCTCTTAAATCCACTGGTGGTTCTGGATTATGCCATGTGACACCATTTTCCAGCTGAATAAAACACCATAATTTATTTTATTATCTGCATTATATCACTGAGGTGGCACTATTTCAAAAGAAACTTTGCCCAAAATATTTCTTGAGTATTAAATCAACACATTTAAGTCTTACACAAATATCTAACAATATATAATCATTTTACTGAGAAAAGAGACCACTTCTTTTTACCTACAGATTCTTTCTCTAGTACCCACATATTGAAGCCTAGCACAAGTTTTGACATTTCCATTTGTAAAAAGGATGACTTCTATTAAAATCCTCTTCTGATGCTTCAATGTGAGATGAAAGTTACCCAAGGCTATGCCTCTAAAATGTCAGCTCTGGTAGGTATTGCCAAACTAGGAAGATTTGGAGTCAGAGTCTGGACACAGATAATTTTATGTATCTTTTGAAGATATATCCAAAATGATTTCGAAAGCCATAACACCAGGATGACTGCAGGATTATCTCAGTTTTGGTTACAGCAACTCTCAGTTACAAATTCATGTTACTGATAAGGTATAATCAACAGTGGTAAAGGGAATACTCTGAAATTAAATCAGATCACCATCACTTTGAAAGTAAAATAGACTATATTGGTTTCAATATCCTTAACTGATATGTTTCACAAGTGCAAATACAGGAGTAGCAGAAAAAAGTAATCTAGGTCAAATGAAAAATAAGACTCTCATTGCTAGGTAAGCCATTTCTATAATCCCTAGATCAAGCCAAATCTTTGTAATTTCACTTCCCTCCTGCATATGTCAAAGATGGAAAGGTTTTTAGAATCAATTACACTTGCTTATTGTTAAATATGCCCTGACTATAAAAGTAGCAGACACAAACAAGTACCTCCAAAAATAAATTTTCATAGCAAAGATAAAAGAGAAGCATCAAAGTTTTTGTTAAAATGCCACTATAATAATTCCAATTCTAAACAGAAGATATGGAAAATACCTGACTTTCAGCCTGATCCAGCATCTTCTGCACAGCTTCCTATAAATGGTGCAAACATAGGACTAATGAAAACCTTGAAGTCAGGTAACTCACATCTGGTTTCTCTGGTTAAGAACCTCATTGGTAACATTTTCTGACTTTATACACCAAATGTACTTAAACCCCTTATTAGCTTTCTACTGAAAAGATCATCCCTTAAAACTTATTAAAGGATACAACTGAGTAAATTTTCATTCAAGTGGTAGATATAAAGAGTATAAACATTTTTAAGTTATTCTTAATAAGAAATTGCAATAAGCTTCAGTTAAGCAGCAAGACCTTGCACAGCTTGACATAAGTAAGCCCTAACTCATTTCTTAAAAAAAAATCCCACTATATGGAACACCACAGATAAATTTTAAAAAGTAACAAGAAATTTACTGAAAAATTCTGAAAGTGTAAAATCTACAATATAACTCTTAATAACTGGAACTAATGGAAGGAAATTTTTCATTTTTATTAACAAGACAAATCAAATTCTACCTACAAACTGTACAAACTTCTAGCTAACATAACCTGTGCAAGAAATTTCATCTAATGTCTTAAATAATGTAAAAAAGGATTCAATAAAAAGCACAATTATCCAATTTAAGAACTAATCTTAGTATATTCCCAAAAAGTCCACTTTTTCTTTTCCTGTTGTTCTTTGGCAGGGACTGGATCCTATCACTGTGTTTCTCATACATGCTTAGACTTCAAGCAATATTTTTCTCACACTTTTGAAATGAGTACTTCTTATTATCAGCTTCTGTGACTGTTTCCTTTGGTTGTTAGTGAAATTCTGTATGCCCATTTTCTAATCACAAAACTAGAAGTTCTGTGTAAGTAGTCTGCTTCTGCTCCTGAAACCATTTGAGGAAAAAGCTGCACTATTTGGAATCAGAGGGCTTGGATTTGATTTCTGGTTCTGCTACTTACTATGATCTGAACTAAATCACTTCATCTGTCCTAGCCTTAGTTTTCTCAATGAGGACTCACAAACAGGTGATCTGTGAGGTATCTTCCACAACTACAGTCTATGGTCCTGTCAAATACTTCTTAGGGGACTTTGAGCTGCAAAATGTAAAGATTTCCCACTGTTACCTTTGGAAAGTCAGCAGTATACTTAGAAACTGATCAAATTCTTTGTCCTTTGTCATTTTAAAACAAAGAGTATTGGAACCACAGAAAAGTAAAATAATACACAAAGAGTTTTTAAAGAGCAATGAATTTATATCATCAATGGCCTAGATTTTGACTGAGTTCTAACATACAAGCTTTCATTGCCAAGCAATGAAGTGCTTTTATAAAAAAGAAAAACGTTCCAGTCCCTTACTGTAAGCCCTACAATTAAGGAAGCAGGACTCAAATCTGAATCTTTAATACTGCCATTGTAAATAACCTTGATAATCTGGTGATGATGCTAATAGGTTCAAAAATCAAGAATCCACCACACTTTACTGTATCCCAATAAATGCCACGGACTACCCAACCTATCTTGTTCCCACTCAATAATTTATAGAAAAGATACATCCTGATGAACCAGTCAAGGAAAGATGAGCTGTGACATCTTTTGAATAAATACACTGTTAAGGAGCAGGCAAGATATCCAAGTCAAAACTTTTAAAAAGGTACAATCCAACATACACTAAACTTCTTAGATGAAAAGAAATTAAACAATAGTTAGAATTGGTTGTTAAAAATCTATTGTTAAGCAAATATAACACCCCCCAAAAAAATTTCCCCAAACTACCCTAATAATTCATCTAATCCAAATATTTACTTTACACACAACTGCATATACATGTATGACATTAACACATAAACACATATTTGCTGAGATATCAAGAATTAAGTGAAAATAAAATTCAGCAAAAAATAAAATATATTTTATCTCTTAAAAATCTTATTTATTGCAACTTTACCACTATTTGCTACAGAGGATAATACAACATCAACAGTTGTTAAGGACCATTGTTGAAGGGCCTCATTTTATGATGGTTTCTACTATCACATATAGACTTAAAGATTAGCCTAATGGTAAAATTCTATTTTATATCCAGATGACATTCTTTATTTCTTCTAAAGCTTTAAGTAAAAATTTTATTTCTAAAACTTATTCTATAGGTGACACTATAAGAGGATACGCAGTGCGTTTATCCTCCTGGGACAGGAATCACCTCTCTGTCTCTCTTCTCCTGTTGTCTCTGTTCTTCTTCCTGTTTCTCTTTCCTTTGTTGTTCTTCCCATTCTTCTTTGATTTTTCTCTTTAAAAATAAAAAAGAGGTGATGTTTAGAATCACCCTTCAAAAACAAAATATTTAAGCCAATGCACATAACTCAAAATGTAAATAAAATGGGCAAAACAGACATAAACTAAAAATGTTTCAATGGGCATCAAGAATTTAAAATATCAATTTTCATTTCAAAATATTTCAGTTTTAAAAATTGTTATGAATAAATACTAGTCATCTGAATTAAAATTAATCATCACTTTGGTTTTGATTAGTACTACACCTCTTCTTCTTCTTGACGTCTTTTTGCTGCCTCTTCCTTTTCCTTCTTTAGTTTAAATTCTTCTTGAGCCTTCTGTTCCCTCAGCAACCACTCCTCATGTAATTTTTGCCTACCAATACAATCAAATACTCATAAAAAGCAAAATGTCAATCCAGAAACATACTTGAATATGACTTTATGTAACATTTTAATGGGCCAACAACACTAGGCTAGGTGTTAAAGAAGATTTAGATAAAACACTCCCTACTCTCATAGAAATCACTGTATACAGGATTGTGATTGATACACACACACACACACACACACACACAAAGTGTGCTATGTGATCATGAAGTACAAGTCATGCATACTGGGGTAATCAAGAACCATTTAATGAAGGAAGAAAATTTAAATTTAAAATACGAGTAAGAGTTTAACAAATAGAAGGATATTCCCATCTGTCGGATAGGATATTCCAGATCTAGGAAATAATAAAAAGCAACATTGTACAGGGGATGGTAAGTAGAAAATAAGGCTGAAAAGAAAAGATACCATATTGTACTCTGAATGTTTAGATAAGGAGTTTCAATTCAATAGGCACTAAATAAGAAGCCAATAATACAGTTATGCCTAAGGAAAATTAATTTGGCAGAATTAAGAAGAATGAATTAAATACTGTTAAACTAGTTAGGGGAACACTGTCAAACTATAATCAGAAAGCGTACCAGACAGAGTGCTAGGTACAGAATAATGAAAGGTGATACTACAGTGCTAACTAGGGGAATAGGAGTTATTACAGACATAGAATCAAAAGAACTTGGCAACATATTAACTATAGAGATTTACAAAAAGTAATTAACAAGGTTTTAATAAGAAACAGGGTGAATTGGACTTTTGCATCTCCAAATGTCTCAGATATTTTCAACTGGATATTTCAAAGGCATCTTAAAAATTCAACATATCCACAACAGAATTCATTATTTCCCACCCCAGGCTCCTTTCCAAACTTCCCTATTACTGTTGATATCACAATCACCTTCCTAGGCACGCAGACCTGTAACCTCAGTGTTATACTTCAGTCCATACTCCGTTAGACTCTAATCCCAGCAGTGCCTGACATAGAGTAGGCGCTTAATAAATGCTTAATAATTGTTCAAGCAATCCTTTACCAAATCATCTTTCTCCACATTTCTCCACTCATACCTATCTCAGTGCTCACGTGGTCATTACCCTAGAACAGATGCTGATCACCTTGGCCCAGACTACTACAATAGCCTTCTAGCTGATCTCCCTCCTCCAAGTTTCAGGCTACTACAATCCATTCTCTATTCAGGTTTTTTGTTTGTTTTTTTTTATAAAGTCTAAGTGAAACTAGGTCACCACTCTTACTCAGGGAGCTTCTCTAACTCTCATTACTTTCAGAATAAAATATAAAGGATTGGGTTTTTTTGGTATTTAAAGTCCTTCAAAGCCTGATCTACTTATAAGCAATGATGCCTCCTTGCAGTTTCTTAGACAAGACTCGTCATTATCCATCTCTATGCCTCTGCACTAACTATATTACTATCCTGGATCTTTTTCTCTTTTTTTTCCTTTGAATTCTTTCATGCTTCAACTCAAAATTCACCTTCTTGTCCTGGCTTGCCCAGTTGCTAATATCTCCATCTTACCTTCCACCTACTTTGTCTATACTATCTGAGATATAATGTAATATCTGTGGTATAAAGTGCTACCATCAGAATTCACCATGTGCTCTTCAAGAATGGAATGTTTTTTTTTCACTTGAGAATTTAGGAACCCTTTGCCCAAACTCGGAAATTGCACAACCTAGATGTTCCAATTTCTAAGTCATTATAGGTTACCCCGAAGTGTAGCTACTAGCAAAAAGCTGTGAGCTTTACAATAGATGTTAGCATTGGCTCACAACACAAGTATTAATGTTTCTACTATTTAAGCTAATATATTTTAGAATTTTACTAACCTTTCAGCTTCTAACTGTTTTTCCTCCTCTTCCAGTTGTTCAACAATGGATTCATCTTCCTCTTCATCTTTCTGTGATAGTCCTGAAGGAATAGGAACATTTTGCTTACGTGTCTAGGAGTTCTACAACTTTCTTTAGAATTATATAAAGGAAAAAAGTTTAATTACTAATTGTGATAAAATCTTTCAAATAACTTCTCCCAAGAATTTTCTTTCTTCAACTCATAAATTCAAATTTAAAAAGTTCACAATATTGCACAGTTTAACTAGTTGGTCTCTGATATCCTTTTCAGTTCTGGGTTCATGATCCTAGGATCCTATACAATTCATCACGGAGAAAGTTCATGGAGAAACTTTAGAGGTTTAGAGATAGTGGTAGATTTTTCTTTAGCTGCTTTTCTTATGATGGTTCCCTAAAAGCTGAATAGATCACTGTATATCTATGGCATGTATGAGAGGTGATAATCCATCAACAGATCAAATACCCGTGATTTCAGTGATGTGGGAAATTCAGGTAGATAAACTCCCTTTGATGATACACATTGTAATCCAGGCTGATAATGAATTAGTATCTTAGCTTAGAATATTTAAGAACTGTCTGAGGTTCAGAGGAGTCATGTAACTTGTAAACATTCATACAGTTCCCAAGAATCTGAGGTGCTATTCGAACCCACTCTAGTCTACTATATCGAGTTGATGCCTAGCCTTGAGCCAGGAGGTCCCACATTTAAATCCCACCTCTACTTGTTGTTCAATCCTTTTAGATGTGACTAACTTTTTTTGATCCCATTAGGAATTTTCCTGGTAAAGATACTAGAGTGGTTTGCTGTTTCCTTCTCCAGTTCATTTTATAGGTGAGGGAACAGAAGCAAACAGATTCAGTAACACTGAACTCGGGCGGGAATATATGTCTTTCTTCCTCCAGGCCCAGCACTCTATCCCAAAAGTATTTAGTTGTCCCTAATTCTTTACCCTCCAGCTATAAGAATGTGAGCAAGTCACTAAACATTTCATTACCTAAACAATTCTTTAAGATCATAAACTAAAGATGAGTTGTCAATTTGTTTTGGCATTTCCACATATAGAGTTCCTTATGTCAATGACATTACATGTCAGGATCAACAATAATAAATTATTCTGTTAATTAATTATAGCTAATTCTAAAAGGTAATTACTAATTTATGGAGAAAAGCTACTTAATTAGTCAAAGAAAAGTAGAATTACTCAGGAGGTAAAAGTATAGAATTCACTATTTATAGTGAAGTCAGAGAACATTTGGAGAAATTAAAAAAAAAGTCAAGACAGTTCAGAAAAAACTGAACATTAGAAAAGAGGTTCAACATTGTAAGCTGATCAACTATGATAGACTTAGCTCCTCTCAGCAGTTTAGTGATTAAAGGACAATGCTGAGATCTGTTATGGAAAATGCTATCCACACCCAGAGTCTAAATGCAAAGCAAAACATACTAATACTCACTTTTGAAAATTTCTTTTATGTTTTTCTTTCTTTCTCATGTTTTTCCCCCTTAGTTCTAATTCTTCTTTCACAATATAACTAATATGGAAATATGTTAAAACACAATTGTACATGTACAACCTTTATATGATTGTTCAATGCCGGGGGGAGGGGAGGGGGGAAGGGAGAATGGTAGAAAAAAGTATAAGGAGGAGCACAAGACTACAGTAGAGTGGGAACCCTCCTCATAGTTTCAGGGCAGAAAGAGTGCTTGTAGCACTGGAGCAACATTCAGAAGAGTAGTAAATACCTCTCCTTAGATCATACCCTGGAAGATCTAAGAAATTACAGATCCCTACAACTATCTCTGAAAACAACTACCTAAAACCCCTGAAGCTTGGCACAATACTCCCTCTACTTTGGAAGCATAGCTCTCCTTAAACAAAGAATTAAAAGTATATTCAACTACCTGAAAATTGTGATCAAAAAAAGAGCCTAGACATCATCTTTCCTGAAATCATAAAGGAAAACTTCCCTGATAGTCTTGAACCAGAGGGGAAAATAGAAATTAAAAGAATTTACTGATCACCTCCTGAAAGAACTCCCAAAATGACAACTCATAAGAATATTATAATCAAATTCCAGAGCTTTCCTATCAAGGAGGAAATATTGCCAGCAGCCAGAAAGAAAAAATTCAAGAAAATGTGGAGGCTCAGTCAGAATAACCCAAGAGTTAGCAGCTTCTACATTAAAAGACTGGATATCTTGGAATATGATATTCTTGGAGGTCAAAAGAACCGGGATTAAAATCATGAGTTGCCTATTCAACAAAACTGAATATAGTTTTTTTTTGGGGGGGGGTGGACCTTTAAGGAAATAAAGGACTTCAAAGCATTCCTTTTCTTTTGGTTTTTGCAAAGCAATGCGGTTAAGTGACTTGCCCAAGCTCACACAGGTAATTTTTAAGTGTCATAGGCAGGATTTAAACTAAGGTCTGCCAGACTCCAAGGACAGTGCTCCATCCACTGCACTACCTAGCTGCTCCAACTTTAAAGTATTCTTAATGAAAAGACCAGAAGTAAACAGAAAATTTGACTTTTCAACTATAAGTCTAAGAGAAGCATAAAAAAGTTAACAACAAAAGAAAATCATAAAGGACTTAAGAGTTTAAACTTAAAAGTTTAAATGTTTATATTCCTACATGGGAAGATCATCCTGATAACCTTATTAGGGTAGTTAGAAGAAATTTTATATATATATATATATATATATATATATATATATATATATACATACATATATATATATATATATATGTCACAGAGGACACGAGGTGGGGGATGAATATGAAGGTATAATATCTAAAAACAATAAAGGGGTGAGAGAAATATATTGGGAGAAAGAGAAAGGGAGAGGAAGAATGGAGTAAATGATCTCACATAAAAGTGGCAAGAGAGAGGGGGAGGGGAGAAATGTGTAAGCTTAATCTCATCAGAATTGGTTCAAAGAGGAAATAACACACTTTCTTACCCTACAGGAAAGTAGGAAGAGAAGAGGATAACAGAAGAGGAATGGGAATGATAGAAGTGAAGGCAGATTAGGGGAAAGGATACTCAAGCAAATTACTTTTTACAGAGGGAGAGAATAAAAGGAGAGAGAGAGAATAGGAAGGGGAGTAGGATGGAAGGAAATAGCAACAGTAACTGAAATTTTTGAAGCAAGTTTCTCTGATAATGATCTCATTTCTCAAACATATATAGAACTGAGTCAAGTTTGAAATGAGTCATTTCCCAATTGATAAGTGACAAAAAATATGAATAGTTTTCACAGATGAAGTTATCCTAAGCTAGCCATAGCCTTATGAAAAAATGTTCTCACTACTGATTGTGGAGAAATACGAATTGAAACAATTATGAGGTACATCTAACCTCGTATCTATTAGACTAATAGAATAGAAAAGGAAAATAGCTAATGTTGGAGGGGATATGAGGAAAATGAGACATTAATGTACTTTTGGTGGAGTTGTGAACTGATTCAGCCATTCTAGAGAGCAATCTGGAACTATGCCCCAAGCACTATATAAAACCATGCATACCCTTTGACTTAGCAATACCATTACCAGAATATCTCCCAAAAGAGATAAAAAGCAAAAAAGAAAAAGGGTCTATGTGTATAAAAATATTTATAGCTGCTCTTTTCTGGTGACAAAGAATTGGAGATGGAGAAGATACTCATCAACTGGGGAATACCTACACAAATTGCAGTATATGATTAAGATAATTAGGATGGAATCTATTCTTTTTCAAGAAATGATGGGCAGGGGGCGGCTAGCTGGCGCAGTGGACAGAGCACCAGCCCTGGAGTCAGGAGTACCTGAGTTCAAATCCGGCCTCAGACACTTAATAATTACCTAGCTGTGTGGCCTTGGGCAAAGCCACTTAATCCCATTGCCTTGCAAAAAACTAAAAAAAAAAAAAAATGATGGGTAGGATACTCAGAAAAACCTGGAAAGACATAAGTGAGCAGTTGCAAAGTAAAATGTTCTGTGTACAATATAAGATACATAATAAGATAAAATAATCAGTTGTAAATAACTGAGTCATTCTCAGTAATAGAATGATCCAAAAAAAACTCTTAAGGACTTATAATGAAAAATGCTCTCCATCCCCAGAGAAAGAACAGATGGCATCTGAATACAGATTGAAACATATTTTTTATTTTCTTTATTTTTCTTGGGGGGTTTTGGTCTATGTTTTCTTTTATGACTATTATGGAAATGCTTTGCGTGCCTACTTATTCTATTCTCTCTTCTTTTACCCTCTCCCTCTTTAAAAAAGTGTTTTGCTTGAGTACCCTGTCCCCACATCTTCCTTCACTTCTATCATTCCCCTCCCTCTTCTTTTATCCTCTTCTCCTACTTTCGTATAGGGTAAGAGTGTATATATAATTCCCTCTACTGAATCTTTTTCCTTCTAAAGGGGAAGGAGGGAGTGGACAGCAAGAAAGGGAGATAATCTGGAACTCCCAAATGTTAAAAAAAAAAATGTTAAAAATCATTCTTCCATATACCTGGGGGAAGTAAAATACATTACAAAATAAATATAAATTTAAAAAAAAATTAAGAGTTTGTATAAAAATAGAGTTGGAGAGATCAGAAATACACTGGGGTTGGATAATCACGTGTCAGTTACCCCTGAAACTCTGGAAAAAATAAAGTTCATATGGGCCACAGTAAAGAAATATAGAAGCCCAAGGGGGAAAAAAGTAAAGTAAGGAAAACAGGTTTCCAGAGACGACAAGTAAAACTTGTCCCTCAGTAGCAATTCCACACAATTTGTAAGGGGCTACTTAGCTTAAATCCTGTATTTCTTTAGAAAAGCCTTTAAGTTTTGCTTAGTCACTTTAAGAGGAAATCATGTTTTTCACCATCCAGCACAAATTGTTTATATTTCTTCTTTCAACTTAAGAGATAAGGTGATTTTTATAACTTAACCAAGTGGAAATAAAAGCAACTACAATCACTTGGTTAATTTCTTTAAAAAAAGAGTTTTCAATATTAAAATCCTTTGAAGACTATTTTGGTCCAAAATTTTTATAGCCATCTGTTATTTCAGATCCTTCTAAGCACTCCCTGTAATAATAGTCACTATGAAAAAAATCAGGATGACTTTAGATTGGTAAAATTAAAGGAGATAAAATTCAGAACAGTCAGTTTTTTTTTCCTTGGCAAAGCTAGTAAAATATTGGATTGAAAAATTTAAATGACTGGAATAAAGTTTACATGTTCTCTATTGATTCCAAATAACTATCTTTTCTGACCACTATTCAATTATCAACTATTTATAAGACACTGCACTGAGAACAAGAATTTTTACACTGGATCATAATAAAGGTTTTCCAGGTACCAAAGTGATTTTCTTTTAAGTTTCTGCTGCTTATTTGTTCCAAGTATCTGAACAATACCAGGGGATCTTAGTGAGAAATGGCTGAGCTTGAACAAAACTTGGAAATAAAATTTAAGAAGCTCTCATTTTTAGGTTTTGTCTGTCTCTATTACTTCGGGAAGTCACTAGTCTTTTGGGCTTCATGTCTTATCCTCAAAGACCATAAAGGGTTCACCTCCATCTCCTATCTAATTCTTATAACTCCAATAGCAAATAACAGAAGTTCACCATTTAAATCTGTGTTTATTATTTACAAAGTGCTTTCCTCACACCATTCCCACGAGGTACCTTTAGTGCCTGTGATCTCCCCCATTTTGCAAACAAGGACACGAAGGCTCGTGGGGGTTCGTGACTTGGCCACAATTAATCGCGGCCTGGACAATCACTGCTGGAAGCAGGTGTTCTGCATCACTGCCGTGTTCTTTCCCCACAGGCTGCTCTCCTGGGAGGGGCAGGAGCTGAGGCGATCCTACACAAATACTCACGGAGCGCCCATCTGCCCTCCCCACTAGGGCCCGGGCGTGGCAGGTGCCCCGGGCTGACAGCTGGCGCTAATCCTTAGGAGTCACGCTGCGCTCGGGTGACGTCACTCTACTTAAGGGGGGGGTACTCCCGGGGCACCCCTGGAAGCTGCAGCGCCTCCTGGGGGCCCGAGTTTTCGCACCTTTCAATAAGAGGGCTGGGTTGGAGGGGCTGTCCATCTGCCAAGGCCGGGGTTGTCAGCCACACCTGGGGGGGGGGGGGGGTCCGGTAAGGTGGGGCAGGAGATGGCCACGGACCCGGGATTACCTGAGTCTCTCAACCTAGCCCGTTCCTGCCGCCGCCTGCGGCGTTTCTCTTTCTTCAGGGCAGCTCGGTACTTCTTATGGCTGCAAGACAGACAAGCGGGGTCACTCGGGCGGCCCCGCCACGGGGCCCTCCGCCACCCTTCCCGCCCTCTGGGAACTGAGATTTCCAGCTTCGGATCAGGCCTCCCTGCCCCAGGTGCCTCCCTCCCCGGGCCGGAGAGAGCTGAGGGCGGAAGCCGGCCCGGGGCCGTCCTCTCTTTCCTCCCAGCTGTTCACTGCAGTCCCTGAGGACTCTCCCTCTCGAGTCCTCCAGCTCGGCTTACTTCGGCTTCTCAGTTAACGGTAACACAACGGGCGCAGCCATCTTGACAATGCCACCGCCCACTGCATTACTCCTTCACTTCCGGCTGGGTCAACCGGAAGAGGCGGGCCTCCAGGAAAGAGCCGCTCGGATTTGCTGCCACTGCTCGGGGAAGACAGACGTCCCACCCCCGCTCCCGAAGTCCCCGCCTTTCTTGAGGGCTAGGAGAGGGAGCGCCCCTGGCGCAAGCGCAGTTGCCTCACTGAGGCTCCGAGTGGAGCGGGAGACGGAGAGTCGGGCCGGCCTCTTCGTGGGCCGGGTTTCTCCCGAGGAACCGGCGGAGGACCCGAAATAGCCCTCTTTCGCCACCATCATCCGCGCCGACTTAGGGGAGCCAGACGGGGACTCGGAGGCTCCAAGGCCCCGGTCCCGCTCGAGATGACTACTGCGAGGAAAAGCCCGGGAATCCTGACCATGCCAGCCCTGCACATGCGCCGCACGCTGCCGCACCGGAAGGGCCTCCCCTCCCCCTCGAAGCAGCTTCTCTGAAAAGCCTCCGCCGCACCCCCAGCCTGCCATAGGATCTGGCTGGTTTATTACTCAAGACAACCTCAATGACTGCTTTTTTATGGTTCATCTTCCCTTTGGCAAGGTTGGAAAGTAGACGTCTCTTGTTCTCTAAAGTTGGAAAATCTAGTAGACTCACTGTCCATGCTTCTATCTCCATAGCATCTGCCCCCTGTCTATTCAATCACTATGTTCAGGTCCTTCAGCGCCATCTTAATTGGTCTTGCTACTTTCAAGCTTCTCATTAAAATCCAACCACAGATCTTTCCAAAGCGATTTTCCATAGCAAATTAGACCCTGTTCTTCCTCCACTTAAAAAACTCCACCGGCTTTCTATTACCTCTAGGATAAGATACACACATCTCTGTATAGCCCTTAAAGCCCTAAACAACTTGACCCCAATCTTTTCCGGCTCTATATATTACTGTGGATCTCTAGTCCAGCCATTCTGGCCTCCTCTTTGTCCCTTGTACGTCTCTTGGTCTTGGAGATGGGCTCCTTATCTCAGCCTCCCAGAAATCCTTTTCTTCCTAAAGCTGCAGCTCAAGCACCCCTTCTACATTAAGCCTTTCTTGATTCAACTCAAATGCTTGTGCCCTCCTTCACTGGTTATCTTGTATTAAACTGCCTTGAATATATTTTGCATTCTATATATACTTACATAGGTCCAGGCAGCTAGGTGGCATAGTGTATATAAGTGTGCCAGACCTAGATTCAGGAAGACCTGAATACAAATTTGACTTTAGACACTTACCAAACATTATCCTGGGCAAGCCAATTCACTTCTGTTTCCCTCAGTTTCCTCATTTGTAAAAGAGTACCTATCTCCCAGGGCTGTTGTGACGATCAAATAAGATAATATTTATAAAGCACTTATCATAATGCTTATCATTTCCTCTGATATAGTATAAGGGATTGTTTCAATATTTGTCTGCGTCCTCAATCATTCAATCAGTGAACAAGCATTTATGAAGTGCCTATGTACTAGGCACTATTTTCTTGGCCAAGGTAATGGAGTGATTTGCCATTTCTTTCTCCAATGGATTAAGGCAAACAGAAGTCAAATGACCCACCGAACTGCTTCTGTACATTTGAATGTCTCTGAACATTTGAATAAATCTAATATATAAGTTGTAATTACGCAGAAAAAATAAGCGCAGCAAAAATTAAGAGTAGTAATCACAGAATATCAGTGATGAAGATATCTTCAAAAGTCATTTGGTCTACCATGAACCTATATAACTTGTCGAATTTCCTCTTAAAGACCTACAATAATGGTAGATCTCTACTAACCTAAGACCATTCCATTTCTGAAAAGCTTTCACTGTTATATTAATCAAAAATTTGCCTACCATTCCTAATTATTGTTTAAATGGTCACTTGTGCACTGAGGCCTTTTAAAAGAACATATATGACATTTAAAAATATCTGAAAATAAGCTGTTATATCCCCTCAAGTTGACTTTTACAACACTGTGTCAACTTTGTTTTTGTTTTTGCAAGGCAATGGGGTTAAAGTGATTTACCCAAGGTCACACAGTGAGGTAATTATTAAGTCCTCCTGACTCCAAGGCCAGTGTGCTCGCTATCCACTTCGCCACCTAACTGCTACTGTGTCTATGACTTGGAAATTTATTTTTCAGAAAGAACTTCTGAGTTTGTTTACTAGCAAGAATGTTTAATTTTAAAAATGTAAATTGACCTTTAGTATTTTACTATGGCAATATAATTTTTACTTTCTTTACTATTAATTATATAAGTAATTCATTTTCAAAGAAGAAGCTGTAAGTAAGACCTGAGGCTAATTTCACCAGAAGTATTACACAAAAGTTAATTCAGCTATCAAATTATAATAATTATCCATAATAATATTTAATAAAAAGTTAAAACTAATTTTTTAACAATTTAAAGCAAAGGGAAAATAATTATATCATCCCTTGTAACAGAAAAGCCTACATTTTTCTACATAAATTCACTGCAATCCAATAAGATGTAGTAAATTTTTACTATGTATCATATCCAACACTTGCTTGCTAGAAATTGAAAAAGATATATAGCCCTCTAACCTTCAAGGGCTTAAAGTATTTGGAGGAAATTGAATATGCCAGCAATCTGAATATGAAATTTTATTTCTAATGTCCTTAAAATATAATCATGACTATTTAAAAACAAATTTTAGATTATTTGCCCCTAGACAATGTACATTTTATATAGTACAATTATATTTTATTAATAAGATTGACTGCTTAACCAAAAGATTTGTGAAAACAGTAACTGTCTTAACTGTTTTACTAATTTTTAAAAAGTTAACATTAAATCCTTTTTATCTTCTGAATAAACATAATGGATTCCTATTTTAATTTTGATAAAAATTTAATAATCATTATGATAAGATGCCACCAATTTTGGAAACATATCTTGAGAAATTTTCAATTTGATTAAATATAGACAATGCAAGCTGAATGTCAAAATATATTTTATAGTGTTTTAAATACAGTGAAACATCTACTTTCATATTTCAATTGATCCATAATTTGTTTATCCCTTTATTTTCATTTCATCCCATGTGCCTTTTCCATATCTTTTCATAAATCCTCGAATGGAGAATCTACTCAATGAACTAGAGATGTTTTTCTGCTCTTTTAAAATTTTCTAGAATGTAGACTGTTCCTTTGTTATATATCACTTTTGTTTGTTACAGACTAAGCAAGAGATTTATTTACTAATATTAAAACATATACCATTTGGGAAATTTTTGAACACCACTCTTTTTCAAAAGAAGACTAATGTATAATATCTAGGCATGAGAAGTATAATGAATAGCAGGTCCAAAGGTCGGAAAGGCATGGATTCAAATCTTGACTATGACACATACTCACCCTGGGATCCTGGACAAATCACTTAATTTTCCAGAGTGTTAAACTCTCAAGCTCTAAAGTAGTAGAGACGGTGCCAACATGTATTGTTAGAGAGAGATTTATATAAAATGACAGTCCAGTCCCTGTACCTATCTGGGGCCACCACCAAAACAATTGGGCGTTTTGGATCAATTTGTTTGAGGTCAATTTCAGCAAGATAAATACCATCAATTTATTTGTTTCAGTCAAAGTTGTTAAAATTGGCTATGTGGAAAAGGTTTAAATATCATAAAGTATTTCCAACAGAATGTTCCATGTGAAGCAAATAATCAAATCCACCAATGTACAAAGTAGCAAACATGAAGAAATTTTTATTTTATTTTTACATGTAGCTAGTCAAACTAGTAATGGCAGTAGTCAAAGATTGGAAATGCTCTATATACTGTATTGAAAATTGGCATAACTGTACTAGTAAAGGATGGCATTAGTACAAAGAACACCTTAGTAGATTAAATATGCCAATTTTCTATCAATGAACTTTCTAGCATAGTCTAGATACAAAAGAGTGAATAAATAGAGTGGATAAATACTCACTGATTGGTTAATCAAAACCAACAACTGCTGTCATTGGTTAATCAAAACCAATAAAAGCTATTTCTACAGCAGATTTTTTTTGAGCTTGACAAAGTGATAAACTGTGTCTATTATTTATAAGACTTTAATTTTTAAGATATTTTCAGTTACTGCATAAATACACCATTAGACTGAGAATAGACATGTCAGCAATTAAACAATTCTTCACTATAACATAGACAAATTTAACCAGTGAACACTTTTTTATTTTATCATTAGAAGAATGTGGGAGAGTAAAGCATTTCTTCTCTTCAGCTTAGCAAATTCAGGGCACTCACCATTTCTGTTTGGCTTGATAGACATGCATTGTGTATACATACATACATATGTATATATTTAAAGATATACATAGGTATAGCAAAATTGGACACTTACAGAAAGCCCTTACCCTTCAACGTATTATTATGAATCAAGAATATTCATCACCTTGAAACAAGATTTTATATTATATCCAGAAAAATGGCAAAGAGACTAAAGAAAAACAGATACAAAAGTAAACTATGAATTTTGAATTGATTCAAACATCCATGTCTTTGACCCACAGTCTTATTTCCAAGGTCTGTTACCCAAAGGAATCAAGGGAAAGAAGGGCCCCACGTACACAAAATATAGCAGCTCTTTTTGTGGCTGCTATCTAGCAATTAGGGAATGTTCAGAGTACAAGAATATAATTGAATGTTGTTGTGTTATAAGAAATGAATGTGAAGAAATAAATATAAGAAGCCTTATATGAACTGTAACAAATGGTAGTAAGCAGAGCCAGTGTGTAGTTAGAAAAACATAAAAACATTTATCCAAAATGAGAAGTTAATATAACTGTTACCTGAAGAAGAGATGAAAAAACACATAACCTTTCTTTGCAAAAATGAAGAACTATAAATACAAAATATTACAGTCAGTTCCACTCTAGTGTATTAATTTCTGCTGAATGTCCCCCCCTCCCATTTCTCTTCATCTTTTTTCAAAAAATGGATCACTGGCAAAGAAATTGAGAGGGATACATTTAGAAATGAAGGTATCAGTAAAATCAATAAAAAATTAAAGTGTGAAAAAGAATATTCTCCGTCAGGATGGGGGAAAGACTGATTCTTATATTTTGGGTCTTTTACCAATATGTAATGTCTACTATACTTAGCTTTGCACTTGGATTTTTGTGAGGGTCTTTTCATTTGTCTGAAGTAGAGTATTTGATGCTATATGATACACTGCATGTAAAGGTGCATTAAAAGTTACATAAAATGAACAGTAAAAATGCTTTTTTGTATCTTTGAAACATTAATATTTTGCTTCTGTCAAAAAGGTTAATAATACCTAGGATGGTAATACCCCAAGTAAGGCAACTTAATATAGGAACAAATATCCTCAGTTATCTCTGTAGAAAATTAGCATATTAATTAAATATCATCTCTCTAGTTCTAAAATTAAAGGTAAATTTTCAAGTTTGGATACCTACCCAAAAACTATTAATAAGCAACTTTTTTTTTGGTACGGCAGTTAAGGTTACAGTGACTTGCCCAAAGTCAAACATCTGGGTAATTATTAAGTGTCTGAAGTAGGATTTGAATTCAGGTCCTCCTGACTCCAGGGCCGGTGCTCTATCCACTGTGTCACCTAGCTGTCCCACAAGCAACTTTTAAGAAATAGGCAACAGAATGGCAAAATAAAGATATGTTAAGGATCTATGTTCTAACCATATATGCAACAAAACAACTTGTAGATACTGTATATATTTATAAGATTTTAGATTACTCACCTGTCATAAATATCAACAAATTATAAAAGTATGAAATGTAAAAAGTAATTGTTAAAGAAGGCCAAAAAATACTACATTATTTTAACTTGTTAATATTTCTGCTACCTTTGCATTATCAAAGTTGCTGAAAAATAAAGAAAATATTATCTAAAGTATATTCCTAGGGGCGGCTAGGTGGCTCAGTGGATAAAGCACCGGCCCTGGAGTCAGGAGTACCTGGGTTCAAATCTGGTCTCAGACACTTAATAATTACCTAGCTGTGTGGTCTTGGGCAAGCCACTTAACCCTATTGCCTTGCAAAAACCTAAAAAAAATAAAAAAAAAAGACGAGAGGAGTCGCCACATTCATCTGAGACCAGAATAAAAGAGGTGTTTGTGAAAGAAGATGTAGCTTGATATAGCATGAAGAAAAGGGAGCACTTAGTGAATGATTTCAATTTTTTTCAGTGAAATAAAAGTCAATATCCTCAACTGAGAAGGAAAAAGGATTAAGAAGAAGGTATAGGGTGGCTAGGTGGAGCAGTGGATGGAGCACCAACCCTGGAGTCAGGAGTACCTGAGTTCAAATTTGGCCTCAGACACTTAATAATTAGCTAGCTGTGTGACCTTGGGCAAGCCAAAAAACAACCTAGTAAAGAATTGAAGAGTAAAAGGAATAGAAGTCATGAAGAGGATGAAGAATGACCATGAGAAATAATGAGAAAACGGAATAAGATGGAGGAATTTTAGAATTCATGAAAATGGAAGTGCTTATCTTGTTAATGATGACAAAATCAAACGAAAGACACTCTATGAGTAATTGAGTAGGAGTAGGCCATAGGAAATAAGTAGCCTAAAAAACTGGGAAATTAAAGAACATCAATATATCTATTGAAGTCCCCTTGCATGAGGGCAAGTGTTGGGGTGTAAAACCTGTATATGAAAGCAGTTTTATATACTATGAATTATATATTTGTTTTTTTCCAAAAATGACCTACAAGGAAATTATATTAAAATTGGAAGTAAGAAAATAATTCTTCAGTTGTATTGCCTAAATCTGAAATTTGACTGAATATTTTGTTTCCATAAACGAGAGGAGGGGAATTTTTTTTCTGCCAGAGGCCATTTGGATCATTTGAGGACTATATGTGATCAAACATTTAATTAATTCACCCCTAAAAAACGAGATTTATTGAATTTTGAGTCAGTCCCCTCCTACAGTTGCCTTGGCAATGCCAGACCAATACAGCCTATGGCCCGGAGATATCCTATCCCACCATAAATCACTATTATACTCTGTAATTATGTCATTTACTGTAACTAGTAAGGAAAGCAAAACATTTTGTGAAACTTGAGTCATAATGTAAACATATAGGTTATAAGAAAAATGATATTGTTATAGGCAAAATATCTTGAGGTAAGATGTCAGCATCAGACTCCTAGTGTAAAACAGTAAAATTATTTTGATTTTTCATCAAGAAAAAGGTAGAATTTAAATCAGGAAAAAAAGAGAAAAGTAAAAGACATTCTCAATAAAGATTTTGGCAATCCATCCATAAATAACTGAAGTGGAAAAAAATAAAAAATCACCATTAACTATTTCTAAACTAGCAATTCAATTTGAATTTGTTATTTTGAGTGCACTGCAGGGTGAAACACTACATACTAAATCAGTTAATTATAACCAAGTTTAAAATGCTTTCCACCTTTCATCTTGAAATTCATTATATAATTGAGAAAGATTGTGATTTGTTCAGACCTTCACTGATGCAAAATGTATATATTACATCAATTTTCCAATCTATTTCTTTTGCTCTGTGGAAATATATCCTAATATATATTAATAAGAATAGTATGATTTATAAAATTCTGATTAAAATTGTAATCTTTTCCTTTTTATAAATATCAGTATGAAAAAATTAACTTGTCTATAACACACATATTTTTCCATTTTTTTCTATGAAATTTGATCTTTCACAATCACAAAAAACTTTTATAATGTTTTTAAAGTTAATTATATAACTTTTACATGCTTTGTTAAGAACTTACTTTATGAGGATAAATATATTCAAATAAAGTTTTAAAATCTCTAAAAAAGTTTAGCAAAGTTACAGGCAAGATATCTATAGAAGACACTTTCATATTCTATGACCTTAATGATCCATGTTATAACCTTCCCTAACAGTTTACAACTAATAATCTTTTAAAAATAATACACATTGAGATATATGCTCTAAAAAGAAAAATCCAAATCCTTTCAAAATTATGGCAAAAGCTCAGAAGTGGATTATATACTGAAATATGATATTATCTTGCTATATCTTTACGGAGCAATGTGGTGTGTTTGTTGTTTGCCTCTTTTCTGCAAATTCAATATATGATCATGATGAAAGGAAGAACGTACTGTTCGATTCATCAGGGGCTGAAGTGGACGAAAGTTGTCAACCATCCTCTTTTCCTTCTCCCCAGCTGAAGTAAAAAGTAGCATCCGAAATGCCTCAAGCTGAGAATGAGAGACAGTCAATAAAAATATTTTCAGAAGGAAAAAAGAATTGCTTAAGAAGTGTTCATATTTGGCAAATCAGAAATTGCATACAGAGCAAAACACAAATCTAGCAGTAATTAGACATGTTTTAGCCAATTAAAACAGAACACACAGAAAGATTACTAACAATGTTAATAATTAATGACTAATAGTAACCTGTCATCATTGCCAGAAAAACTAATGTAGTTACACTCATTTCTTTTCTTTTTTGTTTAGCACATCTTGCAGTAAAATAATACCATACAAAAATTCATATGCAAGCAAGCATCCCAATAGACTGGTTGCCTATCCTCTGAAAAGACACTGTTAAGCAACCCTACATAGTAATCAATGGCTTCAAAGGCACTAGAAAGAAAAAAAAATACCCTTGAAAGATTGTGTACTTAACCAAAACAGGCTGGTGATACAGTTTGGTATAAAGCAATCAAGAAAAAGTATCTCTGATAAAAGTCTTCATTCTGATCAACCACTTGTCTTGAGGGGCATAACCACAAACAAGCCCTGAAACTGATCTAAAAAGCAAAACAATTCTCATAATTTTCAGTTAAAGATATTTTTAGATAAGAAATTTTCAATCAGTGTTACCTTCAAATATAAAGCCTAGTATATGTTGAGATCAGATTTATGGTCCATCTATCTTGGCATTTTATCTCCAAAAGATACAACCAAGAGATATTTGTAGAATTAGCGTCATAGACATCAATCTCAGAGGTTGAGAAATGTATCCAAACATTCCTACCTCTTCTTTTTTCTTTCCATGTAAAAACATTATTCTACATTAGTCATATTATAAAAAACCCAAAAATAAAGCAAGAAAATTATTCTTCGATTTGTACTCAGAGTTCATCAGTTGTCTCTCTAAAGATGGATAGCATTTTTTTTTCATCATGAATTTTTTGGAATTGTCTTGGATCACTATATTCATCAGAGTTGCCAAGTCTTTCACAGTTGATTATCATTACATCATTGCTCTTATACCCTTGTTACAGACTTATCTTGTGGACTGCTGAGTTGTCTTAGCTGGATGGATATTTTTTTTTTATTTTTTTGTTGACTCTGTCACTCCAAAATTTGATTAGAAGTGTTAGAACATTGGGAGAGTTCAGATGGGTCCCATGTTGAACTCTCCTACCATCTCTTCTTAATGTTACAATGTAGATCTATTAACCATTTATTTATCTCAACTTTTTACATTCCTATTTATATTTTCAATCAACTTCATGACAACAATGAGCCTCAGCTTTTATGATACTCTTTCTACCCAAAATGTCTCCTTAGAAGCCTGATCACTATCATTACAAGGTCTGAGTCCATGCTATATTGCTAAAAGTATCAAGGAGTACTGCCATATCCTGTCTTCCTATAAGTTCAAAGGATGCCTCTGCATCACACATTTTCTTCCATACTATACCCTGCAAAGCTCCAGTATTTAAGCTTCCCCAAAGAGTTACGACATTAGAGTTCTTGATCCTAAGATACAGACCTTTCCCTGTCTCTCAGGTAGCTAGCTAGCTGGCCCACTGAATAGAGCTCTGATGTCAGGCAAACCTGAGTCAAATACAGCCTTAGACACATACTGTGTGACCCTGAGCAAGTCACTTTACTTCTGCTTGTATAAGTTAACTCAGAAACATGGGGAATTAAAAACAGCAATTACCTCATGAAGGTTGTAGGAATCAAAAGTTTAGAACAATGACTAGCACATAACTGGCACTATTTCCTTTCCCCCAGTAAAATTCACATCTTTATATCTCCATGAATTAAAAAATACTAGACTCTCACATGATTTCTGGCTAGCTTTTTTAAAAAATAAAAGTGAACAAAACTTAGAATAACATATTTTAAACACCATTTCTAAATCATAACTAATAATGTTAAAATGATGCTATATTTCACTTTCTTTTATCCTGGTGACTGAATTTTTTTTAAATGAAGTGTAAAAAAATTACCTGACTATGATCAACTTCAATAGGCTGCTTTTTTATGATCCAAGTGACAGATTCTGAAAGTGGTGGAGTGGTCAAAGATCCTGAATAGGTCCAAAAATCTGGGCAGGTTGGCATAAGACAGGCAGGATCAAATGTTCCAAATTCAACAAGTGAATCCTAAACAAAATATTTGTATACTTAAAATTTTACTACTAAAATTCAGGAAAATTTTCACTTTCACTAATGCAGTAATCCTTCACTTCACAATCAGGAAAACAACTTCAAGCACTCAAATACTATGGAGGATATTTATAGGAGGAGCTTCAATTTTTCAATGAATAAAGCAAAAGTACAGGTTTTAAATCAGATGATCTTGAGTTTTTAAAGTTTTATGGATCTTTTTGTTGTTTATAATGACTTCTCAATTGATTCCCTGCCTCTATTTATTATTGTGGTTCCATTGTTTCAGTCATGTCTGACCCATCATAACCTTATTTGGAGTTTTCTTGCCAAAGATACTGGAATGGTTTGCCATTTCCTTCTCCAGCTCATTTTACAGATGAAAAAATTGAGGTAAACAGGGTGAAAATGCTTTGTCTGGATCAGAGTGCTAGTAAGAGGTTAAGGCCAGATTTCAACTCAGGTCTTCCTGACTCTAGGCTCCACCTTCTATTTATACACAGTGGATAGAACACTGGGCCCTGGAACCAAGGGAATTCAAGTTCAAATCTGGTCTCAGAAACTTGATACTAGCTGTGTGATTTTGGGCAAGTCACTTAACATCCAGGATAATCTCCAATCATCCTAATCCATATCAGGCTCCTCCAGATGGCTCTGGAGGAGAAAGTGAGGCTGCTGACTCAGCACAGGAACACTCCCACACACACACACACAAATTCAATTGACTTGCTTTTCATGGTATCACCTCTTTGACGTCATGGTCTTCTTTGAAAATGAAGGAAAAACAACAATATCTACTGTGTGGCCTAGCTGCTCTTCCCCTACAGAATCAAGTCCTAATTTTCCCCCTGAAATTTAGTTCTACATTGCTACCCACTTACTGGACATCACAATCTGGGGGTCCAATAGATATTTCAAACTCAATATGTTTAAAAGAGGGTTTATACTCCCCCTAACTTTCACCATTTATGTCAATGGTATCGCTATTCCAAATTTACAACTTAGAAGTTATACTTGACTCTTCATTTTCCCTCCCACTCTGTCTGCCACCTCCCACCTCCCACCAACTCACATTCAATTATTTGCCAAGTCTTATTGACATACTTTCATGATATCTCACATCCGTTTCCTTTTCTCCTAATTCAAGTCCTCATCACCTCTTAATAAATATTTTTTTTATTTAAAAGCCATTTATTTAGATGCGTCTGTGTTAGAATTGCATCTCAACTATCTTTCTCTAGATGAATGATTAAGAAAAACTTTTTTTCTATTACATCAGTGACTAAGAAAAAACTTCAGTAAAACAATTATCAATTAAAGGAACTTCTCAAGAAAAGAGACTGTTTCCTTTCTGTCTTTGATTATCCAGAACATGTACTTTGTACATAATATGTGCTTTAAAATGTTTGAAGAATTTAGCAGGTTTTTAAAATCATATTAATAGTATTATTTCATTCAAAATTATATTTAGATCACTCTTTGCAGATAATATGATTGTATACAATTAAAAAGCTAAATGAAACAATGAATAATTCAGCAAAGTTGAAGGATATAAAATAGATCTATATAAATCATCACTCTCTCTCTCTCTCTCTCTCTATATATATATATATATATATATATATATATATATTACCAATAAAGATCAGCAGGATGAGATATAAAGAAAAATTTCATTGAAAATAACTGCACACAATATAAAATACTTAGGATTATTCCTGCAAAAATAAACCAGGAATTATAGGAACAAAATCACAAAACACTTTTTACACAAATAAAGTCAGATTTAAACAACTGAAGAAATATTATTGTCTAGGGGCAGGCAGAGTCACTATAATAAAAATAATAATTCTACCTAAATTAATTTACTTATTTGACCCATAGTATTCAAATTTCCAAAAATTATTTTATAAAATTAGAAAAAAATAATAAAATTCATCTGGAAAAAATATTAAAGGAATCAGTAAAAAAATATGAAAGTGGTCTAGGACTATCCAATCTCAAACTGTATTAAAAGTTGATCATCATCAAAACAATCTAGTACTAACTGAGATATAGAGTGGTGAATCAATGGAATTGATTAGGTGTACAATATACTGTAGTAAATGGTCTTATTTATTTAGTTTTTGGATAAACTCAAAGATCTAATTTTTGGGACAATAACTCATTATGTTACAAAAATTGCTGGAAACACTAGAAAGAAGTTTGGCAGACCATAATGTATACCAACATGATGTCAAATATGATTTAGACATAAAGGGTAATAGCATTCACAAATTAGGAAAGCATGGAATAGTTTACATATCGAATCTATGGATAAGGGAAGAATTTAGGCCCAAACAGTAGATAGAAAACATTATGAGATATAAAATAAGTAATTTTTTAAAAGTTTTATACAAACAAGGCCAATGCAACTAAGATTAGAAGGAAAACAAGAAACTTGAAAAGAAGTTTTACAAGTTTTTCTGATAAAGACCTCTTCTCTCAAATATATAGAGAACTTAGCCCAATTTATAAAAATACAAATCAAACCCAAGTGATAATGGACAAAGGATTTTAAGGAAAGTTTTTAAAAGAAGAAATCAAACCTATCTTTAGTCAAATGAAAAAATACTCTAAATCTATTGATTAGAGAAATGCAACTTTAAATAACTCTGAGATACCAACCTTCCTCTATCAGATTGATGACTATGACACAAAAGGAAAATGAAAAATTTTGGAGGAGATGTGGAAAATTGGAACCCTAATTACTGTTGGTGGAACTGTGAACTGATTCAGTCATTCTGGAGAGTAATTTGGAACTATGCCCAAAGGACTACTATAAAACTACTACAAAGCAATACTACAACTGGGTTTACATATCAAAGAGATCAAAGCAAAAAGGAAAGGACCCAAATGGACAAAATTATTTATAGCAACTCTTTGGTGGTGGCAAAAAATTGGACTTTGAGGGATACTGATCAACTAGAGAATGGCTGAACAGATTGCGGTATAATATTGTGATGCAAAACTATAGTGCCATAAAGAAATGTTGATTAGGATGGTTTCAGAAAAACTGAGAAAACTTATATGGATTAATGCAAAGTGAAGTAAACTGAGCCAGGAGGATATTTTAACAATAACAGTAATATTGTATGATGATCAACTGAAAATGATTTAGTTATTCTAATCAAGACAATGATCTAAGAAAATTCTAAAGGACTTAAACTTAATGATTAAAAAAAAGTTCTCCTCCAGAATAAAAATGGATGGAGTTTGAATAAAGATCAATGCATACTTTTTTAAACTTTATTTGTACTTATTATTCTTGGGGTTTTTGGTCTATGTTTTATTTTGCAGCATGGCTAATATGGAAAATATACATACATATATTTATACATATATATGTATATATACCTATATATTTAGTAGACACTATTGTATTCAGAGGAGTCATATGCTTCATATACACTGAAGAAGCTATAAAATTTAGATAAAATTTGATTCCTACTTTCAAGGAGCTTATGGTCTGGAAGAAAGTTGATACACAAAGATAAGTATAATACAGTATTAAATTAAAAGAACATTAGATAATTGTAAAACAAAGAATTATACCATAATATAATAATAATAATAATAATAATAATAATAATAAAGTATCCTAAAACTCTTAATGCAGTTTTAAGCTTTAATAATATGAGATGTATTTTTAGAACTTGACTAATGTAAAAATATGTTTTGCCTGACTTCAAATGTATATTGGGTATTATATTTCTTGCCTTCTCAGTTGATGGGGGAGGGGTGAAGGAAAAGGAGAAATATTAGAATTGAAAATCAAAATAAAATTAAATTTAAAAAAGCAGTAGTGCAAATGCTATAAAATTACAAAAAATGTAAAAGGTTAATTTTTAACAATTTAAAATACTGATATGTTTATAATTCAAATTCAATATAATAACCATCTCATGATTCTATATGTATGTATATATATTATCATATACATAAACATGGATATACACAAACATATGTATTTAGGTGATTTTCAAACTTTGTAAAAACTTTCATTGGGTTCTACTCAGGGGATTAAAAGGATTGCATTTGTATTCTTATCTTTAAGATCATTCAAATGGTTTGGATACATGATAGTTTTGACACAGTCACACAAGAAAAAGTCAAAGTGGATAAGCAAAAGAACTTCTATCAATCTACTAGACTAAGAAAGTGCCATTCAGAAAATGTTGCACATGCAATGCATGAGAAGGTGTTAAAATAAAAGTTTTACATTTATTATTTAAAATTCACAAAATAATTATAAAAAAATTCATAAAATTAAATTTTCAAATTTTGTTTTCTGTAAGTCTATATAATCTATGCTTATGAAGTTATTAAAACATAAATGTGCTAGGACTTTTGAGTTACCTTGTATTAATGAATTGTGTTTATATCTTGTTAATAATATTAATGGCTCACATTTACATATAACTACTGTGTATCAAGCCCTATTAAGCACCCTAAAATTATTATTTCATATGATCCTTACAACAACTCTGGGAGATTGGAGTTATTGTCCCTATTTTAGATATGATGAAAATGAAGCAAACAGGGATTAAACAACTTGCCTAAAGTCACATAGCCAATTTGTGTCTGAGGGCAGACTTAAACTCTAATCTAATAAACATTAAAAAGAGTTAAAAAGTTAAAAAGAAAGTACTTTGTGATTATATTTCTTTTTTATGATTACATTTCTTCTGAGTTTAATAGTTTCTATAGAAGTCTATAAAAGAGGATATGAGCTCTTCTATTTTAATGTTATTTTGTTAAATTACATGCAAAAATAGTTTTCAACATTCACATTTTTGTAAGCTGAGTTCCATATTTTTCTACTTCCTCCCTTTCCTCCCCTCTCCCCATAATAGTAAGTAATCTGATATAGGTTATATATGTATAATACCATTTAATATATTTCCATAGTGTGCTGGAGTCATAGGACCTGTTTCAAATTCCAGACTGGCTATTTATCTCCCAATGGGGTAGGACAAATAACTAACCTTAGGGTCTGATTTTTTTCCAACTGTAAAATAGGAGGGTTAGATTAAATGATCTCTGAGGTCCCTTCTAGTTTGTACTCTCTGATCCTCCTTTTTTGGAATAATCATTTTTTTTCATAATTAGGATTTTTTAAAAATACTGGTATTTTCTTTGTTCATTTGCCTATTTAAAAAATTTTGTTTTTCTTTATGAAAACAGTAAAGGTCCTAGGTATTAAAAAGAACCAATCCTTAGTCCTAATCATGGTTTCTGGGAACAAAAAGTTTTTAAACAGCATGAAGAAAGTAAAATGGGATTTCAACTGTATCTAAAAATTGTATCTAAAAATGACAAGCAACAAATATCCTTATTTATAGTTTCCTTTAAACCTAAGTTAATTAACAATATTATTTTAAGAACAACTTTGAGTGATCAATTCATTTTGACTATAATAAATACCCCAAATAAAAGGACATTTAAAGGACATATGAAGGAAGATGTTATCTATATCCAGAGAAAGAACTGAGAAATAGAAACATGTACAGAATAATTTTACACACACACACACACACACACACACACACACACACACACGTCTAATGGTAACTAAGGGGGGAAAAGCTTAAAAAACCAGAAAATTTTATAGCAAGGATATTTATATTTATTAACATGCTATAACACTGATAAGAGTTGTAGTGAACCTTTATGTGCCATCTGCTCAATTCTCAAAGCATCAGGATCAAATGGATTTAAAAGCTTGACTTTGAGCTACTCATAATAAAAGTGCTAACAAAGTGTAATCAGGGTGTGATATCATTGAATGTTGACTAGCTTTCAGCCAAGAGACTAGATGACTCCAGAACACAAAGAGTAGGATTTAGCAATCAAAGGAAAGGCTGCCAACCTAAGAAAAGTCCAGTAGAAAACAAGCCAGGGAGAAAGGAAAAGAAAGAAAAGTCAACAAGCATTAAATGGCTACTATGTAGCAGCTATGTATATTAAGCTCTAAGAATACAACAAAAGGCAAAAGACATTTTCTCTTCTAAAGAAACTCGGTTTAATGGATGAGGTAACATACAAGCAACTATGTACAAACAAGATATAGACAGAATAAACTGGAGATGGTCTTAGAGCAGGTTTGTCCAACCCACTGCCTGTAATGCTCATTTATGTGCATTATTATATTTTATTATTAAAGTCATTGGCAATATAGGTTACATTGTTGACATAAATAAATTACATTCTACTTGCAACTCTTAACAAGTTTTTGTTGAGCAATGCAACCCAGAAGGACAAAACGATTTCACACCCATATCTTAGAGGAAAGGCACTAAGGTAGAAGAGATTAAGAAAGGCTGCTTTGTGGAAGGTGGGACTTTAATAGGGATCTGATGAAGTCAGGGAAGATAGGAGGTGGAACTGAGGAGGGAGAGCATCCTCAGGCATGGGGAAATGTCAATGATAATGCCTGGAACTGAAAGATTATTTTGTTTGAGGAATAGCAAGGAAGCCAATAACATTGGATTCCAAAGGACAAAGACAAGAGTAAAATGTAGGGAGTCTGGAAAGGAAACAAGAGGTCAGGTAATGAAAGATTTTAAAAGACAAACAGGATTTTATATTTGATCCTAGAGACAATGGGGAGTTAATGGAGGTGACTGTATGGGAGGCTGACGTGGGAAATATGGTCACACTTGAACTTTAAGAGGACCAATTTGACAAAACTGCACACTTTAACTGACTGTCAGCCGCTGAGAAGAGTTAGCAATCAGCACCTAGGATGGGGAAAGCACATTATGTCCTCAGACAGAAAGTGACAGAAACAGTCACTGAAATTCTCCTTCACTGAATCTGGATTTGTGGGGCATAAAATTCATTTGGGAGTTTTCTCCATGTTTCTTACGTTGTTTTTAAAATGAGATTTATATACACTTAAAGGTTCCAGAGTACTTTATATACAATTACTGGAAATATGCAAAGGTAAGTGACTTGCCTGAAGATACAGAGCTAGTTTGTAATTGTGGAGATAGGATTTAAATTTGGGTTCTCCTGACTCCATGTGCAGCATCATAGCCATTTTCCTATGCTGTTTCTCATGCACTGTGGTCTTAATGCTTAGATCAGGTTTGAGTTGTCAAATATAGACAGAATTTTAGGGACCCTTCCTGGCATAGGAGATAGGTAATACCATATTTAGAATATAGGTCTTGGAGTCTGGAAGGTTTGAATTCATTTCTGGCCTCTAATACTAGCTATGTTTTTGTTTTCTGAGAAGAAAATAGAAACAGATGGGGTAATTGGTCCACTGGGTTCCTTTGTTGTCATCCAGATTTGCAACAACCCAAAACAGAATCACCCATCTGGAGCAAGGAAATTTTAAAACTTCTCTATTAACACATTTCTTCGACATTATGAGGTAGGAGAATGTAAAGATCTATACAACTTTAAAGCAGGAGAAAATTCACAAATTAATCTTTTATTAACCTCTGGAAGTCTATCAACTTTGAAAAAACTTAATATCTGTCTTATAAAAAATTTCATTATTCTCTGGGTACATGATATTTAATAAGTATATACTTTTCATATTTATTGTAAAACAACTTTATTCAATTATTTAAATGTAAACTTATTTATTTATTTTATCATTCAACAATAAGTATCACTGAAGAATCCTGTCATAATTCATCATACCATGGTTTATATTTTCATATTTTACATCTCTTGTATTTAAATGTATACTATGAAAGGATAGTTGTTTGTTAGTTAACAGGAGATATACATACATACATACATACATACATACATGCCTATACACACACACATAAACACATATATTTCCAAACATATACCAAGAGTCTTTGGTTTTAAAAATGTAGTAAGAACAAAGATGATACAAATACCTAAGCTAGAGATAGAAAAGATGAATTTTGTTTCTGTGCGTATTGTGTACACACATGTGTATTTTTAATAGGATCTAGCTTAGAAGGAAAAGAGATCTACATATCAATTAACCAAGTGAATCACTTCAACTCAGATTGACATTTGAGAAGAATACAGGAAGGCAGCCAAAATGATTCTGGATGAAAAAGAAATTCTACTGTGAAGGTCACAGGAGAGAGAAATAGCAAGACATAGGTAAATCAGAACAACAGGAATAAAGCTGGACCCAGCTAATCCCAAGAATGCCTGCTTGATTTAAACATTAGAAGATCATATTCGCATTCATATTCATTCCTTCTAACAAAGTAGTTATGATTATATTGTAAAAGATAGGGAGCAGATAGTTGCTCAGGTGTTAACAGGAGAGTTATATCTATCTTCCCAAACAAGTTCCAACAGTTTTAGGGTTTTAAAAATGCAATAAAAACACAGACAATACAACTGTCTAAGCTAGAGGGAAAAAAGATGGTAGGAAAGTATGTTGCTGTCATGACTATTTACTATGAAGTTAGGATAGTTCTCCTATTCAAAAGGGAGAAAGGAGAGAACTGTTTTCATGAGGTCAAAATTACATTAGAGAATTAACAAAATGTCATCAAGTGATGGCAGCAGACAGGCAGAAGATAGAACTATAAGTCATTCAACTTCTGTGTTGCTATTCTTTCTAAGCTGAAGACAAATTATAAACCCAATGATTGGGGAATGGTTGAACAAACTAAGTAATAAAATATTACTGAGCTATACGGGATTGCAAATGTGAAGGTTTCAGAGAACTATGGCATGATAATAAGATGCAAAAATCAGTCTACTTGTATGTCCTATGAGACCTAGTAGAAGCTAGGTAATGCAATGCATAGAGTGATAGGGCTGGAATCAGAAAGACTCATCTTAGACACTTACTAGCTCTGTGACTTTGAGCAAGTCACTCAACTCTTTTTGCCTCAGTTTTCTCATCTATAGAAATGGACTGGAGAAGAAAATAGCAAAGCACTCCAGTGTCTTTGCCAAGAAAAATCCCAAATGGGGTCATGAGGAGTCAGGTACAACTGAAACAAATGAACAACAAACAACAACATTCTTTGCAAAAATTAAAGAAATTAATATTCCTTTTCAGAATATGACTACATAATACTCTATTAGGCAGCTTGCCTTGACTTTGTTTTTATGGAAACCTATTGCTATGTGTATTGGAGAAGGAAATGGCAAATTATTCCAGTATCTTTGCCAAGAAAATCCCATGGACTCATCCATGGGAACATGAAGAGGCAGACATGTCTGAACAACTGAACAATATCAACAACTACTTACGAATGAGTTGTTGAGAAGTAGCGTGTCCTAATGCATTAAGAAAAAAGTTACACATTACACATAGAAACAGCACACATAGAAAAGGCCAATTAAAGCAAAGTTTTCATTACTTCCTTAAATATTATGAAATTATATTTAGTTTTTCAAAGGCAATCTTCATCACAGAACCTGAAAATATTTATTTTTAAATAAAACTATACACACTGTGACAACACAAAAATATTTAACATTTAAATACACTTAATTTTAAAATATTACCTTATGTTTGATTCCTGGCAAAGCTTCCACTAATTTCTGTAGTTCTTTATGATGTACACCTAGCTAAAGAATGATAAATTTAAAAAAATTAGAACTATGGCAAAAAACAAATCTAAACCATCCAGTAAAAAACTTTGAAAAATAATTATATTCAATAGTTGAACAAGTAATTCCAGAGGAGTAAGGCTTTACCTTCAAAAATACTCCTATCACAGCCAATCCATTTTCCTCCATTGCAGCATCTTCAAAACTATTATATTTGACTGCATTCCAGTGTACTAAATGTAGCTGAAATATCATTGAAGAGGGGGTTTAGGACGTGAAAACTGGGTGAAAATAAGCCAGAGAAACATAATGTACTGATCTTATTTTATTTCATTTTTTTAAGATACCCTAAAAAAAAGAACTTAATCTTCCTAATGCACAGGCCTAAAAATGTCATCTCCTATTCAAAAACCTCATGACCTGAAGGCCAAAATGAAAATCGCTCAGCATAGTCTTTTAAATGAGAATCTTTCTACTCAATCAACAAATATTTGTTAGGCATTTTAAAGTTAGGCTCTACCAAAAGACTTATATTTTAATTTCAGCTTGTGTGTCTACTTGACTCCATGAGTGACCTCAGACATCTGAAATTGATATGGGTCTCAGATTCCTCATATAAAAAAACAAGGAGCTTGTAGTAAATTGCATGATCTCAAAGATCCTCGCTTTATGATTTGTAGGAGACTGCTGTGGCAGTATGAAAGTAGTGTATATATGAAGATATGGGTGTAGATGAGTATTTTATATATATAACAATGTATGGATATATGTCTATAGATAAATAGCTATATATAAATATACCTATAGATTTATATCATGCATATGCATATACATGCATGTTTATATTCAAATATATACCTTGATATGTATGTGTATATATAACTTCATAGATATGTCATAGATCTATATAAAACTATATAAATCAACAGATATATCACTTTATTCATATATATATATTATATATAAAACTATAAATCTATAGACATATGGTTTCATATGGGTATTTGTATATCTACATATGATATGCTACATCATATAAATATGTATTATACAAAATACATGTGAACACACATGCATATATAAGAAAATATGCATCTATACATATACATACTATACATGCAGGCACATACATATTTATAATTTGCAAATGTTCATTGTACACATATACATATAAAATGTTTACATGTGAATTATATTGGATGTATACATATGCATAAATATACAATATATAAAATATGTGAAAACATGTGCATATATGTGTATATATTGATATATATTCATATACACACATGCATATACATGTAGTTGTACAGCTGTTCCATTCCCCTTTTCTCCAAGTTAAGAAATGCTGTGAATCCAATATGACCAGGGTTAAGGAAGGGGCTGAATAAAGCACTGAAAAAAATAGTAACTTCCCTTTGCAAAGATCTTTTTTAAAAAATCCCTTGTTCTGGTACTATGAGGCATTAAACAAGTAATTTCATGTCCAAATGTATCAACAAAATATTTTAAAATAGAATTATTGCATATAGAAAAGGCCTACTGTGGCAAAAATCTTGGCTATTTTATTAACATAAACATTACAAAATTATATTTTGGTCTTCCATGGATGGCAATCTTCATTAGAGAACCTGAAAACATTTATTTTTTTTTATAATAATTACTTAATTATAACTACAGGCAGCTAGATGGTTGCAGTGGATAGTGTGCTGGACCTGGAGTCAGGAAGATTGGATTCTTCCTGGATTCATATCTGGCCTTACATAGTTAACAGCTGTGTGACCCTGGGTAAGTAACTCAACCCTATTGTCTCAGTTTCCTTATCTGTAAAATGAGCTGGAAAAGGAAAGGGGAAACCGTTTCTGTATCTTTGTCAAGAAAACCCCAAATGAGATCATGAAGACTGAAAATGACTCAACATCAGCAACAACAATAAATTATAACTATACACTGTGACCAACATTAAAATACTTAATATTTTCTTAGCTTTAATTTTTACATTTCTAAGATTCAGGTTATTTAATACAGACCATATAGAAGTTAGTTCACAGCATCTCCTACTCATCAGTTGATTATCAAGTTTAAACTATTGAGAATTAAGAAGATCATAATTGTCTGTAATTTGTTTTAAAGGATCATTGTAATAAGGTACGTACCTCAGCTGGATAACATTTACTGTCAATAGTATGTTCTGAACCCCAGTCATTTATTGCTCCCCAGTGAAAATGGAACTGCTTTAATCGATAATTGTTTTCCAGAGGTCCTCCCCTAATGACTGAAATAACATAGAAATAATTCATAAACTTTGTTATTCATTCAGGGAAATGCAGCAGATAAATGTCAACATAAGTCCATTTAATAGAAAAGCCTTTAAATTCAGCAAATATTATTAAGCATCTACTCTATGCAAGACAATGCCCTACTTTGGGAATTCAAAGACAAAAACAGGTCCTACCTTCAAGGAACTTAAATACAGGGAAGTTTAATATAGGGTCAAGAGTGAAAGAGGCAAAGAAAAAGATCAAAAACCTTGGGGAATATCTTCACAAATATCTGGGGGAAGAGAGATGATAAGAGGAGAGGAATCAAGGAAAGCTTCACAGCAAAGGTTATTAGGGCACTGAAGAGAGACAGCTAGAGCACAAAGGAGAGAATGGAGATTGTTTTATGATCCATTTCAAGCAGATAATCTAGTTTGCCTGGAGCTAAAGTACATGAAAAGGCATAATGTGGGATGCAGCTGGAGAGGTAAGCTGAAGCCAAATTATAGAGAGCTTTAAATACCAAGCTAAAATGTTTTATATTTTATTCTAGAGAAAATAGGGAACCTTTAAAGACTTGAGTAGGGAAATGACATGGCTAGATCTCTGGCTTAGGCAGATTATTTTTTGCATCTGTGTGAAGGAAGAGGTTGGAATCAGAAAGACCAAATAAGAAGCTATTATTATAGTCCAGAAGAAAAAAAGATAAGTAACTAAACTCAGAAGGTATATGACAATGGTGAGAAGGTGATGAATGGAAGAGGTAGTATAGTAGTACTACAGTAGTATAGTATAGTAGTAGGCCTTGGCAACTGACCAGATATGGAGGTAGGGGAGATAAGTCTAGGATGATAGTGCCCAGAAGGAGGGTGATACCCGAAAAGATCAAGAAGATTGCAAAAGGGGTAAGATTTGGGAAGATGAGTTTGGTTTGGGATATGCCACATTTTAGGAATCCAGGTAGAGACATACAGGAGGAAGTTGGGAGATAAATTGAGAGGCACGAGACATGTTATGATTTATACAAGTATGGTTCCCAAGCAAACTAGAATATTCTATCAGGTTGAATGAGGAGTGAAGAAAATAATTGTATTGTTGCTGTTAATCTTTCATTTTTTACAGAAGACCAGTGACATGGATGAGTAATGTCGCAACTTGTGTATGCACTGGATTTCAGGAAGGCAGAATTGCACAGATTTGTCAGCCTCACTCTCTCTTCCAAAGTCTTCAAAGTCCATTGGTAAGATAAAAGTTAGGACTCAGGATGACTTGTGACAACTGGGAATGTAGTGGATGACCCTAGTTTTTCCCCATGCCTTGCCAAGCTCTAAGTGTTTACTTTGGCCACCTTCATGGTTGGTAGAATAAGTTATTCTCATCTTCCCATTCCACAGGGCTTGGAGGAAGCATTCCTCTAACCCACAATGGGTTTGAAACCTGTTAGTTACCCTCTAACTGATTTTAGTTGGAAAAGGGAGAATAATTTTAGTAAGCAAAGAAAATCTTAGTATTGTGGAACATTTTGAACTCATAGTATTCCTGAACAGATTGAAAATGATAGGAAAACAGGAGATGAAGAGACATTTGGACTAGGAGGGAAGGTTCCTAATCTTCTAGTTGAGCTGTCAGTTGGGGCTGGGGTCAGGGAGGGTAAAGTAGAGCATATCTATGAATCTGCAATTGCAACTAATATTGAAGTCAATCAACAAGCATTTATTTAGTGCCTATAATGGGCCAAGCACTGTACTAATTGTTGAAGAAAAAAGGAAAAGCAAAACATAAAACAAAAACAAAATTCAGTCTCTGCTCTAAAAGAGTTCACAGCCTAATTGAAGAGACAGCAAACAAGATACATACAGGATAAAACCAGAGACAGTTTTAAGGAGGACAAGGACAGTCTTCTTGAAAAAGGATTTTCCTGGAGCTCTGAAGGAAGCCAAGAAGCCATGAAGGAGAAATGAAGAGAGTTTTCAGGCAAACTTTGTGTGAAGAACAAGCAAGGAGGCCAATGTCACTTGGTATATGGTATAGAGTCAGATATAATGAAAAGTCAGGTTCAGGGGAAGTTATGAAGGACTTTAAATTCCAAACAGTGAATTATATATTTGGTTTTGGAGGTAATAGAGTCATTGATGTTGATTGAATAGAAGGTGACCTGATCAGACTTGCTCTTTAGATAGATCAATTTGACAGCTGAATGGAGGATGGCCTGGTATAGGGAAGAGACTTGCAATAGGGAGACCATAAAAGTATTGCAGTAGTTCAGGTGTGATGTTATGAAGGCCTGCATCAGAATGGTGGCTGTATCCAAAGAAAGAAATATGTTTATGAAATATATTACAAGGGTAGAAATGATAGGATTTGGCAACTGATTGGATATGAGAGGTAAGTTGGAGGAGTTAGGATGACATATGCTGCAGTAACTTGAAGCATGGTACCCATGAGAGTAATAGGAATTGAAAAGGGGAAAGTTTAGGAGCAAAGAAAATGAGTTCAATTTTAGACATGTTGAGTTTAAGATGTTTATGAGACATCCAGTTTGTGATGTCCAAAAGACAAACGAAAACATGAGATTGAAGTTTAGGAAGAGATTTGGGCTGGACAAATAGTTCTGAGGATCATCTGCATAGAAAGGATATTTGAATACATGGAAGTTGAGAGAACCAAGCTAAATAGTCCAGAGGGAGAAAAAGGCCAGGACAGAGCTTTGCAGGGGTCTTCATTGGTTAATGGTTAAGACCTAGACAAAGATCCAGCAAATGAAATTGAGGAGTGAACAGATAAGATAAGTACCTGAAGATTTATCAAGAAGAGAATGTTGTGCAATGTTACAAGCTGGGAAGAGATCAAGGAATATAAGGAGTAAGAAAAGGTCATTTGTTTTGTCAATTAATTTGGAGCGAGTAATTTTAGTTGAGTCATGAGGTCAGAAGTCAGACTGTAAAGAGTTAAGAGAAGAGGTGTGGAAGTAGAAGTATTTTTTATAGATTGTCTTCTCAAGGAGTCAATCTACAAAAAAGGAGGTGAGATATGAAACAACATTAATGGGGGATGGATGGAACAAACAAGGTTTTGTTTTATTCTACTTTATCTTTTTTTTGGAATGAGGTATACATAGATATGTTTGCAGGCTGCAAGGAAGCAGCCAGAAGACAAGGAGAGACTGAAGATAAGTGACAGTGGAGATGACAGAGAGAACAATTAACTGGAGTAGATGGAATGAAATAAGATTACTTACTTATATAGAGGTCTTGATAGGAAAGGCCACCTCATTACATGAGAAACAGGAGTTAGGGTGAGATAGTATTGGAAAGCATTTGAGTGATGTGATAAGGAAGAGAGTATCAGCAAATGGTCTCAATTGTCTGTAGTGAAATATGGGGCAAGACTCAATTTAGATGGTAAGGAAGGGAGAGGTGAGAAGAAGTAAAAAGATTTGGAAAAGTCGTTCTGGTGAGTGGGTTAGTGAGTCAATTAGGTAGATATAAAAGGATTGTCTTTCCCAGTTGAGATTTATAGTGGCCTGAGGTAGCCTAGTTTGAGGATTTTTATCCAGTTTTATTCAGCAACATTTAAATAGACACAAAGAGAAGATGGTGGGAGTATTAAAAAGCCAAAACTTAGAAGGAGAAGAACCTCAACAGGATAAAGGACAAGGGACTCAAGACAAAAAGATTTCGTAGAGCTGAATTCTACAGGGGAAATATGAGGAAGGGAGGAGAATATCTAGTGCAGGGGTCTTGACTAGAAAGAGAACTGAGAGTTAGAGGTCACATTGAGGATGAAAACAGGGTTAGGAGTTATAAATCAGAGGGAGAGTTAGAATTACAACAGATTATAAGATAATGGAATTTCAGAGTTCATGAAAATAGAACACTTTAGGCGATGGCAAAATCAAGGATAGAACTATATGTGTGACTGAGATAGGGTGGAGGGTAGGTCATGGGAAATGAATAAGTGGAGGAATTGGGAAGTCAGAGTGCTTTTAGGAGTGTTAAGATGCATAGTATAAGGGCAGGCATTGAGAAAGCTACATACAAAGCCTATGAGTCAGGCAATGAACTCATTGAAGAAGGAATAATAGTGTCCTGGAAGTCAGTGGACTACAGACCTTAGAATCTTGACTGGGTGATAAATATGGATTTAATGCATTTCAGAGGAAAAGAAGTTAGCTAAATGATGATGGCAAAGGGAGAGCCTGAAAGTAACAATGGGGGAGCAAGAAATTACATGTCCCTAGTTTTGTTTTAGTTTGGCTGGGGGAAGGATAGAGGTGAAAATGTAGAAAGATCTAGAAAAAGTGGCATGAGAACCTGTGACATCCTGAGGAAGTCAGATCCCAGCGAGTACAAAAAGACAAGATGTTTAAGATGAAGGCACAATGGAAGAGGTGTGTAGTTTTAGAAAAGGATCTGAGGTGGAGGGTTGGGCTGAGCATGAGGGAGTAGTCAAGAGTGGATAGAGAACAGGATTTGAACAATGTCTACCAAGGATTCAGAATTTACTGGGATGGGAAGTATATGACAGTGTGGGTGTATACTAATCACTAAGGAATGAATACAAGTGCTGAATTGTCCTTTGGGATCTGTGAAAATACTTTTTAAAATTTTCTATTAAACTGAATTGTGGAATGATGAGTACTATAAAGTTGTGAGTGATATTGTCCATATTAAATCAGTCATGGCTGTACTGGGGAAAGATAGAAATTATTAATGTTTGATTTTTAAAATGTACTCTTCTACCATGAGTATGTCTAAAGGTTTAGAAATTCTCACTTCTTTGCAGTGTCATTTCCCTGGATCATGTGAAGACTCAACTCAGCAAAACCTAAAAAAGTTGTTTAACTTCCTCATTCAACCTTTTATGATGTCCCCCAAAAAAGAGTGAAAATGAATAAAAGTGCCTCATGCTAATATAAATTATTATTGGCTTATTCTTCCTTTCTCTTTGGTGTGAAAAGATCTAATTTAATTTAAAATTTTTTTTTTTTAAAATAGACCTGAGAATTCAGGTAAGAGAATAATAAGAGAATTCAAATAATAAGAGAATTCAAACCTCCTTTCATCAACTTACTGCTAGACTTAAGATTTTGTATGTCATTACTTAGAGTAATGCCAAACTAGTGGTGATATCACAAAGCTGAGATCAAAATTTACCCCAGCTGGATCATAATAAATCCATGGATAATCAAAAAGGTTGTTTTCCCTTTTGTTCTTTCTTCCTTGTTCTCTCTCTTACAGACAAATGTACATTTACACACATATACACAAGTATTAAAAATTAATCATAGGATTATAATTATTGTAGTTTAGTCATTTTCAGTAGTACTGACTTGGTGACCCCATATGAGGTTTTCATGGCACAGATATTAGAATGGTTTACCATTTTCTCTTCCAGCTCATTTTACAGATGAAGAAACTAAGAAAAACAGGGTTAAGTGATTTATCTAAGTTCATGCAGCTAGTAAGTATCTGAGGCCAGATTTGGACTCAAGAATATTAACTTTTATGATTCCAAATCCAGTGCTTTATACAATGCACTACCTAGCTACCCCTAAGATTAGAGCTAAAGGGGAACAACAAGATCACTTAGTCCAACTTCTCTCATTTTACAGCTGAGGAAACTGAGGCTTAGGGAAGTTAAGTGACTTGCCCAAGGTCACACAAATTGTAACAGAAATAGTATCTGAACTCATCCTCTCTGATTACAGTCAATGCTCTTTCCATTGTTAATATAAGGAGTCACATGCAGCTGATAAATCAATACTTTAATGGAACTATGATTTTGGTGATCTGAGTTCTTCCTCTCCTAATACAGATCATAACCTTCTCACCCTATGTGTCCAATGTTTTTTACAAATCTTCCTCCAGATGGAGGCCCTCATGATTTTTTTTAATATCTCACTTGAGTTTTCCATTAATTAACTTTTATTCTCACTAGGTGACTGGCCCACCTCCTTTTCTAGACATTTATTTCCATTTATACAACATCTTAAGCTCCATTCCCAAGATGAATTATTATTAAACACAAGTGGTAATTTAACAGAAGATAGTGGTATAAAATTATTACATACCTTCCCCTAAACTCCTCTCTCTTGTATATTTCCTTCCAGTTGTCTGGGGAAATTCAGCAGCAATACTTCCTATTCTTCTGTATTGTTATTTCTAGATATTTGTGTTTATAACTTCCTTTTGTTAAAAAAAAAACTTTTTTTACACATTGTATTCTTTTCTCAGCTTTTTTCTTGAGAATTTTATTTTCCAACTGCTGAATTTTGTTCATGTACCTTTTTCTCTGAGTATATTTCTTTCTTTTATAAAAGCATGGAGAAAAGGATGGAAAATAAAACAGGAAACATAGGGTAGATACTGGAATATGGAAAAGAGAGAAAATTAGTTGTTTAAAGATTGAAAATTTTGTAAGAAAATAATTATTAAAGCAAAAAAAGAATGAATTTCTTTTAAACTGGATAAATAGCATCAGAACAGAGAGAATTTTAAGTATGATTTTGACAAATTCCTTTTGTTAGCATTCTTATATAGTGACAGGTTGAAGGATAAAGGAGAGGAGAATGGTACTCTTGTACTGTGAATATGTCTAAAGGTTTAAGAGTAAGAGTCAATGATAAACCCATAATAGCAATAGCTAGTATTATATACATATGTATATAAATATATGTGTGTGTGTGTATGTATGTATGTATGTATTTATGTATCAATCACTTTAAGTTTTGCTAAGTACTTTAACTAAGTACTTTACTTCATCCACAAAAAACCTAGATGATAGGTGCTATTTCATCCCCATTTTAAGGATAAGGAAACTGAGGCAGAGAGCAGGTAAGTGACTTTCCCAGGGCCACACAGCTAGTATCTGAAGATAGATTTGAACTTAGGTGTTCCTGATTGTACAGTGATCTAAATATTGTGTCACCTAGCAGCCTCTTAAACAAGAACTATTTTATCACAAGAACTATGTTGCCAAAAAAAAGAAAAACTCCTCCTAAGAATCTACAAACTACTTTAAATTATACCAAGAAAAATGCAAAGTATACAATTTAAATATTTTAGCCAACCTGGTATATCCATTGCATTAAACCAAATCCATCACTGTATAATTGAGTTTGAAAGTACACAAAATCAGGGGGCTACTAGGTGGTGCAGTGGATAGAGCACTGACCCTAGAGTCAGGAGTTCCTGAGTTCAAATCTGACATCAGACACTTAATAATTATCTAGCTGTGTGGCCTTGGGCAAACCAATTAACCCCCACTGCCTTGCAAAAAACCCCCCAAAAATAAAAAATGCCTTAAAAAATAAAAGAAAGCACACAAAATCTTGTAGTAGGGTACAGGGAATTCATTAAGATTCCTTTGAAGAAATTTATTTCCCTTAGCTTCACAGAAAGTAAGGAATCAGCAATAGAAATATGGAATCATTAAGGTTTTAAAGTAATTTTTCAAAGGCCTATGTTTTGCTACCCCTACAAGGTGTGAAAATTAGGGAAAAGCCAACCATTGGCTAAATAAATAAATCAACCCCTACCTCTTTAAGGTTGTCCCTTAAAAATCAAAACACACCATCTAAGGAGGCAGTCAAGATAGGAATCAGAGTATGAATCCTGGAAATAGAGAAGGGATCTAGCTATAGAAGTATCTTGACTTTGAGAGAGAATAGCTCCTCATCTTATGGTGAGGGCATGGCATTTATAATGGAACCACTCTCCCAGTAGGAGACACTATATCCAACAGGCCTACAAGGCAAGAGACAGTTCTGGGAAGGGTGAACTCTGAGTCAAAAGAGACCCAGCTCTCACCATTGAGAGTTGAACTCTGGGGAGGAACATAGCAAGAAACTCAATAGAGTGACTTGTTCAGCAGAAATGGCCTACCTCATAGAAGTATTATAAAAGCATGAGGAAAGAAAAGCTATTGGGGAACCTGTAGCTCCCTAGGGACTCAAGCTACAATTGGAATTTGGAGAGGTCTCTTAGAGTGCATGCTAAATACCAAAATCAAAAACTAATTTTAAAAAGTCAAAAAAAAAGCATGTCAGTTAAAAGTGGAATTACTTTATACTGCTCTGTCACATTTACCAGTTTTTAAAAATTACAACATAAAAATGAACCTTCTCTGTCTATTTCATATATCCTCTCTTGTTTTCAATCTCTCCTCTACTGGTTGGTTCTTTGTAGTCTGCCAAGAAATATGATCAGGTTGTCATTAAAATAATGTCTTCTGTTGACTCCACTGCTCACTCAAGCTATCTATCACCCCACCATTCTCCTCTCCTTTATCCTTCAACCTGTTCTCTCTAAAAATGGAAATGATTTCTTAAAAGCTATTTTTATCTCTTCAGACTTCATCATTTTTTACTGTCTTGTGGAAAGACATTGTTTACCATCCCTTCCTCTTACATATTTTCTTCTCTGTTTCCATTGCTGTCTTGGCTCTCTTCCAAAGAATATGACTGCTCATTCTTTGTTCTTTCTCCCTTTACAAGCCTAGAAAGTGTGGATCACCAATGTTTAGCCCTCAGAATTCTTTTTTCTGTCTACAATTTTCCCCATGGTTACTACATCTACTTTCATGATTTCAATTATCTCTCAACAAATGTCATATATATATATATATATATATATATATATATATATATATATATACACATACAGCCCTGTTCTCTCCCCTGAATGCCAGACTGATATTTCCAAATAACTAATGGATATCTTCATCTGCATATCTCACTGACTTCTTAAATTCAACATGTCTAAAACACATCTCCTTGCACTACTAATCTCCCTCCCTGTCACCTAAATTTGAAACCTCAGGATTATTTTTGACTATTTCTTCTCTGAATCCACTTCTCTTTCCCAATAAGTACAGTCTTTCATTACCTCTTATTTGGCCAGTATAATTGCCTCTTAACTAGTTGTCCTAACTCTGATCTCTGTTCTCTCCCATCCAACCTTTACACAGCTATTAATTTTCCATATGTAATCATATCATTTACATAGCTCATCAGTGGCACCTCTTTGTCTTCAAGATGAAATGCAAATTCTTTATTCTGGCTTCAAGGTTTTCCATGATCCAGCTCCAGTCCATCTTTTGGTATTAATTTCACAATACTCTTCCCTCCTTCTTTATACATCCTGCAGTAAATCCTAGTCAAACCAGCCTACTAGGTATTATCCCATTTTATTCTGTTCTTTTGTCTTCATTTGTTCAGTTAATCCCTCATTTCTGAAATGAAATCCTCCCTCCATATCTCTGCCTGTTTAAAAAAACAAAAAAACAAAAAAAATTTCCAACTGAGAAAATGCACCTTTCTTTCTTCTTTGCAGATGGTAGGCATGCAATATGGCATGTATCAGAATTGCTCGATGCATTGGATAGTTGTGAAAAACTGGTTTACTTCCTTCTTTTTTATTTTATAAGAGCTGGGCAAGGGAGAGGGAAAGGCTTGATCTGAAAAAGAAAGTGATCTAAAAAGCAAAGGCTATAAATATGCTTTCTTAAACATCTAGTATAAACATCCTCAAAAATAACCTAGAAGGTAGGTCCTATTTTATTCCCATTTTAAAGATAAGGAAACTGAGACTGAGCAGCAGGTAAGAGATTTCTTTTTTTTCTTTTTTTCAAGGCAGTGGGGTTAAGTGTCTTGCCCAAGGTCACACAGCTAGGTAATTATTAAATATCTGAGGCTGAATTTGAACTCAGATCCTCCTGAATCCAGGGCTGGTGTTCTATTCATTGCGCCACCTAAATGCCCAAGTAAGTGATTCTTGATCTAAATCTTAAAATCTGTTGATTTATCCAATGACTAAAAACATAAGGGACAAAATTATCTAATTCAGTTTGTATTGATTCCAATAAATAAGATTGAGAATACGTAAGATTAAAAATGAGAAGTATTAAAGATATATTCACATTTGTAGAATCATGAAGGTCATGAGAAAAGCAAAAGCAAATTATATGTAATGTGGGTGTAAATCAGGTAACAATGATGATTAAGTTTCAGAGTGGACTTAATTTGGAGCATAAGGAATTGGTTCATTTATCTAAAGACAGGTTGAGAGTTAGAATAGTAATACAGGTTCCATGTAACATTGAGGAATTCAGAGAATAAATGGGGACAAGTTTTTAGACTTTTGGACAATTAGATAAGATAATAGAAAGTGGGAGGCAATGTCATAAGAGAGAAATGAAGATATCAGTGATTTAGGAAATCTGCTTCTACTTTATTAAGCAGATAAATGTATAGAATAAAGGAGAAAGGAAGGAAATCTTTAGCATTTTAGGAGCCATCTTTAGATCTATGGATCAAAATTCAGATCTAGAATTCCAAACTCAAATCAGGGATATATGGAGGGAACACATCATCTAGAGATTTACAGTCAATACAAATACAATAGTTTCTATTGTTTCACTTTTAGGAATTTTTAAAACCACTCATTAAATCATTTCCCCCTTATTCATTAATGAGAATTCCATTTCCTCTTTTTTTTTTTTACTTTTGCAAAGCAATGGGGTTAAGTGATTCCATTTTCTTTTGATAATTTTAACCCTACATACTTGCTTCACAGTAATTAAAATTGTGTGCTTAAATTAAGTTCAGCCATGAGTAGGAGACAAGAAACCTATTTACAATTTGATTATAATCTAAATTCAAGAATCAGAAAGCTTTATGATCCAATTGTAAAAATATATCATAGATTCATATCCTACCTGACTAGAAGGAGGAGAACAATTATAACCTGTTGATTGTCTTAAGGAACCTTTAGGAATTTTGTTTTTCTTTTTTATAATAAATAATTGTATTTGCTTAATATACCTAACAAAAGACAAAAACCAAATTTTCAGTATGTAACTACTTCCATAACACAATGCACTTAAAAATATGTCTTTGAGGGGCGGCTAGGTGGCATAGTGGATAGAGCACCAGCCCTGGAGTCAGGAGTACCTGAGTTCAAATCTGGCCTCAGGCACTTAATAATTACCTAGCTGTGTGGCCTTGGGCAAGCCACTTAACCTCATTGCCTTGCAAAAACTAAAAAAAAAAAAAGTCTTTGTCCTATTGCAAATGTACTTAATTCTTATCAGTCAATACTGTTTAAATATTAAATGACAGTTAATGTTTAATACAAAATTATTTTAAAACTCAACATATAGTATACTGAGGAAATTATTTTTCACATTTAATTTATTCACAAAATTAACAAAAATGGCATTAATAAATTCATAAATTCCTTTAAAGCAAGTATTAAGACAAAATACATCTCTAAAGATACAGTTTCTAATTAAAAAATACATCTTTATTAAAGAGATAAAATTTACAATAGGATAACCAAAGGAGGGAATTTTTTTCTAAGTTCAAACCAGTTCAGATCATTCATATATAATTTTATTATGCAAAAGTTGGTAAAACTTTAAGAATATTAGTAATGAATAGAAATTTTTATCTCAAATTAGAAGCATTAAATATTGTTCTCTTACCAGAGTTATCTGTAGAATCTTCAAATTCCACTAGGAAAGAATACCCATTATTCCAGATATGAAGACATGTACTTGGATCATAACAAATTTTTAAGGGCTTAAGGCAAGGATCATAAACACTATCTCTCCATCGGATATTGATTGGTGATTGTCGATCCCCTTCAGGTGTCATGTTCAGACTTTGCCAGAGTGGATGTACTAGGAAAAAAATAGGTTTTTATTAAGATGTTCTATTAACTACCTATTTTCATAGACAAAGTGATTCCAGGCAAGGAAAACTTCTCATAGAGGCCAAATATTTTAATACCCTGCTGCTTGAAAGCTTATTCAATTAAAGACTGGAAAGAGAAAAAGAACTCTTTTCAAGGCCATTACTCTGAACCCTGTTAATTATGGCTTATAAGAATGATAACTGACTAATTTTGCTTTTGGCTAAAACAAAAATACTTTACTCCTAATGATATTTCTCTACATAAGCAAGTTATTTTAAAATTCAGTTCTAAAATTCAATAAATTTGAAAGGAGTCCTAGAATAAATAGCAAATGATTATTTAAAATAATATTTTGGAGCCTTAGAATAAGAACCAAAGATTTGCAGTTTTCAACAAGTTGGTCTGAGTAGGTAAAATGTTTATCCCATACAAGAAAGAATGTAGAATTCCTTTCATTACAGGCAAACATGAAGAGGCTGGATAGTACAAAAGAAAGAACACTAGCTCTGGAATGAATGAATGAATGAATGAAGCATTTATTAAGGTGGTTACTATGTGCAAAGCATTGTGCTAAGTAATAATAATATTTGTCCTTCATTTTAGAAGAAGACCATGACATCGGGGAGATCATGCCATGACAAGCATGAGAATTGGATTTGAATGAGGGGTTGTTGCTGTGCTAAATCATTAGCCTCATTTTCTCCTGCAAAACCATCTGGGTCCAGTGGCCAGATATGAATCAGGACAACTTGAAAGAGTCCTGGATGTGAGATAATCAGAGTTAAGTGACTTGCTCAAGATCACACAGCTAGTAACTGTCAAGTGTCTGAGATCAAATTTGAACTAGGATCCTCCTGACTCCAAGGCCAGTACTCCATCTACTGTGCTGCTTAGCTTCCCTGTGTTAAAGAGACAAATAGAAAATAGGACAGTCCTTGCTTTCAAGTTCATAATAACCCTTAAGAGCCAGGGCCTGCTAAGGAGCCTTGGGCCTGGAGTCATGAAGATTTTGACTTAGACACTTATTAGCCATGTGACCCTGAGCAATTCCCTTAACACCTTCCTGCCTCCAAATTCACAACTATAAGGTTTCCTCTCTCCAAATTATCCTCCATATAGCTGACAAAATAATGTTTCTAAAATCAAGTTTTATGTCATTTTCCTGCTCAAAAAAGTTCTGTTGCTTCCTAATAATATCTCTAAGATAAAGTAAAATCTTCAGTTTAGCATCTGAACTCCAGATTCCAATAAACCTTGGAATATAATGCAAATTATTCTCATCTACACTTATTTCTCCTACCTCAAAATTATGAAATTACTTAGCACCACATAGTTTTATTTTTCAGGATGGAATGAGATAACATTTCTAAAGTAGTTTGCATGGTTCTTGGCACTTATAAATGCTGACATTCAAATACATGTAAAGAGAGATGATGGGCAAGATGGTGGTAGTGGTGGTCTGACTTGCCCAGGCAGGTAAATGCCACCTGTGTCTTTCCCTCTGAGGGCCATACCATTTCAGCTAGCTGACTGACAGTTGATAGGGATGGTTGGGTCTCCTCTTCTTAGGAATTGCTTCCCTGGAGAACTAGATTAGAAGCAAGACCGGCAGGTGCTACCACCAGAGGGCTCTTTTGCTCACCAGCCTGTTCGTGGCAGATGGTCAGGAGTTGTTCCGGGTAATGATGGAGAAGGCAGACAGACCACTTCTCCACAATCATTTCTTCCCTCAGTGATAGCTGTGGAACTCTGCTGGTAGCAGGTCTAGTGGACACTGCTATTCTTAAGGCTCTTGGGTTAAGGATCCTGGCCATCTTAGGAGGGACCAAGGTGAAATGGTAGTCAACTTTCTTTCTTATTCATATGAAATTGTGGCCCCATTCACTGTCAATTATTTATATTTTTCAAAGACATATATAGGTATGAGTGGTCCATAACTATAGGTTAATTATTCAATTCTATATTGTGTCATAGATAGAAAGCACTTTTCATCCAATTGCTTTGCAGAGTAAGGTAGAACTATTTTAAATGGTTAAGAATCAAGAAATTATTAGGAGATTATGAAATGTATTTAGAGTTTGATGTAATTAGCACAATGTTGTCCATAAATATGAGTGTCTAGAGAGCCTCCCTTTCTAAAGGGAATCCTCTCTTTGATTTGCATTATTAACTGGACATCATTCATGTCAGACCCAATATTTTGGAAAATATACATCTCCCTGTTTTATGCCTTACTGAATATGAACAACCAGAAGGTCAGCAACATGATTTCTGTCATTATATATCTTTGGATTTTCTCATATGATTTGATATATTCAGGAGATAATTATGCTTATTAGGTGAAGGTGGTCTTTTGATTCTCCTCTTACTGATCTTATTGCTTCTTTTTAGACTCCTTTCCCATTTCTACTGCCATTTACTGCCTTCTAATTGCTTTCTACACTTTCCCTCAGTGATCTCTTTAGCTTTCATAGTTTTAGTTATTATTTTGGGGTATCTGCAATGGAAAATGCCATCTGTATCCAGAGAAAGAATTGTGGAATTTGAACAAAGACTATTACTTTTAATTAAAAAAATTCTTATTATGTAATTTTGTTATCTTTTATACCTTGTTTCTTCCTTAAGGATATGATTTCTCTCTCATCACAATCAACTTGGATCAATGCATACCATAAAAATAATGTAAAGACTAACAGACTGCCTTCTGTGGGGGGTGGGGGGAGGGAAGCAAGATTAGGAAAAAAAATTGAAAAATTCAAAAACTTAAATATAGTTAAGTACAATATTTATTAGCAATAATTACAGAATTAGACTTTGGAAGAACATTAGAGATCAACTATTCCAAAGCTCATCCCACCCCTCCCCACCCACTCCACAAATCTAATATCATCGAATCTCAGAGCTGGAAAGGACATTTAGTCCAACCTATATCTGCTGAAGAATCCCCTCAATTGTATTACCAACAAATAATCATCCAGTCATTCTTTGAAGCCCTCAACTGGCAGAAAAGTCTACCAGCTCCAAAGACAACTCATGCTATTATTTTATAGTTCTTATTGTTAGGAATCTACATCTCTAAAACCTCCACTCACTGTACCTAGTACTGTCCTCCTGCACCAAAAATATCCCTGGTCAGCCTTCTTCTATGAGGCAGTTCTTTAGATACTCAAATCGGGCTTGTTTATATCCTAAAAGTTTTATCTTCTCCAAGATAGGTGTCCCCCGTTGATTCAACAAGTCTGTATATGGCCTGAACTTGAGGTCTTTCATGATTCAAATAACCTTCATCTGGATGATTTTTCATTTTGTCAATATACTTCCTACAATGACTGGTACCCAGAACTGAACACAATAATTCTAGAAGTGGTATATTAGAAGAAGAGTTTGCATCTGCAGCTCTGTCTGGCTTCAACTCCAGAAATTAAAATACCTATCCCAGCATAAGCTTATTATTTCTAATCCATCACCCTGTGGTTCATGTAGCCCAGATTGAAAGGACCTTTCTGTCTCTTCTCCCTTCTGATTGGAGATCTATAGGAAGAGTAATAAACTCCTCCCAATGCCTTCCTTTACAGAGGGCAGAAATTGGACTCAGCTCACTCCATTTTGTATCTGCTTTCCTGCCTGATTACAACTCCATGGAACAAGCTCTCCTCCCCTTTCCTACTTTCAGTGGTTATATCCCCAGAATTTAGCACTGTGCCTGGATATATCACTAAAACATTAATAAATTTTATTGGATTTTTGAATTGGTAAAGTAAAGATAGACTAAAATTATACTATGCTAAACACATGCTTCTCAGTGTGGCTCTGGGCAATTCATTTCAATTTTCTTAATTTTTGGTTTCTCATCTGTAAAATGGGAATAACGATAGCACTAACTCATAGGCTTGTGGAAGGAATGAATTGAACAAATATTTTGCATTTTGCAAATTTCAAAGCACTATATAAATGCTTTGTTGTTCAATCGGATCCAACTCTTTGTTTCCCTATTTAGAGTTTTCTTGGCAGAGAGACCAGAGTGATCTGCCATTTTATAGATGATAAAACTGAGATAAACAATGTTAAATGACTTGCCCAGGTTCACACAACCAGGAAGTATCTGATGCCAGATTTGAACTCAGGAAGATAAGTCTTCCTGACTCTAGGTCTGTTGCTCTATTCACTGCACCATCTAACTGCCCCCATATAAATACTGGTCAGTATCATTGATCTCAGACTGCATTAGGTTTTTTTGGAAACCATATGAAGTGCTACCAAAAAAACCTCAAATCTTTTCCAACTGAACAGTCATGCCTAGGGGTAGTATGGCTTAAGTGGAAAGTTGGCTTAATTGCCCTAGCCTTTAAAGATCTTATAACTGATGCCATTCAACTCAAAAGTTATATCTCCAGGATACAACTCAATAAATTTGAGAAGTATAACATCTATATCTTTATGCATCAGGTACCATGCTAAACAGCAATGACAAAACAATAGATACTAGAGGCACTTTATAGAAGCTACTTTTCACACTGATATCAGTCCTTTAATGACTTCAGTTAGATCTGTTCATTGAACGTACTCTGTATTGATGGAACTGTAGTTCACCTCTTTCCATCTTGTGTATTCAGTTAGCATAAGGGATTCCATTAAATGCTTTTCTAAATTCTACCTTATGAAAGTGTTTCTTTAGGATTCTCCTCATCTGACTGTCTAGCAACCCTGACAAAAAGGTTAGTCTGATATAACCTTTCCTTGATAAGGTCATGATCACTTTGTGATTACCACTTCATTTCAAGATGGTTGCAACAAACTGTTCTTACATTTTTTAGAAAGATTTTAGTTATTCTGAGTTTTACAATTTTCCCCTAATCTTGCTTCCCTCCCTCCACCCCCCACAGAAGGCAGTGTGTTAGTCTTTACATTGTTTCCATGGTATACATTGATCTAAGTTGAATGTGATGAAAGAGAAGTCATATCCTTAAGGAAGAAAAATAAAATATAAGAGATAGCAAAATTACATAAAGATAACAGGTTTTTTTTCCTAAGTTAAAGGTTTTTGGTCTTTGTTTAAACTCCACAATTATTTCTCTAGATACAGATGGTATTCTCCATCACATATAGCCCCAAATTGTCCCTGGTTGTTGCACTGATGGAATGAGCAAGTTCATCAAGGTTGATCATCACCCCCATGTTGCTGTTAGGGTATACAATGTTCTTCTGGTTCTGCTCATCTTGCTCAGCACTAGTTCATGCAAATCCCTCCAGGATTCCCTGAAATCCCAATACTCCTGGTTTCTTTTTTTTTTAGGTTTTTTTTTTTTTGCAAGGCAAATGGGGTTAAGTGGCTTGCCCAAGGCCACACAGCTAGGTCATTATTAAGTGTCTGAGACCGGACTTGAACCCAGGCTGGTGCTTTATCCACTGCACCACCTAGCTGCCCCATCCTCCTGGTTTCTAATAGAACAATAGTGTTCCATGACATATATATGCCATAGTTTGTTAAGCCAATTCCCCAATTGAAGGGTATTCACTTAATTCCCAATTCTTTGCCACCACAAACAGGGATGCGATGAATATTTTTGTCCAAGTGATATTTTTACCCTTTTTCATAATCTCTTCAGAGTGTAGATCCAGTAGTGGTATTGCTAGATCAAAGGGTATGCACATTTTTGTTGCTCTTTGGGCACAATTCCAAACTGCTCTCCAGAAAGGTTGGATGAGTTTACAGCTCCATCAACAATGTATTAGTGTCCCAGATTTCCCACATACCTTCCAACATTGATCATTGCCTTTTCTGGTCATATTGGCCAGTCTGAGAGGTTGTGAGGTGGTACCTCAGAGATGCTTTAATTTGCATTTCTCTAATAAGTAGTGATTTAGAGCAATTTTTTCATATGACTATGGATTGCTTTGATTTCCTCATCTGTAAATTGCCTTTGCATAGCCTTTGACCATTTGTCAATTGGGGAATGGCTTTTTTTTTGAAAATTTGACTCAGTTCTCTGTATATTTTAGAAATAAGTCCTTTATCAGAAATCTTAGTTGTAAAAATTGTTTCCAATTTACTACATTTCTTTTGATCTTGGTTACAGTGATTTGTTCTTACATTTTTAAATTAAAGTTTAACTCCCTATCCTATAGTGTACAGATTAGATTCACTTCTGTTTTCTGAAAAGTAAGATAAAAAATGTTCTTCTTCAGTCTGGTGGCATCTTTCCCATTTACTATGATCTTTTACTATGTTCAAAAGAACATCACTGACAGTGGTTCAATAATTACATTACTCATTTCTTTCACAACCCTCTGATATAGTTTGTCTAAGTCTGGTAACATAAAGTAATAAGTTCAAGGAAACTGTGTTCTCTCTTCTCATACCCTTATTCATCGGGTATTTTAACTCTCAACCATTCTTATTCTGACCATTACAGTCTACAGATTATTTATTTTCCTTGGCAAAAAAAAAAATAGGAGTTAAGCAATCATGCCTTTTCTCTATTGTCATTACCATTCTCTTGTCCACCCTAATACCTAATAACAGATCTATTTTTTCCTTTAATCCTTCTCCTTTTCTCAGTATCACCAAAAATCCTTTCTGTTGCCTTTATCATTCCTTGCCAGCATCAGCTCATTCTGAGCATGGATTTTCCTAATTTTCGGACATTGTCATGATTTTGTATTCAACTTTATTGCCCTTAAAATCCTACCTGTCCTCCTTGCTACTATCTTACTTCTATTCCCTGTGAATTTAAATAACTCTTTTTAGGCATCTTTCACAACTTCCCTTTTCTTCCTCCACATGGGAATTTCTGAAGAAAACAACTGCTGAGGAAACTAATGTCCCAGAGTTTAAGGAACTTACTCAGAGCCCCATAGCTGGTTAAAAGTCAAACCAGGACAAAAACAAGAGATTTTTTTTGTGCCATGTTATCTGCATCATTCTATTAAGGATATTAGCAAAACAATTACATTTACAGACTATGAAACAGAATGATTTTTAGGAGAACTTTAAGGGCAATGAGTCTATCTTATTTGAGTGCTGTCAAAAAAATCCTTTTAAATATGTCAAAAAGCAAACTTGCATTGTTCTCATGTATATCACCAATGACTGACACATTTTACCACATACAAAGGAGGAACAGAAATATCCTAAATTATGAGAACATAAATCTCTCTCTGCATTATTCCCCACCCAAAAGACATTTTGTTCTTAATCCCCTACTTTTAATTTATGAAGACTTGATATTATAAAACCTGACTTTTATTCTCTTAGGAGTTAAGCAGTCATGCTTGTCACTTTTCATGTTGTTTTTTAATCATATTCTTAAATATTTGTTGATTCTTTTCCCTCACTCTATACTAGCTGTAGCAATTTGGCTAATTCTCAGTAATTGGGGGGGGTATAATACTGAAAGAGAATTTTCCTTAATCTTGAGCTAAATCTATAGGCTTAAAAATCAATATTATTAAGTAACTTGATATCTGGGAACTCATATAGTATTTAAGAGTTGTTAAATGGTGCATCCCAAGCATGAAATGAAGTTTCTACAGTTTTCTTTCAATTCTAAATATAAACTTCTTGAGGATAGGAACTGGATTTTTTTTTCTTTGTATCACTAAGATATAATTCATGTTTATTGTATTAGGCTGAAATATTAATTATAATATTGTGGTTTGTCCTTCATTCTCAAAGAAGACTATGACATCAGGGAGGTGTTGCATATGAATTGGATTTGAGTGAGGGGGTGCTGTGCTAAGTCACCAGCCTCACTCTCTCCTTCAGAGTCATCTGGGTCCAATAGCCAGATATAGATCAAGACAACTATCGATGGTCTTGGATGCAAGACAATTGGAGTTGTCAATTGGAGTTAAGTGACTTGCCCAAGGTCACACAGCTAGTATCTGTCAAGAGGCAAGATTTGAATTCAGGTCCTCCTGATTCCAGAGCTGGTGTTCTTTCCACTGCACTACTTAGCTGGCCCTACTAATTATAAAACATAACACATAAAGGTAAAGTCCTAGCATAAAAAGGCCAACATCTCTTATTGAATCAAGGGTCATCTCCAGCTGCCCTGATCTATATCTGGTGACTGGATCCAGAAGGCTTCAGAAAAGAAAGTGAAGTTGATAATTTACAGTCTTCCCTAACTTAAATCCAATTCACTTGCATGTCATAGCATCACATGCCTGATGTCATAGTCCTCTTTGAAAAGGAAGGACAGGGGTGGCTAGGTGGTGCAGTGAATAGAGCAACAGCCTTGGATTCAGGAGTACCTGGGTTCAAATCCGACCTCAGACACTTAATAATTACCTAGCTGTGTGGCCTTGGGCAAGCCACTTAACCACATTGCCTTGAAAATCCTAAAAAAATGAAGGACAAACAACAAGAACAACTGCATCTACAGAAAGGAAGAGTAGCTAAATGCTTAGAGTTACAACTCCAAAAAGGTTCCAAGCTACTTGGGGTGATGGGCTACTAGATGAAAATGGAAGAAACATTAGGGAATTACCATTGATTCCTAGGGATTATCAGAAAAGTTAAAAGAAATATAAATTTAAAATAATTATAAAGAGCAGCACTGCCTCCAAAAACATGTCTCAGGTGTGCCATAAGGAAATGTGAAGACAAGTGTAAACATATGAAAATACATTGGAAATACAGCTGCCATAAGTATTTTTAAGTATCTAACAAAAAAGAGAATTTTGTCTGAATTTCTAAAACAACTAGAAAAAATATTTTTGCTTATCCCCTTTTATTCAAAGCAAAATAATACAGCTGTTCTAATACCTAACAGATCCTAAATTTGAAATTTCTACTTTTAGTAAAGAAAAAAACAATAACATATTTCTAATTAAAGAAATGTGGCTCCTCATCTCCCCCTTTAGATACCAGTCTCTTAAATAAATTCAATGAGGCAAACATGAATGTAGGCAAACATGCTAGAAACCACACCCAGCTTAAAGAAATTTATGAGTCAGAACAGTCTATTTTCATGACACATTCCTTTTTAGAGGAAACAAAATAAACCTACAATTTAAAATGTTATGATTCTTCTTCAAGTATTTGAATTAGATATTTCTTATGAATTCCAGATATTGATAGGTGTCGAAGCCTACAGCTAGAAATCAGACCTAAAAGAAAAAAATTAGAAAGTCTTTTATCCTAATAATAAATAATTAAAATCTGTATCACCTTTATTTAGATCATAGAACATGAGTTTTTTTTTATCATTTTTACCATTTTGACCTGTCTACAAAAATGTTAACCTATAGTTTTTATATTAGAAGATTGTTATTACAACTTCATACAGCAACATCAAATCAACAGATATTTAAGAATATAATTAAAAAACAACAACATGAAAAGTAACATATACTCACTGGCCCGATTCCTGCTTTTGTATGTGCAGGTATACAAGCTGCAAGTTCTCACTGGCACAGACCGCTGATTCTGGGTCATTTTCCATAACAGCTTGTATGGAAATGCCCTCAAGTTATTTAACACAATCATTTTTAACTTGAAGCCTTTATCAGTTCCAAAACAGTTTCAATAAGTTCACCTAATAACACAAAGGAGGTAAATGAGAAAAGCTGTGAAAAATGGAGATTAAGACAACCAACAATAACAAAGAAATCAAAATCAGACTATTAATCTACAACCCTTTTCTCACAAGGGGAAAAAGTACCTAAAACGAAAGTTAATGTTTAATCCAGTTCTGGTCTTACAAAACTCATTGGCTAAATGTATTGGAGGGCAGGGCTAACTGATGATTTCCCCATGAAATGCTTTGCCATTCCCTCAGGGTTTGCAGATACTGAGAGTAAGGGCTCCGACAAAAGAGCCTCTGTCATATGAAAGGAAATATTGTTTATATTACTCAAATAAGTTTCTTTCTTATTTTTTTCTATTATAAGCCTAAATACTCTATCAATTATTCAATCTGGTTTTTAAGGATTTAAGAAAAGGCCAAAAACTAAAATCCTCTCTTTGAAATTTGAATGGGCATAATATTCTTGAAATATTAAAAAATAAGTATTTTCATTACATTAAAATATTGATGTAATTTTCTCTCCTGAAATAGTTGTACAAGAGGCAATTGCAAATGTCCCTTTTGAATAGTTTTAAGATTTTTAAAATGCCTCTGGAAAAATGAAACTCTAAAACAGATCAATCCTGTCAACTTCCAATTTATCTAGGAAAAAAATCTTGTTTTTTGTACAAATTGTTTTTCTACCAAAAATACTTCATTTTAGACAAACTGCTAAAATCAATTTATTTTGACATAATAGACATCATAAAATTCACTGTAAATTTAATATACATGGAATGCATTTTTCCTTAAACACTCAAGATAGCTACAAATCAATTTTTTTCATAAAACAAGTAGTTTTTGAAATGTTACAAGATGTGTTATGATTATAACTCTAGTTCTGACCTTTCACAGTGATTCCAAAAAAGATTTTCTCATTGCCCACAGGTAGTATTTGAAATGGACCCAAAAGATATAATTTTACTTTAGGCAAACACATTTCTTTGTGTTCTACATTCCTTATCTCTATAATAGAAATAATGATAGCTTACTGGGTTATTATTATAACATGAGAAAGATCCATGATTTAGTCCTAATAAGGAAATTTTCTTCTGCAAAGCAGAAGCAAGCAGATTCCATTTGATTTCTGATTTAGCAGATTAAGCCCTAAAGCATTTTTCCAGGAATAGAGGTTAAATGACTCCCCCCCCCCCTCCACCTGTCACATAGCTAGCAGGTATCAAACATAAAATTTGAACCTAGTCTTTCTCACTCCAACTCTAAGGATTCTATCCACTATTCAGTGTTTCTTTTGTGATGCAAATGAGTTTGTGTATGTGATTTGGCAAAATTATCATGCTGGTGATGTTTATATGGTATCCTCTCACCTCCAGTTTCTTTTATTACCTTCCTCTTTACCAAATACCTAATATTCTAAGGTCAAACTTTAAGATCCTTGCAATCTTGAGGAAGGCAGCCGATTAATTACAAATACCTTAGTGTGATTTAGTTTCTATTACTCCTAGAAAGCTGGATTAAGAGTATACAAATTTTCTTAGAGTTTTGTTGAAAGATCCATTTAGGTGACTTTGGGGCAGCTAGATGGCACAGTGGATATAGCACTGGTCCTGGTGTCAGAAGTACCTGAGTTCAAATGTGACCTCAGACACTTAATAATTACCTAGCTGTGTGGCCTTGGGCAAGCCATTTAACCCCATTGCCTTGTGAAAATCTAAAAAAAAAAGATCCATTTAATCATTGAAGTTTTAGACATTTTGCATAACTTTGTCAGTAATACAGTTCTTAGGGAATTAAAGTAAGTAAATCTCTCTGTTTAATAAGATGACCATTTTATAATAAGTTAATGAAGATGAAGAGGGAATCTGGTTCAAAGATCTTCTGGAAGGTAAGAAGGCCTAAGTTCTGGTCTTTCCTCTTACTGACACATAGAATGCTTAGTTAGTACCCCTCACTGCACTTGGAGGTAACTCTCTAAAATTGTAAATTGCAAAACTAATGCTCATTTGCAGAGATGGAAGGAGTTTCCTGAATAGGAGATTTTGACACAAATGAAGGCCATTTCTCGATCAAAAACTTTGTAGCCGCTTGTATACCTGAGTTCTGTTTACTGCCATGTGAAGAATCACTTTTCAGACCCAAGAATTCAGGCGTGGAAGAAGTAGAGATTTATTAAAAGAAGTTACAACACATAAGTGTTAGAAAAATTAAGAAGATTTTAAAGAGAAGACCACTATGTGGGTTGCTGATTGAACTGGCAGATCAGCTGGTAGGCTTAGCTGAAGTTTGGTAAGGGAGAGAGAGAGAGAGAGAGAGAGAGAGAGAGAGAGAGAGAGAGAGAGAGAGAGAGAACAGGCAGCCATGAGGCTTGGGTTAACCAGGCCACATGGTAAAGCCCATGGAGCTCCACATGGTTTAATGAAGAGCCAGAAGAAGGCCATCCTTCTGGATGGGAAGCAGAAGAAACAGGAAACTGGAAGGGGGAAGCATCCTGTTAAATACCCCTCCATTGTAGGCTGGACAGGTGGTGTTTGGGGCGTGGTCTTTTCACCTTAAAGCAGGTAACTTCCAATGGCAATCTATGTGCTGGTCCTTCCTGTCTCAAGGTACTTGATGTCCTGTTTTAACTCATCATTCCCTGCCCAACAGTGTTCAGACCAAGGTTAACAGAGTCAAGGTAGAAATACAAAGTGTCCAAGGGAGGCAGAATTTCAAGAGAAGAGACCTCCATCTGCTTGAGAGTATGTTTCTGCTAGTTCACAATTCTCTATATTATTTCCCTGCATCAGCTTAACTTACTACTTTGTGCTTAGTCTATTGGTATTTAAAGCAGCACATGCCCCAGTGTGTCTCTAATTTTCTTTCAGTTTATTTTTGAATATAGTGGTATTGAAATTTGCTCTAAAATTTTTTTGAATTCATTTAAATTTCAAAAATAAATATATAAGTCAAAGGACTTCACAACTAGAAGACATGTTAGCAACAACATGATCCAATTTTTACTCTAATATTTTGCTGATGAGGAAACTAGAGCTAAAGATTTACCCAAGATCACTCAGCAAGTTAATGACAAAAGCTGTGGAGGAAATATAATATTTCTGGGGAACTAAGGACCTTAGTTTTGTCTTCCTAACTCCAGGGTTCTAGGCAAATAAGAATTATGATGATGATGATGACGATGATGATGCTTGTCTTTCATTCTCGAAGAAAACCATGATATCACAGGAGGTGATGCTATGACAAGAACAAGAGCTGGATTTGAGAGAGGGGTTCCTGGGCTAAATCACCAGTCTCATTTTCTCCTCCAAAGCCATCTGGGACCAGTGGCCAAATGTGAATCAGAAGGACTGCCACTGTGCCATATAGCTGCCCCAGGCAATTAAGAATAAATTAGGCAAATAAGAATACTCTAATCTTTTCCAGTTGACTATCCTTCACATACTTGAGGATAATCTTCTACCTGCTCTACCTTTTCTTCTATAGGCTAAACATTCCTAGTTACTTTAAATGATACTAACATAGCAAGCTCTCAAGGCCGTTCAACACCACCACCCCTGCCAGGTTGCCCTTCTCTGTATGTTCTATGACTTATCAAAGTCTTTCCTAAATTGTGGCACCCTGAACTGAACATAGTCCTATAGATAAGAGCAAAGATGTGATTGAATTTTCTTTCTCATAGTAAATCAATTCTTTACTTAATTTTTAACCATCATTTATTTTCCATAGAAAATTAGCTATTGAAAGTAAAAACTTCTGTACTAGTTCAGTAAAAAAGGAGAAAAAAAGCATGCAAATGTTCAAGATTTTTAAAAAATGTGTAGAACTATGAATAGAAATGAGAACTTTGACATAGTAAATCAGTGTTTTACCTGTACTAATCTACTTTTTAATGTAAATGTTGCACTTTCTTCAATATTCATAGATCCTTCTTAAGATCACAAAGCAAGAGAGTCCAATGGAATTTTGCAAGTTTTGAACTGTAATTCAGTTAGGCATGTCATTGCATGATTTAACATTACTGCTTAGTAATCACAAAAATGTGTTGGTACTTGTAATTCACTAGAAAACTTATAGAGGAGTTCCAAAACCAAGGGGGGCTTAGGAGATGTTTAAATAAGGCTATAAAAGAAGTTGACATTTTCTAATAGTACTATCAAGAATAAATCTTTGATTATTATTTATGGATCATATGCAATCCTTACACTTTATTGATATTAAGTTCAACAAAGAAAAGTTACTTCAATTTATTTCCTTCATACCTTGAAGCTCTTTAATATCTTTAAAAACACATTCTCTTTTTCTTTCCCTTTCATCTTAGATGTATCCTTTCCCCTGCCAGTTAATAACATTTTTACAAATCTATCCTTTCCAACCTGAAAACTACTCCCCAAATCATCCTCCATCTTTCTTATTAATCTTCAATCTCTCATCCTACATTTGTTTCTTCCCATTGCCTATAAATATATGAAGACTTCTTCAATGTTTTTTAAAAAAGAAAAGCCTTCAGTAGCTCTTCTATAATATCAAGCTTTCATTTTAGTCCTATCCTATTCACTAACAAAAACAGAAAAATAGTCTTCACAATTGAAAAGCCTTTCACATCTTTATGAGAATGTACATCAAGGATATATTTGATGAAAATATGAAAAAAAAGGAAGAGGAAGATCTGCATAAACAATATTCCATAGCAGACTGACTCTTTCTAACCACATAGCTGCCCGAAAAATACTTTTCAACAACACAGAAGATATTGTTTTGATGTTTATTTACCAAACATTACCAAAATAGTTTTGCCTCCTAAAAACCAAATTCAACTTAAAAGACTTTCTTCCCACAAGGCATTTCATGCATATATATTAATGTCACAAAAAGATTCTTTGACAAATACAATCAAAGAAACTTCTAGCAAGATCTGGAGTGCAAGGGTGCTCTAAGTCCTGCCCCTGACCACCTTGTGAAGAAATGTGACAAAGTATGAAAAACAGCAACACAAGAACAAAAAGAAGCAAATCACCACAAGGTAATTATTTCAGAACAGATATTGCTGGTCAGATCCACTCTATCCTCCAAACTGCAACTCTAACCTAATTTACCATTCAATAATGTTCTGGCCAGAAGCCCCCATACCCAGCTTTCATGAGTTGAAAACTTTGAATTTAATTAGTTCTCATAATGCAGATGGAAGGAAACAGCTGACTGTGATTAAGGGCACAGACATTTAAGCAATACTACAAAGCAATCTATGACTTTTAACGGTCTTAGAAGAAAATGATTTCCAAGGAAAGGAAAAGAAAATGCACATTTTTCCCTTCTTCGCAAAGGTATGAATATAAAATGATGCATATTCTGTCAAAATAGACTGATAATGTTCTTTAATTTTGCTGAAAGGATATTTTTCTCATTCATGTTTATTCTCCATTATCGGAAAGGATGGCTGAATAGAGGAGAAGCAAAGAATGCATTTCAAAACAAATGTCACATAAAAATAAGATATTTATAAAAATTAAAACTGCAAAAATAGAAGCTTTTCATAGGATAATCAATTGAAAGGCAGAGATTGGAGAAAAAGGGAAAATAATGGGGCAGGGTCTGGAGTTATATATGATGTAAGGAACTAGGAGGAGAGAGAGCACTTGATGATTGGCATCAAACAAGAGGGTGAGATTGTCTTTTGAGAGAGAGGATGGGTGGCATAAGTAACTGGAGAAGAGAAGTTGTGGATCAATCAGGAATAGTGAAAAGACTTCCCTGAAGAGTGTGGATCAAATTGAGATAAAATAACAAAAAATTTAGTGGACCAAGTCAGATTGTTTATTCAACTTCCTCAGTAATCTCTGATTTTTAAGATTGTGATGACTCCAACATGGATTTTCTTAGTGTACACTTGATCTAATCTAGCCCCGCTTCTTGACTTCAACTTCTTAAAGGCCTTTTATTCTTTTTTTATTTTCATATAGCACAATGAGGAATAAGGGTTTAAGAGTTCAAATGTAGTTTTACTGTTATTGATGACAAAAATGGGCTACTATAGAAATGCTGACAAAACTGTTCCATTTTTTTATCTGTTTATTGTTCTCCTGCCAGTTTCATTATTATTATTTCTTACCTGGAATAAGAAAACTTAGTTGAATCTCAAGTCAATCCTTTTGTAGATCTGTTTATTTACCTTCACTGCTTTTCACTGTTTTAGGAAGCAATACCCCTTCCTCCTTGAAGTGTAACAATGGTACCAATGACAAAAAGGATCAATAAAATTTTAAAATATATAATTTACAGATACTGAAAATCATGATTTTGTAAATAAATTATGAAAGTCAAATAGATACAAATGTTATAAACAAGCTTACAGCTAAATTCTGAAATGCAAAACTAAGCATTTTAAAATTTGCCCTCAACAACAATGTAGTAAAATAAAGTTGCAAGTGATTATACTTTATATAGTGGATATAATGTTTAGAAGATCTATTAATCGATTTTTATATATTCATATTTCCTAATACTTTATATTATCATCTTGGAAATGCTTCATCTTCATTTATGATTGCTCTTTAATTGTCAGAATCTATGTCCCTAACCAGGATTTCGTGAGAATCAAATGAATTAACATGTGAAGCATATTACAAACCTCGAAATGCTATTTGTGGTTAATATTCTTTGTCCAGGAAATATATAACAAAGATTATCTCCAATAGCATTCTTTTTTCCAAAATATATCACTTTTCCCTTTGATAAATAGCTCAATATAAGAAGTACTGAAGAAAAAATGAAGTATATTGTAAAGTAAATAAAAATATAAGCCATTATTATTATTATCATCTCTAAATCATCCCAGAAATCCACAGGATAAAATGCAACTAAATCCAACCAAGAATATAAGGAAAATATAAAAGATTAACACTTTATACCTAGTATCATGATTTCAAAGAATCATTTGGTTCAAGATTTTCTGTTCTTTATCATCTTATTGTCCTCACTCTGGGGTCTCTAGTACTCATGTCAACCATCCTTCCACCATTAAGATCACAAAGATTCTTGACCTCTTCAACTCTAGTGTCTTCTTTTGTTCTCGTCCATTTCAGCTACACACTAGCTATGTCACACCTTGAATTGCATTAAAAACTCCAAGATCGTGAAATTTGATATTCCATTCTAAAACTACAGCCTTATATCCTTTTACCTCTTTCACTGCTTTCACTGCTCTTACTTCTTCACCCCCAAGAGTCATTATCAATCCCTTAACCCCTCCTTATTCTTCCAGTTGTTTTGGCTAATTTGGTTTCTTACCACCTCTACCCTCAATCCTACCCTTCAGTTAAGAAACCGTTATCTGACATGCTAATGATGCATTTGTCACAATCTCAAAATCTCTCATCCCTGACCATTCTATCTTGATTTACTAATGCTACAATGGACAACCCCAACCATTTAATTCTGCTCCACATGGCATTGGGTCCTCCCTTAAAAGGAGGATTTGGGAAGAATTCTCCATTGTCTATCCTCCACTCTCTCTTTTATTCTTTTTTTATTTACATATAGCATGTTGGGGAATAAGGATTTAAGAGTTCAAATGTAGTTTCACTGTTATTGATGACAAAAATCGACTGCTATAGAAATGCTGACAAAGCTGTTCCATTTTTTTTTATCTGTTTATTGTTCTCCTGCCAGTTTCATTATTAATACCCCTGGAATAAGAAAACTTAGTTTCTTCTCATAGTGAGTCAAGGACCCCAAGGCCAGGGGCTACTGAGGAGGAGTGAGTTTCATAATTCATTTGATTTTTGAAGGAAAATGGGTTACTGAAGATAACAGACAACTGAGTGGGAGATAACTATAGTGCAATAACATTACATTAAATTCTTATGCTATGATTTGTTCAGTTATTATCTATATGATGAGTACTCTTTTAGTTTCCAGTTAGTTTTTTGGTTTTTTGCCACTGTAAAAGGAGTTGCTTTTAATATTTTTGCACATATAGAACCTTTCCTTCTTTCTTTGTTCTCTTTTAGACCTAGTAGTAGCATTTAAGATCAAAGTGTTTGTACAATTTAGTAACTTTTTGGAATATCTAGACCAATTCATCATTTCAGCCTCAGTTGCTGCCTCCAGAGTCCTCAATGATTTCCAACACCTTTTCCTAGGTCCTGCCTCAGGGGAGGAACTTTCCAACATCATCAGCAGAACTACTTTCCACCCTCCCAAATCCACCAAAATGGAGCCACCCACCTGTTGAAAACAACCTTGAGATCAGGACTTTATAACTGGGAACTCCATCCACTTGAGGTAGATCTGAAACAGCAGCCCATATATTTGCAAGATGCATTACATTTATTATACCTTTCCTCAAAATCTACCCCATTTCAGAGCTTTCATATTTCTGTTGAGGGAACAACTATTGTTACAGTCACCCAGGTTCACAACCTCGATACTTAACTCCTCAGACTACTTCAACCCACAAACTCAACCATTACAAAATAGAGAATTATTGTCACTACATCTCAGATATCCTCTCTACTCTCAAAGCCAACATCCTGGTTCAGACTCTCATAACATAAAGCCTGGGCTTCTGAAGTAGCCTCCTATTTTATCTCCTTGCTTCAGTAACTCCCTATCCAATCCATCCTCAACAGAGCTGTCAAAATTATTTTTTTCTAAAGTACAAGTTTAACTCCCTTGGTCAACAAACTTCAATGGCTTCCCATTGACACTAAAAATTAAATATTTATTTCATTTTTTATCACATCTGTCTAAATTTTTATAACCTCTATTCTTTGATCCTAGTGTTGATTTTTGGAACTTCATAAAATAAATGTTTTTTTACAGTATTGGTTGATATTTACTAATCCCATATCAATCCATGCTGATATAGTATTTAACAACTGGTTCTCTGGGAAAAGACACATGGGAAACACATTTTTAAGTTTAATCCACATGTTTAGCATTTTCTCCATCACTTTTCAAAGTCTAGACAATCAACAAAGCAAAAAATTAAATTATGATTTATAACATTTGCTTATTTCCAAGATGTAAAATGTTCACATTGAAATTTTAATGATTGACTCCAGGAGCTGGTTCCAGCACATCCCTCCCTTTAGTAATAACTCCTTCATTTTGAGCTGAAAGCAAGTTTAAACTTTTGTTCACAGAATTTACAAACCAAAACGTGTCAGTCAACAAGTATCCATTAAAAATGTATACTATATAAAATGTATCAAATACTAAATATAATACAAGCAAAAAGAAAAGTAGGACCTTGCTTAAGGAGACATGCTAATGAAAAAAAGATAACATAGAAAAGGGGAAGGGGGACACAGGATAGTCAACTGTTGGTATATGGTGGAAATGGAAATGCTAGGAAGAAGTAACCAATGGGAGAAAAGACCCATAGCAATTGATCAAGAGACAGATGAAACATGGTGAAATACTTTTCTGCCAGTTTCTATATTCTCTTAGTCAAAAAGAAATACTGAAAATTTATTTTGGAAACTGTGGTAACAGCCATAGATGAAAAATCTATCTCTCAAGGAAATCTTAAGTTTAAACAAAGGTGGATAGAGAAAAGGGGAATAGTTTTCCATCAGTCAAACCATGTAATATCTTTGTGACCCAGAATTATCCTTTCAGAGAATTGCAAAGCAGACTTGATCCTTTCACTCTAAAGAGGTAAAGAATGAGGAGAATTGATCTGAAGAGATGCCTGAAGTAAAACTTATTTAATTTTATTTGATACTTAAAGATTATATTTTTGTGCCTCATTTGGTCTTGTCTTGAAGAGCTGAAAATAGTTGAATATATCTTATATAGGCAACATATATGCATTTTATATGTAGATACATATCTGAATCTACATATAATATACATAATATACCCAGAGATAACAACAGCTGTGAATTTCACTTATATTTCTGTAACACCAATTTAGAACCTGAAACCATTTTCTCCCACAGTGACTACAGATAACATTACTGTAATTTTAAGGCTTTGAAATCTTTAATGGTGACAGTTTAAATGTTATTCACAGAAGAAAAACACTCCTGGAGTGTAAAGTGCATTAGTTTTAACTTTGGACCATGAGAAATCTATGAGGACACAAACTTTAAATGCTATCTGAAAACAGTTTGAATTTTAAGTGTTGCCTTTAAGGAGAATGACATTGTTATTCAGAAGAAATCATCCATACCAAACATTAAAGTCTGAAAGAAACTGTGCGATGACAAAGAGAAAGAACAAAGAAAACTTCTTTTCTGATCGACACATTGAACTATTACTTTTTGAAGAAACAATAGTAGAATTTTTGAGGAACTTTGGCTCAAATTTTGAGAGCTGTATGGTGGGACTATGCTTTATAAATGAAGAAAAACAGTAACAGTGATGGTTTGACGTGACTTGAGGTGATCTTTCACACAACCGAAACACTATAAATAATAACATGTATTTGTGTTGGTATTATTAGGTACAATGTTATTAAATTGTATAGTCAGTCACTTTTATATTTATTTAAGCCTGGGAGATTGTTGATATAAAATAAATATGAACAACCACTCTTTCTTTGGTAAAATAGTTTCAATGTGTTCAAACTTCAGTTCATTAAATAGTATTTAATTAACAATAGCTACATAATCTAGAAAATTCACTTGATTGAGAAAATGATTTTTTTTAAACATGGGGAGAAAAACAACCAAAGAGCATATCCACTTTCTCCCCCATTAAGAATAAAGACAAGGAGCAGCTAGGTGGCCCAGTGGATAGAGCACTGGCCCTGGAGTCAGGAGTACCTGACTTCAAATCCGTCCTCAGACACTTAATAATTACCTAGCTGTGTGGCCTTGGGCAAGTCACTTAACCCCATTGCCTTGAAAAAAAAAGGATAAAGATGAACTAGTACTGAAAGGAAAAGTTCATTACTACATTTCTCCATGTAAAAGACACACACTTTTTTGAAAAATTTGGAGTATAAAAACTGGAAGTGTCTTATACAATAGTTGTAGTTTTTTACTTGCATTTCCCAATTTTTCACACTTCTTGTCTTTGTGCTCATTGTTTCCCATTTGTTACCAGTCATAAGGTAACACTTTTACCATGTTCTGCCCAGAAATGGCTCAGAAAAGATTTTCATACAGTGCTGAATCAAGTTAAAAGTGATCCAGTTTGCAAAAGTGAATGGAAATCGTGCTACTGAATGTCAGTTTGGTCCTTCTCCAACTGAGAAAACAATCTGAGACTGACTATGGGAATAAAAAGCCCTACTGAAAGCACCAGGGCAGAAGTAGGCCATGAGAGGCAAAGCAGCAAAATGGTCTGATTTAGAAAGGGAATTAGAGATGGATTGAAGAGCAAAGGGCAATTGGAATTCCTGTATCCACAAAGATGGTTCAGGCAAGAAGAATTGCTGATGAAAAAGAAGTTACTGATTTCAAAGGAGGTCACAATTGGTGCTTCAGGTTCGTGAAACTGAATAGGCTGAGCATGTGTCCATGCATCAGACTTGCCCAGGGAGTGCTTGTGGTCAACCACAGACTAGAGCACAGGAGAGCAGTCTAAGACTATCCTGAGATAGTGATTCAACATCAAACACAGACGAGGACAAGCTAATGGGAGTTTTGAGAGTGATGAGGAGTTGTATGAATTTTATGACCGATAAAACCTGAGTTCAATAACTTTATGCAATGCTTTGTTTTTTCAAATTTCTGTCCCCAGAATTAAAGTGAATCTTATATATGGGAAATACAGTATTTAGTACCATTTAAAGAAATCTTACCAGAAAAAAAAAATCAAGGGTAAGCACAAATTATCATAGTCAATAAATTTCACTGTTCTATGCCTTAGTTTTTTCTTCTGTCAAATGGGGTTAATGAAAAACATGTGTTATAAATTATAAAAATACTATAACATTTACTAAAATGTAATACCTTTCCTTTAACAATAGCTAGTATTGATAAGTTATTTTTAAATTACTATTACACACACAATCACCATTAAGAACTAATAGCTAGGGGTGGCTAGGTGGTACAGTGGATAGGGCACTGGCTCTGGAGTCAGGAGTACCTGGGTTCATATCCGGCCTCAGACACAATAATTACCTAGCTGTGTGGCCTTAGGCAAGCCACTTAACCCCAATTGCCTTGCAAAAACCTCAAAAAAAAGTAATAGCTAACAAGTATACAGTGCTTACTATGTAGCACAGTACTGTACTAAGTGCTTTGTAAGAAATATCTCATTTGATCCTCGCAACAATTTAGAGAAGTAGGTATCAGTTAGCATTATCACCATTTTATTGAAAAGAAAACTGAGATTAAAGGACTTGTCCATGGAGGTCCCACAGCTAGCCCTATCTAAGACCTTCATAATTCCAAATACGGAGCTCTATCCAACTATGTCATCTTAGTTGCCCTAATAACAATACTAATAGTGATCCCTAACAACTATTATTCTTGAAGCCAAGAATAAAAATCCAGATTGGTAGAAGGGGAGGTATGGAGAGTGATAGAATCGACCCTCCAAAACTAAAATATATAGCTAACCTGTGGCTTGGCTAATTGGAAGCATATTCTATACTACCACTGACTTCTGGAATATTAATAACAATAAACATTTATTTTGTTTTGTTTTCCCAAGATTGGAAATTTTTTTTATTAAATAAATAATATTTAAGGAACTGGAAGAGAGGCTTTGAGAAAACTGGAAACTCCCCTCCCCCCCAAACAGAGCTATATCACAAGTTATAATCTCATAGGCTCGAGTAACAATATTTGTGATGCTGACATGAGACAAGCAATTAAATGTGTATTACTAGTAAGATGTCACAGGATTCCTAAAAGATATTCTATATGCAATGATGACAGAACTTTCAAGTTTGCAAAGCACTCTACATGCATTTTCTTAGTTGATCCTTAGTAATGTCAAGAGATGGGTGCTGCTCATTTCCCATGACCCATTAATTGAGACTGAAAGATAGAGGGTGTGTGTGTGTGTGTGTGTGTGTGTGTGTGTGTGTGTGTGTGTGACACACTGTCAACACTCAAAATAGTGCCTTGCCCCCAACAGACACTTGAAGGTGGGAATTAAACATAAAGGAGAGGGGAGGAGAAATGTTCTGCAAGGGTCGGCCACAGGCTCCGATAGGTGGCGCTGTCACCGCCCTCCGGCTCTGCTCCTCCTGTCGGGATCCAAGGAGAAAAGGGGAGGGGTGAGGGGGAAGGGAAGAAGCTGGGGCCGCGCCCCTCCCCCCGCCCCAGCTCGGCCGCCCCTCCCCCCGCCCCAGCTCGGCCGCCCAGTCACCTGCGCCCTTTTTCCAAACCGTTACCTCGCGCTCCTCCGGCGCGTGCTCGCGCTCCGGGGCGCTCCCTTCCCTAACAGCAGGCGCGCCCCCGCCGCGCAGCCGTCGCCATCTTGGCGGCCGCCGCCCCTTTCCCGCCCTCCGCGCGCGGCGCCACGCCCCGCCTCCTCCTCCGCCTATGGGCACGCGCCGCGGGGGCGCGCCTGGGCGGGCGCGCGGGGGCCGCGGGGGCCGCGGGCGCGCGCGGGGCCGTGAGGCCGGACCTCTAATGGGCACTCCGTGGAAATCACTTCAAGTGTAATTAAATCTCACGGCGGCCCTGCCGACCGTATTTTGGACAGAAGGGGAAACTGAGGACCAAGCCTACGGCCCAAGGCCCCCTCAGGACGTGAGGAGGTGGGATCTGAAGCCAGGCCTTCCCCCTGGGGGCCCGCGGGTGAGGAGCTCCGTGTGCTGCCTCGCCCCCCGGGCTTTTCCTCGGAGGAATTGGCAGAGGGATGCCCGCTGCCTGGGCCAGTCGGGGCCACCACCCGGACCAGCCCCCAAGGCGGTCATGCGGCATCCTCGGGCTGCCCGCAGCCCCGTTCGGGCCTATTCTTTCCTGGAAGTGTCCCGTCCCAAAATTAACTTTGTGTTTCCTTTCATTAAGAAGTCTGAATCCCAGCATCCCTCTGGCCCTTAATTTTTATTTTTTTTCCTCTCCCCTTAATCGCTCATGCGGGTCTATATTTTTTTTGGGGGGGGGGGGCATTATGTTTACTCCTAAACAAGAATATTTTAGTAATGTGTTAAAAAAGCATTATTTGTACAAAATAAGAATAAATAAATAAATTTTTTTTTTTAAAAAAAGAAGTCTGAATACACAAAAAAGAAAAAAAAATATGGTGGGACCTTCTCTCCAGCCAAAAAAGGGGCAAAGCCTCCAGTAGAGATGCTTTCTTGAAACCTCCTAAGGGATAAATAAACATTTTTTTTCATGAAACTCTAGGGACCACATAGTAATAGCTGTATACATGCAATAGTAACAAACCTGTCTGAGGGACTACATGGTTATAGTTGTATGCATGCAATAATAATACTATTTAGCACTGGATAGTAACAAACCTATGATTTCATTAAGAACTCCCAGGTAAGGAAAATACCAATACAGAACAGCATTTTTTCTGCACCTGTGTAAACTTAAATCAGAATTTTTCAATTTTATGGGGGGTGTGTGTGTGTGTGTGTGTGTGTGTGTGTGTGTGTGTGTGATTTATTCTGGTGAAAACTTTGGAGCCCTTCTCAGGATAATGTTTTTATTATTTTAGGAGACATTTAAGTGACTTGACCAGGGTCACACATCTGAGGCTAGATTTGAACCTGGTTGGTTCCTGCTGACTCCAAAATCAGTGATCTTGTACCATCTTAGGTGTCCCTTATGGTTTTCTAAAATAAAAATAGAAAGGAAATCAAAGGTTAGTGAAACTAAAGATATAAATTTTATTTTTCCCCATCCAAGGTTTCAGACATTTTTATTTTTGTATGCACACAAAAAAAAAGATATTTGGTGGTTAGTGGACACCAGGTTAAGAACCTCTGTCTTGTAGCGTTGGTTAGTGCTAGAAGTTTGTATCAGAGGCAGGACTTGAATTTAGGTCTTTCTGACTTCAAAGTTATTCCTCCATCTACTAAACCAGGCTTCTACTTAATGCATTTCATATCACTTGTTGAGTCATTTTCAGTCACATCTGACTTTTTGTGACCCCATTTGGCAGAGATACTGGAATGGTTTTCATTTATTTCTCTAGCTCATTTTACAGATGAGGAAACTGAGGCAAACAGGGCTAAGTGATTGCCCAGGTTCACACAGCTAGTACGTATCTGAGGTCAGGTTTGAACTCAGGAAATGTTAAAAACTCAATTTAAATATATCACCTTAAAAAAATGATGTCACTCCCAAACTCCCTAAACGATTCTAGCTAAATTTGTCACCTGTCTGATTTTGACCTGAACACTTTTGGAATTCAAAAATAGAATTTCATTTAGCTTGTCAAACTTTTTTGTTGTCAAGAAATTAGATGGAAAAAAAACACCAAAATAGATATTATATGATTTTTTTTGAGATGTCCCAGTTTGTTTTGTCCATTACAGAAACCTTTACTGCTATCATCACTATGGACTTTCCCCATCACTCTCTGATTTTGATGGAAATAGGAAAGTGACAGCATTCTTGTGTGAAATGAGAGACTAATAAACTCCCTTCTTCCCTGTTCCCATTAATAGCCTTTTAAGGTAGTATGTTTTCCTGAAGTGTCATCATGTTCAGTAATATGAAACACTCAATAAATTTGACCAGACCTTCATTTTACTCTCCATTTAAAAAAATCTAGGATTTCTCCCCCATAACAGATTAATCCTAATTAGAGTTCCAAGGTAACATATCAGATTCTTTCACTTCTATCTTCAAAATCTTGAATTAAATGTAGAAAATAGAAATTCTCCATCAGAAAATTTACTACATTGACAATAGTCTTGAGGTCTTCCCTCACTAACAGAATGATTCAACAGTAAATGCTTGGCAACAAAAAAGTGACATGAAAGGTACAAAATACATCCTTTTCAAGTTACTAAGTAAATACTTGACTACAAAGTAAGACAGCCCAGTATCAGAAGCCTTAGCATATTCTTGCTCTTCCTATCAGATTTATGTTTTATTGGCTTTAAGACATAGATTAAGAAAGTATATATTTACCCTTTTGAGAAATATTTGTTCCTTAAATTTAACTTAGTTAATTGAATATCGGTAAAAATTACATTTTCATAGTTTGCCAGAGTTAATTTTTAGTTCCAAGTAGTAGAGATTAACTTCTGCAGAAGAAATGTTAACTTGTGAAAAATAAAAGTCAATGTTCATAATGATCATGGCTATTAATTAACTTAAAAAATTTGATGATTCTCTTTGACTATCCTGGTTTCATAAGACTTTCCCCTTCTAAATAGAGGGCATAGGTATGAGAGAAAAGTTTAAAATTTTCCAGTATTAAAAATCTTCGTTTACCACAGAGAATCATGGTTATTTTTTCTTAAATTACAAAATACTGAATACTCAGATTCACTTTTCATGAAATTCTTAGAACACAGCTTAAGGGAAGGCTATATTTTAGATATTTCTTTCTTGGAATATACTATAGAAAATCCATTTTGGAAAATGTGAGTTACAACATCAAATAAGTACACATATTTATTGAATCTCCTACGATAAAATGGTATCATAGAAACATAGCCTGATGATATATGCCAAGCAATCATTATCATGTTTGACTTAAAAAGGAGGAAATTTATACCAAACAACCATTTAAATTGTGACTTGTGTTTTGCAAGATTTTTAAGCTAGAAGTAAATTTATATAAAGTCACAAATACAGCATGTGTAACAAACTGAATGTATTAACTAGGCCAAAATAAAGATACATGAGAAACTGGAAAAAAATAATTAAATATATGAAGAAATATGCAAAAAGAACCACAATAATCTTAAGAAAAATCAATATTGAAAGTCAGCTGAATTCAGATTAAGTTCAGTAACTAAATTTGGTCTCCCCAAAATACTTAATTAAACATTCCACCTCTTTTAGAAAAGTAGTAGGCTATGGATGAAGAATTAAACAAATGAAAGAAAAAAAGGAAGAAAGAAAGAGAAGGAAGTAATGAAGGAGAATTGAAAGGCAGGAAGGAAAAAAGGAAGAAGAGTTGAAAAGGAGAAGTGAAAGAAAAGAAAAAAATGAAAAAAGAAGGAATAAGAGGTGGAAAGAAAGCAGAGGAGGGGTAGAAGAAAAAAGGAAAGAAGGAAGGCAGGAAGGGGAAGGGGAAAAAAGGAAGTAGAGAGATAAGCATTTAAGAACCTAGGCACTTTATAAATATCTCATTTAATTCTAACAGTATTGGCAAGCTAGGGCTATTATGAGACCCACTATACAGTTGAGAAAACTGAAGTAAGCGGTAGTAATATGATTTGGTCAGGGCCGCACAACTGGCAAATGTCTGAGGTTGGATTTGAAGTTGTACTTCTGCCTAGAGACCCAGCATTCTACTACAATATCTAATTTCTTGTAAAATGCTATGAGAAACTATATTGGTCAGATTTTTCTGTTTTATTATTGTTCCCTATCACATTGGGCTTCTACTTTGTATTTATTTTATTTCTAATATGGACTCTGTAAACTTTTCTTAATTCTTCACCATGAAGTGAATCAATATGAATTAAACCTATTTTTCAGGTAGGACAATAGTTTGAACTAATTAGGGTAGTGTTATTTTTCTCAGAGTGTTGTCATTTCAACAATTGAGCAGATAGTTGAAGATGATTTGATCAGTTTAGAGAATTGTGTGACTGATGAATCAGAGGAAGTAATAATTCTAGAAGCTGTTCTCTTAACACTGGAATTGTAGGAAAATTTCAATGACCAAAGTCCTATGGCCTAGATCTCCTTTGGTGTGGAAAAGCCATTTCAGTAGTTACTAGAGGAATAAGTACATTTTTTGTTGAACACAAATTCACAGTAGAGTGATAGCATCCAATTACCACCTTCCAGGTTAGCTAGAATTATCAGTAATTCAGCAGACTTACTAACAATAAGAGCAAAAAGAGGAGAAAACTCAATGGATTCAACTAAGGAAATGGAAGAGTTATTAAAAAATATAAGTTAAGGTCCTTTGGGGAAGAGAGAAACATTAATGGGGAGAGGAGCTTTCAAGGTGTTTGGTATGGTCATCAGGCACCTACTATGTGCCAGACATATGTGGATACATAGAAGGATAAAAAAAACATTTCTTATTCTTAAGGAATTGATAGTCTGATGGGGAAGACAAGCTGAAACAACACGAAGTAGAAACAAAATATAGGGAGAATAAATTAGTGATGAGCCCAGAGGCAAGGCACTGCCATGAAGTGTGTTGGGAGAATTCTTGTAGAACTTGGGATTTTAGGAGGATCTTAAAGGAAACCAAGAGAGGGAAATGATGATGAAGACAATAACAGGCATGAGGGACAGATATCTGATCTGACCCTGGTGAAAATAGGCTGTGAGTGATAGGACGGAGTGAAAGTCTTTGTCCTGTGAAAATCTCTGTCCTGTGTTTGACCAGGTGTAGTTTAAACTTCTCCAGAGTTCTAGCAATCAGCCCAGGCAGAAAACAGGCTTGGCTTCATAGGATTTACTGCACCAAAGGAAAAAAATGGGGAAGTGGGACTTGATAAAGAGAGAATTTGTGCTAGTATTATAATTATAAAGAAAAAGTCCTTATGGAAAATAGATTGGGCACTGTGACCCCATATACATTTTTTTCACCATTTTTATGATAATTTTTCCAGCTACATGCAATGGTAGTTTTCAACAGTCTTTTTTTTTTTTGCAAGGTTTTGAGTTTCACATTGTTCTCCCTCCCTGATTCCTTCCTTCCCCCTCCCCCTGAAAAACATGCTAAACATGGATTCATATTAATCATGTTGCATCACATAATTTTAAGTGAGAAAATGGGGTGGCCTCCACAGTGATACTTCACCAAAAGAAGATTAGAGAATTTTTGAAACTGAGCAATAAGTTTTGTCATTTATAGTCTTGGAGAGTTACCTTGGAGAACTGAAACATTAAATGACTTTTGCAAGTGATCACGCTGATCACACAGTCAGCTATTTTGTGTGAGAAGCAGGACAATTAGTGCTCATCTCTCCTAACCCAGAGACGGCACACTGTCTGCTACAGCTTGCTGCTATGATCACTTAATTGCAGAAAAATGTCATATATGTCTCCCCTAGGGCTTTTAGTATGTCTGTAAAAGGACATATTGTATGAGTCAAAAGAAAACTGTACAGGTTATCCAGCTCTTATAAACTTAGATTTTGTTTACCTAAGCAGGGAGCAAATCAATAAATGTATGCTGAGAAAATGCTTTTCTGGTTGGCATAGAGTAGACAACAAATAGAAATAGGAGGATCAATAAGCTTTTCTCTGCTTCAGGACCCAGGTTTTTTTTTGTTAATCATTTAAATAATATATCATCTCAGTCATTAGGAACATATGTGCCCTCAGGCAATTCTTTGGACAGTGAAAAGATGAACTGAATGTCCTCTGAGAACACTTCCAGTCAGAATCTTATGATTTTATAATGATACTGATTATTATCACCATCAGCACTTAGAGTTTCATTGAAATTGCTTTCTTCAGCATTATTATTATAATTATCTACTATTTCCTAACCTCTCAAAAGTGCAATAAAAACATCCTCACTGGTCCTGGATTCAGAAGAACTGGTTTCATATCCTGCCAGTCATGCTTACTACTTGTTAGACCTTGGGAAAGTTCCTTATTCCACAGGTTTGTTTCCTCACTTATCACTTTCTAGCTGTGTGATCTTGGGCAATTCATTTAATCCTAATTGCCTTGCATCCAGGGCCATCTCCAATCATTCTGATTCCTACCTGGCCACTGATCCCAGATGGCTCCAGAGGAGAATATGAGGTTGGAGACAGCACAGCACCCCCTCACTCAAATCCAATTCATGTGCTTGTCACGGCATCACCTTCCTGATATCATGATCGTCTTCAAGAATGAAGAACAAATGTCTAAGATGAGGAGGAATTAGATTTATCTATAACCCCAAACCTTCCATTTCTCAAGCCATTTATCTCTCAATCCCTTGCAATATAAAATAAGACACTACTCAAATAAAACTGCTCTCTAAAAAATATTACTAACAATCCCTAAATCTATAAAAATATGGCTTATGATTTCTCTCCTGACCTTTATGAGTCAATTATCCCACATTGCTAGAAATTATTCAAATAGCCAGCTATAAGGCCTATCTTCTAGGCTCTAGTGACTTAAACTGGAATATAAAGAAGGAGCTCAGTGTTAATCAACAAGCTTCCCCCCACCCCCAGAAATATTTACTATGAGGACATCTTCAAGCCAAGAAATACAAGAATCTCCCCACCATCACTATCTGCTTTGAGGATACTCCCCAATGCTTTCTCAGTCTCTAGGGAGGAGAGATCAAACTTAAAGCAGTTTTCATAGCATGTTTACTCAATTCTCTTTCAAGTGTGTCATAGCATTGGATAAGTCTATGTCTTTGGAAACACCGGGCTGGATCAAGTCCTTCCCATCTGACTTCTTTCAGTCCTTACCATCTGATTTCTAACCAAACTTTTTTTTTTTATGGACTACAGATCCTACACTTCTAAAGGCAAATTCTCTTAATCTTAAAAAGCTCACAAGATCATCCCACCCACTTTGCTTAATTCATTAGAGACAGAAGCGATAGTTAACCCTGTATTCATAAACCCTAGTAGGGATATAAAAGCTTTGCCCAAGAGTACACAGTCAGACATGACTGATGACCCCTTAACAAGTATATTAAATTTGTATTCTAATATTGCGGTGGGCAAAATATAGAAAAGTCCTTACCCTCAAACAGCTCACATCCTATTGAGAGAAACAAGTATAAAAATAAATAGAATAAGTGTTAAAGAGAATAAATATAAATGAACACAAACTAGTTTAATAGAAGGTAGTCTGTGAAAAAGGGAACTATTAATTGGGAAAATCATAGAAGGCTTTAGGTAGAAGATGGTGCTAAGGGAGTCAGTGAATATATTTTAGAAGAAAAATGAGTTCTGTTTGGGACATGTTGAATTTGAGATGCCTAAGGGACATTCAGTTGGATAGGTCCAGTAGAAATCTGGTGATGTAGGACTGCAGCTTAGTAAGACAATTTGTGGCTTACCATCTGATATTATACATATGTATTATATTATATACACATATTGTATATATGTATAATATGTATCTATAATAACCTGATATATAATCTAATGTTATAATCTAACAAGAGAGAGAATCAAGAAAGTGAAGATAGCCCAGCATAATCTTGGGATATATCCAGGTTGATACATGTGATAAGGATTTTAAAATAGATTGTCAAGGTGTTTTGAGTTGAAAAGACGGAGAAAACAGTGAACCCATAGCAAATAGTTCCAATTTTATCATTAAAGTAAGGGCAATGTTCTCAACTGAGAGAGTGGATGGGAAATGTGGGAAGATGTGGGAAGCTTGAGAAGAGATGATTTGGAACAATTTCTCAGAGGAGTAGCCTAGGAATCAATTAAGGAGAAATTGTTTTGTGTTGTGCTTCAGTGAGAATCCAATTGAGATAATATAAAATTTTAGTGTATTCACTCAACTTGGTTATGATTTCCTTTAACTGATCTCTAGCACATGAGATACTGCAAGAGGCAGATTGTGGAAGTAATTTAGGATTTGAATTTTGCAAGGGATAAGTAGAGATAAGATTAGGGATTGAGAATAGAAGTCAATGAATAGAAGACAAATTAAATTGGGTAACTAAATCAAGATAGGGAAAGAAATTAAAATAAATCAGAATAGTAGTAATAGACTGAGAAAGTTTTTGGTATAAAGGAATTAGAGATCATAACAAGAACAAAGAATAAGTTTAAGGAGAAGTCAGCTATATGGGGAAATGGAATAACAGTTAATTGTACTTGTGACAAATGTTGAAATTCACTGCATGACTATATGTGTGACTGAACAGAGTGGAAGACAACTAATGCAGGTGGCTTTTTATACAACTTTATCTTTGAAAGGGAAGAAATAATAAAGGACAATAACTTGAAATTATGGTAGGATCAAGAAAGGGATTTTTTAAGGATGAGGGCATGTCTGGACATGTTTGTAAACAGAAGGGAAGAAATCACTGGATAAATATATGTTGAAATTAAGGAGAAAGGAGCCAAGATGACAGAGCAAAGCTAGGAAGTTACCTAAACTTTTCCAAATTTTCCTCTGAAACAACTTAAATGAAGCCTCTAAGCAGACTGTGGAACAACAGAACTCACAGAAAAGATGGAGTGAAAAAAATCTTTCAGTTCAAGATATTTTGAAAGAACTTCAGGAAAAGGGGAGTGCAGCCCCAACAGAGGCAAGGAGTGGGAAAGCCAGTAGAAGGCTCTTAACCACAGTTCAGAGAGGTAATTAAGGACCCTAAGTCCTGGGTAGGCAGACCAATGGTGCATCAGGGCAGCAGTGAGGGCCCCCAACTCCAGGGCAAAAGGCATAGGACTGTGTTAGGCTACCCTTGTGTAGGGAGCAATGTGCCAGTAACTGAGGCCCCAGTGAGGAAAGCCAGTGATCAGACCCTTGTGGCCCCTTGTCCCTAAGAGCAGAACTCAACTTTTAAAATGAGAAAAAAAAGAAAAAGGGCTCTAATCATAGAAAGCTACTATGGTGACAGAGAAAATTAAAACATGATCTCAGAAGAGGGAAGCAGTAGCAAAATGCTTATATGTGAAACCTCAGATGGTGTTAAGAATTTCTCTAAAGTACAAAGAATCCTCTTGGAAGAGCTCAAAAAGGATTTTAAAAACCAAGATAAGAGAGGCAGAAGAAAAATTGGGAAAGAAAAGAGTTATGCAAGAGAATTGGGTTGAGAAAAATCAACATCTTGAAAAAGGAAGAACAAAAATTGACTGAAAAAAATACCTTCAAAATAGATTGGCCAGGGGCAGCTAGGTGGCACAGTGGATAAAGCACCAGCCCTGGAGTCAAGAGTGCCTGGGTTCAAATCTGGTCTCAGATACTTAATAATTACTTAGCTATGTGGCCTCGGGCAAGCCACTTAACCCCATTTGCCTTGCAAAAACCTAAAAAAGCCCATAGAATTGGCCAAATAGAAAAGGAGATATAAAAGCTAACTGGAGAAAATAAATCCTTAACAGTTAGAATTAGATAAGTAGAAATTAATGACTATATAAATTATACTTCAAGAATCCATCAAGCAAAATCAAAAGACTGGAAAAATAGAAGAAAATATAAAGTACCTCATAAAAAAAACAACTGACCTGAAAAATAGATCCAAGAGAAATAATTTAAGAATTATTAGACTACTTGAAAGCCATGATCAAAAAAATAGCCTGGGCAATATCTTTCAAGAAATTATCAAGGAAAACTGCCACAATATACTAGAATGAGGGTAAAATAATCCTTGAAAGAATTTCCCAATCACCTCCTAAAAAAAGAAACCAAAATAAAGTATCAATTATTCAAAACTATTTGGTACTGGTTTAGAAATATAGTAGTGGATCTGTGGAACAGATAAGATACAAAAGAAACAGAAGTAAATGACTAATAGTCTACTGTTTGATAAACTAAAGATTCCAGCTTTTGGGATAAAAAAAATCACTATTTGACTAGGAAAACAAGAAAATAGTATTGCAGAAACTAGGCATAGAACAATACCTCACACCATATTCAAACACAACTTCGAAGTGGATACATGATTTACACATAAAGGGTGATACCATAAACCAATTAGAAGGGTTGTTTGCCTGTGAAATGTATGAAGAGAAGAATTTATGACCAAAGAGAATAGAGAGCACTGCAAAATTCAAAATGGATAATTTTGATTACATTAAATTGAAAAGTTTTTTCACAAACAAAACCAGTGCAACCAAGATTAGAAGGAAAGCAGAAAGATGGGAAACAATTTTTACCACCAGTGTTTCTGATAAGGACCTCATTTCTAAACTATTGAGAGAACTGAGTCAAAACAGAAGAACGCAAGTCATTCCACTATTGGTAAATGTTTCAAAGGCTATGAAGAAATTAAAGCTATTTATAGACATATGAAAAAAGCACTCTAAACCACTATTAGAGAAATGCAAATTAAAACGACTTTGATGTACCACCTTATACATAATCAGATGGGCTAATATGACGGAAAAGGGAAATGATCACTGTTGTAGGGGATATGGGAAAACTGGGACACTAGTGCCATTTTTTTCCTTTAGAAAGATTTTATTAATTTTGAGTTTTACAATTTTTCCCCTATTCTTGCTTCCCTCCCCCCATCCCTCACAGAAGGAATTCTCTTAGTCTTTACATTGTTTCCATTGGTATATATCTAAGTTGAATTACATAATAAGATAACCTTTTTTTTCTAAATTGCAGGTAATAGTCTTTGGTCTTTGTTCAAACTCCACAGTTCTTTCTCTGGATACAGATGGTATTCTCCATTGCAGATGGCCCAAAATTGTCCCTAGTTGTTGCACTGAAGCAATGAGCAAGTCCATTAAGGTTGATCATCACCCCCATGTTGATGTACAGGCATACAATGTTTTTATGGTTCTGCTCATCTCAGCATGCTTAAGATTCAGGCTTCCCTGAATTCCCATCCCTCCTGGTTTCTAATAGAACAATAGTGCCCCATGACATACATATACCACAGCTTATTAAGCCATTCCCCAATTGAAGGACATTTACTTGATTTCCAATTCTTTGCCACCACAAACAGGGCTGCTATGAATATTTTTGTCCAGGTGATGTTTTTACCCTTTTTTCATAATCTCTTCAGGGTGTAAACACTGTAGTGGTATCGCTGGATCGAAGGGTATGGCACATTTTTGTTGTCCTTTGGGCCCAATTCCAAACTGCTCTCCAGAAAAGTTGGATAAGTTCACAGCTCTACCAACAATGTATTAGTGTCCCAGATTTGCCACATCCCTTCCAACATTGGTCATTGCCCTTTCTGGTCATATTGGCCAGTCTGAGAGGTGTGAGGTGGTACCTCAGAGATGCTTTAATTTTCATTTCTCTAATAAGTAGTGAATTAGAGCAAATTTTCATAAGACTATGGATTGTTTTGATTTCTTCATCTGTAAATTGCCTTTGCATAGCCTTTGACCATTTGTCAATTGGGGAATGGTTTTTTTTTTTTAATTGACTAAGTTCTCTGCATATTTTAGAAATGAGTCCTTTGTCAGGAATCCTAGTTGTAAAAATTGTTTCCCAATTTAGTACATTTGTTTTGATCTTGGTTACAGTAGTTTTATCTATGCAAAAGCTTTTTAATTTAATGTAATCATAAATATTTAGTTTGTTTTTAATGATTTTCTCCATCTCTTCCTTGGTCATAAACTGCTTCCCTTTCCATAAATCTGACAGGTAAACTACTCCTTAATCTTCAAGTTTTACTTATAATAATTTTTTTTATGTATCTAAATCTTTTGATCTTCTCTTGGTATAGGGTGTGAGATGTTGGTCTAATCTAAGTTTCTTCCATACTAATTTCCAATTTTCGCAACAGTTTTGTTTTTATCGAAAAGAGTTTTTATTCCAATAGCTGGGTTTTGGGGTTTATCAAACAGCAGATTACTATAATCATTTCCTGATATTGTACTTAATCTATTCCACTGATCTACCACTCTATTTCTTAGCTAATACCAGACAGTTTTGATGACTGATTCTTTATAATATAATTTTAGATCTGGTAAGGCTAAGCCAGCTTCTTTTGCATTGAATCCCTGGAAATTCTTGACTTTTTATTTCTTCATATGAATTTTTTTAGGTTGTTTTTTTTGCAAGGCAATGGGGTTAAGTGGCTTGCCGAAGTCCACACAGCTAGGTAATCATTAAGTGTCTGAGGCCAAATTTGAACTCAGGTACTCCTGACTCCAGGGCCAGTGCTCTATCCACTGCGCCAGCTAGCCTCCCCCATATGAATTTACTTACAACTTTTTCTAACTTATTAAAGTAATTCTTTTGGAATTTTGATTGGTAGGGCACTAAACAGGTAATTAGTTATGGTAGAATTGTCATTTTTATTATGTTAGCTCTGCCTATCCATGAGCAATTGATGTTTGCCTAGTTATTGAAGTCTGATTTTATTAGTGTGAGAAGTGTTTTGTAATTGTTTTCAAAAAGTTTTTTGAGTCTGCCTGGGCAGATAAACTCCCAGGTATTTTGCATTGTTTGAGTTACATTGAATGGAATTTCTCTTTCTAGCTCTTTCTGCTGTATCTTGCTAGTCATATATAGAAGTGTCATGGGTTTATGATGGCTTATTTTATATCCTGAGACTTTGCTAAAGTTGCTAATTATTTCTAGTAATTTTTAAGATTTTTTTTTAGGATTCTCTAGGTATACCATCATGTCATCTGCAGAGAGTGAGAGTTTTGTCTCTTCCTTCCCAATTCTAATTCCTTCAATTTCTTTTTCTTCTCTTATTGCTGAGGCTAACATTTCTAATACAATATTGAATAGCAGTGGTGATAATGGGCATCCTTGGTTCACCCTGATCACATTGGGAATGCCTCAAGCCTATCCCCATTGCATATAATGCTTGTTGATGGTTTCAGATAGATACTGCTTATTATTCTAAGGAACAAACCATTTATTCCTACTCTCTAGTGTTTCTAGTAGGAATGGATGCTGTATTTTGTCAAAATCTTTTTCTGCATCTAATGATATAATCATATGATTTCTGATAGATTTGTATTCATATAATTAATTATACTAACAGTTTTCCTAATATTGAACCAACCCTGCATCCCTGCAATAAATCCTACTTTGTCATAGTGTATTATCCTAGTGATAACTTGTAATCATTTTGTTAAAATTTTATTTAAGATTTTGGCATCTATATTCATTAGGGAGATAGGTCTATAATTTTCTTTTTCTGTTTTAACTCTTCCTGGTTTAGGTATCAACGCCATATTGGTGTCATAGAGAGTTCAGTCTTCACCCGTTTTTCCAAAGAGTTTATATAGAATTGGAACCAATGGTTCCTTAAATGTTTGATAGAATTCACTTGTGAATCCATCTGGCCCTGGAGATTTTTTCTTAGGGAGTTCAATAATGGCTTGTTGAATTTCTTTTTTTCAGATTGGGTTATTTAGGCTTTTAATTTCCTCTTCATTTAATCTGGGCAACTTATATTTTTGTAAATATTAATCCATTTTTCTTAGATTGTCAAATTTATTGGCATAGAGTTAGGCAAAATAATTCTGAATTATTATTTTAATTTCCTCCTCATTGCTGATGAGTTCACTTTTTTCATTTATGATATTAGCAATTTGGCTTTCTTCTTTCTTTTTTTAATCAAATTGACCAGAGGTTTATCAATTTTATTATTTTTTTTCATAAAACCAACTGTTGGTTTTATTTATTAGTTTATTAGTTTTCTTGCTTTTGATTTTTATTAATTTCTCTTTTAATTTTTAGAATTTAGAATTTGCTATGTAATTGGGGGGTTTTAATTTGTTCTTTCTCTAATTCTTTTAGTTGCATATTTAGTTCATTGATTTCCTCTTTCTCTAATTTATTCATGTAAGCATTTAAAGATATAATATATCCTCTGACAGCTGCCTTGAGTGAATCCCATAGGTATGTTGTTTCATTATTGTCATTATCTGGGATGTTAATTTTTTCTATAATTTGTTGTTTGATCCACTCATTTTTAAATTGAGGTTATTTAGTTTCCAATTAATTTATCCATATTCCCCAGTATTTTATTTCTGAATACCATCCTCTTCAGTGTGTTTACCCTCCTATATCAACCTCCCTCTTCTTTCCTCTTTTCCTTTTCCCCTTCTTCCCTCCCTTCCTTCTTTTAGTTCCTCTTTTTCCTCCTCCCTGTTCCCCCTTCCCCCTTTTAATACTTGAAAGGTAAGATAAGTTTCTTAACATAACTGAGTGTTTGTGTAAGTTAACTTTAAGCCAAGTCTGATGAGAAGAAGATTCAGGTGGTTCTCAGCTCCTCCCTTTCTTCCCCTCTATTACAATAGGTCTTTTGTACCTCCATGAGATTTATCCCATTCAGTCTCCTCCATTCTCCTGTTTCCTTACTGTCTCCCTTCTTAAGGAGGTATTGTTTTTTTAATCATTCTGTCTGAGTCACAGAAAAGTCATGAATGTCCATCACTTCTGGCTAAGTATATTCTCTCTAATAGAGTTACAATTCTCAAGAGTTATGAAAATCTTTCTCTCAGGAGGGGATATAGTCTGTTTCAGCTTATTGGGATAGCAGTCTTTTTTTCCTTTACCTTTTCATATGTCTCTTGAGCCTCCTTTTTGATGTCCAAATTTTCTATTAAGCTTTGTTTTTTTTTTTAAATCAGGAAATGTTGGAAGTCTTCCATTTCATTAAATGTCCATCTTTTTTTGCAGTGGGGTTAAATGGCTTGCCTAAGGGCACACAGGTAGGTATTTTATTTATTAAATGTCTGAGCCCAGATTTGAACTCAGGTACTCCTGACTCTAGGGTGATGCTCTATCCACTTCACCACCTAACCTCCCCTAAATGTCCATCTTTTCCCAAGGAAGAAAAGCTTTGCTGGGGGTGGATTCTTGGCTGCATTCCATGCTCCCTTGTTCTTAGGAATATCTCATTCCAGGTCCTTCTCTTCCTTAACGTTGATGCAGCCCAGGTCCTGTGTAATCCTTACTGTGACTCTTTGGTGTCTAAATTGTTTCTTTCTGGCTTCTTGCAGGATTTTCTCTTTTATCTGATAGTCCTGGAATTTGGCCACAACATTCCTTGGTGTTTTCATTTTAGGATCTCTTTCTGGAGGGGATCAAGGTATTCTTTCAATAACGACTTTGCCCTCTGGTTCTATGATATCAGGGCAGTTTTACATCACTAAATCCTATAATATTAAATCCAGGCTTTTTTTCTCTTCAATGTTTTCAGGAAGACCTATAATTCTCAGGTTGTCTCTCCTCATTCTATTCTCAAAGTCAGTGGTTTTGCTGATGAAGTATTTTACATTTTCCTTTATTTTTTTGATTTTTTGGTTTTGTTTAAAAGACTCTTACTGTATCATGAAGTCATTAGTTTCTATAGACTCCATTCTTTTTTTTAGAGAAGAATTTTCTTCATTTACCTTTTGCAGCTCCTTTTCCAATTGGTCAGTTCTATTTTTGAAAGAGTTTTCCATTTGACCCATTGAAGTTTTGAGAGAATTATTTTCTTTTTGCACTTGTCCAATTGTATTTTCCAATGGTTTATTTTCTTGTTGCAAGGTATTAATTGTCTCTCCCAAATTTTCCAATTAATTTATTTTTAGATTTTTTTTTGCAAGACAATAGGGTTAAGTGGCTTGCCCAAGGTCACACAGCTAGGTAGTTATTACGTGTCTGAGGTCAGATTTGAACTCAGCTATTCCTGACTCCAGGGCTGGTGCTCTATCCACTGTGCCACCTAGCCGCCCCTTTCCAATTGATTTTTAAACTCCTTCCTGCTTTCTTCAAGGAAATCTTTCTGTGCTGGAGACCAGGAACCAGGGGTAGGTAAGCTTCCACTCCATTGTCTGCCTCCTTTAGCTAAAGTTCCCAGACCCTTTGCAACCTCCAGTTTCAGGCTAAATTTTATACTCAAGCTGGAAGGAAGGCTCTTAGAGAGAGACCAGTGAGTAGAAAAGAATGTTAGTCTTACTTCCTTCTCACTTCTTTCAGTCTTAATAATAATGTTTAATTTTTAATAATGTCCTTAATTTTTGAAGAACACTATGATATCAGGGGAATGATGTCATGACAATCATGTGAATTGGACTTGAGTGAGGGGTTGCTGTACTAAGTCACCAGTCTCATTTTCTCCTCTAGAGCCACATCTTGCTACCAACCTTTATCCCAAGGTTACCCAGCTAAGATGCCATGCCCCCTTTTCATTCTAACCTTGGTGTGGGAGGTACATATGAATCAGGATGACTGGAGATGGTTCTGGGAGAGGCAATCAGGCTTAAATGACTTGCCCAAGGTCACACAGCTAGTAAGAGTCAAGTGTCTGAGGTTGAATTCGACCTCCTATTCTCTTGACTTTGTAGGGTTCTCTAGGTATATCATCATATCATTGACAAAGAATGAGTTTTGTTTTTTCATTACTAATTCTAATTCTTTCAATTTCTTTTTTCTTCTCTTATTGCTAAAGCTAACATTTATATTACACCACTGAATAACAAGAATCCTTGTTTTACCTTTGATTTTATTAGGAATGCTTCTAGCTTATCCTCATTACATATAAGGCTTCTTGATGTTTCAGATAGATTCTTCTTATCATTTTGAGGAACAATTCATTTCTTCCATTGCTCTCTAGTGTTTTGAGTATTTTGTTAAAAGCTTTTCCATCATCTGTTGAGATGATCATTTATTTCTGTTAGGTTTGTTATTGATATAGTCAATTTT